>NW_021604639.1:3268795-3336810 GCF_004785775.1 Grammomys surdaster | reverse complement strand
TCTCTCTCTCTCTCTCTCTCTCTCTCTCTCTCTCTCTCTCTCTCCTCTCTCTCTCTCTGTGTGTGTGTGTGTGTGTGTGTGTGTGTGTATCTGTCTCTCTCTGTCTCGGTCTCTCTCTCACAGACACACACAAACACATACACACATATGGTAAGAAAAAAAAACGTGATGTATAGAGAGACCACAGTAAAACCTATTCATCTGTAAAATTGATAGCTGTCAATCATTATAATAAAAAAAAATCCCTGCGAACTCTTTCTGCTTGGCATGCTAGGTTGGCAAGAGAAAGAGGTAGGGCAGCTGGGCACACAGTACTCCAGGCGGAGTCGCTTGGTGAGGCTCAGGGAGGCCTTGCCTTGAGGCTGTGTCCAGTCTGTCTCAGTCACCTAGGAGTGTCTCTTCATCCTTCAGCTCATTGTCATCCCCAAGACTGGTATGAGAGTCCCTAGGCTTCCAGGAAAATCCACTGAGCTTGGGCAGGACAACTGAGGGAGCCATGAAGACTGTGGGGACAATGTACATCTGTTTGTCTTTTCAGGGTAACCCCACAGCAGGATCCTGAGTCAGCCTCTCTTCTCTCAGCCAGCTTCCACTGCTGCAGTGTCCCCTGCCTGGACCTGTTCCTGTAGCACCTCTCAGCAGGTAAGAATGGATGTGTACAGAGCAGAGAGAAGTGAGACTCGGAGATCAGGGTTCCTCACACCATCACTGTCAGTCCTCGTCTCCCTCTCCCCCATAGCAGACCTAGGGACACTATTAGTCAAGGTAGATGGAAGGTCTGATGACACCCACCATTCTGAAAATCCTTTCCCTGTCCTGAGTCAAGTCATGGTAACAGCACTGGGATGAAACTGCCTCATGCTGGCTCCCATCCTAATTTGGCACTTGCCGAGTTAGGAGCCACTGATGCAGCCTGCCAGAGGTCCCTAAATGACCTGTCATTCCCAAGGAGACTGGCATCAAGGCCCCAGGGTGACCCTGAACAGTTGACTCAGCTTTCCTTTCACCTCACCTTCCTGGAGGCCAAGCACCCACTGGTGTCCCCTGGAACCAGCATGGATGTCTAGCTTTGTCACTGCTCCTGTTGTAGAAAGCTCTCAGCATTTCAGACATTGCCTTCTCCATCCGAGCAGCTGCAACTACTCAGAAGACTGCAGTGCCCTCTTGGGAGGAGGGGAAGGAGAGGGAGGTGATCTTTAGACCATACATGAGCTTCATCCACTCGCTCCTGAGGCTGAATGTAGTTCTGCCCCGGCTGGCTGGTCTCTGAGGTGCTAGAGTAGTTAGGAGTGGAAGATTGACTGAGGATGGACTCTATCCAGAGATCCAGGAAGCAACCCCTCGCTCATGCTCTGTGAGCAAGCCCAACAAACGTATTGGTTCACCAAGCTAGACTGGAGTGGGAGTCTTACTTTGTCCTGTGTTGGGGGACATACCGTCTCTCCAGAAAAGCTTATGCCCCACCTCTGTTTGTCACTAGTCCATTTCTTTCTAGATAATCACACAGGTCTTGTAAGAGGCAGCCAGTGGGCTCAAAAAAGCAGGGTTGTCATCCAGGCAGAACCTAAAAGACATGTGGCTGAGTTTTGGAGCAGGACAACTCTGAAGCCTCCCTCTTGGTCTGCCTTTAATGTCACTTTTGTCTCTAGCTCTAGTTGGCTAAAGCTGTTTCCTTCCATACTTACAACCCTCTCAGGTGGCTTGCCCACCACTCTGTGCCCTCACTCTCAGGCTAGGCAAAGTATGGATCACATACATGTATACACACACACACACACACACACACACACACACACACGCATTGGTCCTGGAGGAGCAGAAGAAACCAAGGCTGGGGATGGCTGGGCGGAGTCCCTGGAATTCAAACTCCCAGTTACTCACGGCTCTTCTTTTTTTGCTGGGCAAAGGTTTCCAAGCAAGATATGAACCCACGCTGGCCGAACTCTGATGTGAGCAGCTGATCTAACTAATTCCAAGAAAGCCTTCTCTTAAAAAGGAATGCACACGAGCAAATGTCATTGCATAGTGCTGCAGACCCCCAGCGCTCCCCAGACTCTCTCCTCAAGGGTAGTGGGCACTTAGTGCTCAGAACCTTGCCCCTGCCTCACCCCGTACCTAGAGAGCCACTGTCCTTTACGTTTGTGTTAGCCTGACTTCAGTCCCACAGGTGATCACTGCTAGTCTCCCTGAAACAGCTTCTCCTTACATGGATAACAGAGACTCCCTCAGGGGACAGTCAGCACTGTAACGACTCCACAGTGTGGTGTAGATGTGGGTGGGGGCAAGGAGAATTCCTTCCTCTTTCTAAAAGAACAAATCTGGGTGTGATGGAGAAGCTTCAGGTGGTGGGGGCAGGAGGAGTAGGAGGGGGCCCACGTTCCCCTGGGACAGCAGCACCCCCACCCTTACCCTGTGGTTATTTGCAGGGAGCCAGGAATGAAGGAAGGCATGTCTAATAACAGCACCACCAGCATCTCCCAGGCCAGGAAAGCGGTAGAACAGCTGAAGATGGAAGCCTGCATGGACAGAGTGAAGGTAACCTCACTCAGCATGTTCCTCCCCGGTTCCAGAGTGGCCTCGTGAGGTTCAGTTCCCCAACAGAGGAACAGTCTCAGTGGGTGTGTGCCTGTTCCAGAAGCTCTGAACCTGCCCAGGGACTCCCATGATGCACTACACACACTGTATGTGCGAATTCCATTAGAAGGTCCCTAAATTAGACTGTCCTTCCTGTCATTTTCATGTAACTGTAGACATACAATAAGGGTTGGAGAGCAGGACCCTGAGATTGTTGTGTCTCCCTGGTACAGTGATAGAGGTTAGACAACAACAGGTTTTTGGACAGGCACAGCTGGGGCTGACACATTGAATCAAGCTTGTGAATCAAATGCTCCCTGCAGGGAGGTGAAGGGGTGTGTCTGCCACCACCATGGGTGTTTGGGGGGGGTCCCTTCCTACTGGAATTACTGCAGGGGGAGGAAGCCTTGGTTTCCACAGATCCTGTGTAGATGGATGCACAGAGAAACAAGTTGAAGGCTTGGCAGTATGTGGCTCTGAGATGCAGCCGGTGTTTGGCTCTGATAAGGTTGAAAGACCCAGAGAATAATTGGAAGCAAGGGTTCTTAAGACTGAATGAGGTTTCAGAGGTGTTGCTGCAGACAGGCATTGCCCAGCTGTTCAAAGACAAGAAACTTCTGCCAGGAGAGGACACAGAGAGATCATCACTGAGCAAGGCAATGCACAGCGGGGGGTGGGGGGAAACGCTGTGGCTTCAGCGTGAGCAGATGTCTCCACCATAGTGAGCAGAGATGTGAGCTGGCCTCGGTCCAGCAACTGGATAGTTTCTCTGGGTCTTGACCTCACTCCCTTCTCCGGCTTTCATTCCAAGGACTGATATCTGATTGGTTATTTGTGGTTGGCAGTTTCTTTAACACGCACCAGAGGCAAATAACTCACAGCTTGGGGTGGGGGAGGTGGGGGTAGCACGTCATGGTGGCAGCACCTGGCAGAGCAAAGCCATTTCCCTTGTGGCCATGACCCAGAAGAGAAGAAAGTGGGCATAGTGATGTATGCTTACAATGGCAGCCACCTGCTGAGCTGCTGGGGAGAGGATTCCTGCACAAGCAGGGATCACAGAGCCACAATGAATGGCAGGCATTTGAGGTGAATGGCCTGTGGCTGTAGATCTGGGGGGACAGGGAGGTGGCTGCAGCTGGGACCTGGGCAGAGAGCACTGAGGTAGTGGGAGAGGAGAGCACACCAAGAAAGCAAATAGAGTGTGGAAAGGAAGCATGGAGCACTGGGCAGAGAGAACCAGGAGGCCAGCCACGCACCAAGCCAGAGAGCAAGGGGACCGTGAGCATACGTTAGGATGGTTGCCAGTCCACGGGGAGACATTCTGTGGCAACAGATCATTTCCAGCCATAGATAGAGTTCCAGAGACTGTGTGTCCCCATGGAGTCTTTTGGGTACACGCAGACTCTAATGGGAGGGGAACCATAAATCATGCCAGAGGCGTTAGTGCTGCTGCTGCTGCGGCAGGGGCCCTGTGGAGGAAGTAGCTAATTCTAGCTCGGGTGATGTCAGGGCATCATGGAGTGGGCCAGAAACTGGCCTGTGGGGTTCAGAAACAGTGCAGAGGTCTCAGGAAGGAGATAGTCCCTAGCTGTCTGAGGAGAAGGTGCTCAGGTCTGTCTGTATATTCAGCCCTACATTTGCACACAGGCTTTATTCTTGAGTTTTAGCCTTGTTGTTGTTGTTGTTGTTGCTGCTGCTGCTATTGTTGTTGTTTTGGAGACAGGGTAGCCCAGGCTGGCCTCCAACTGGGTGTATAAACAAGGATGACTTCAATCACCTGATCCTCCTGCCTCCATCTCCCAAATGCTAGCCTGACAGGCATGCATAGCCTTGGATAGGTTTGTTGTGGTAAAAATATATAGAATACATAATTTCCCATTAAACCATTTTTAAATAAATTGCAATCTTCAGACTCAGTGATGTTTGCAGTATCATTAGCTTCCACCATCTTTGATTTCCAAGAACTACATCTTCCCAACCAGAAATGTATCCACATTCTCACCTTCCCCCAGCCCTAGGACTATCATTCTGATGCCACTGAGACCGTAACTGTAGTAGAGACTTCATCTAAGTGGAAACATGTAATGCCCACCCATCGTTTACCTAGTACAGCATCCTTGGAGTTTACCCATGCCTCCATCATCAGCACTTCATCCTCTTTAATGGCTGAATGTTTCATTCTGTATATCCAATATACATAAACACAAGCAGAGAAAAAGGTGCATGCACACACTGAAACAAAGAGTGTTTGAACAAATATCAAGTTTCTTTATGAAAAGTGGTCCCAAGACATGCACATACTTCTGCTCACTGAATATGTCTGAGGTCTGTCCCCTACTCATTGCTATCCTTGGGCCATATAATCTCCAGGTCAGCCCAGATGCTATGGTGGGCAGCCTGCCCTACCTGCTGCTCAAGTCTGTGCCTCCCCCTCTTGGCTCTCTCAGTGGCCCGAGGAGCCCAACAAGCCAAGTTCTGAGATGAATATGGTAGAGTGATTTGCTGTCACACATATAGGATTTAGAATTACTTCTGGAACTGATTTTGTGAATGGAGGTCATTTTCTCTCTAATAAGTCAAGAGGAGGTCAAACTCTTAGTGAAATTGTCTTAAAGCTATATATTAAAAGTCATTTATGAAACTACCCTGTTAATGCTACAATTGCAGTCCATGGCATAAGCATAGACTACACAGATTAAGGGCTCAGGCTTGCTCAGGCAAGACTGTTCCCCCTGTGGACACTTGTCACAGCTCCAGGTGCCATGTCTACCTGCATTTTGTCAGGCTCGCCGGCAAATTCAAAGGTTCCCATGGACACCTCAAAGGCAGGCTCTATTCATAGAACTCAGGAAATACCTTACTTATATGTACCAGTTTATTATAAAAATGATGACTCAGGAACATCCTGACGAGACACCCAGGTCACTGGATTGTGGGTCGTGGTGCTCAGCTTCCAGGACTTGTGTAAAAGTGACACTCCCAACCCATGGACGTGTTTACTCCAAACCCCGAAGCCCATGATTAGGGTATCATGTGGTCTCGTTGTACTGCCATGATTATTAATGCATTGGTCATTCAACCTTCAACCCTTCTTCCATCCCTGCAGACCAGGGGCAGGGCTAGAAGCTCTATGTCCAATCATAGCTGTCTTTCTGGTGACATGCCACTTTCCTGAAGCCATCTCGTTAGCATACCACAGAGATCTTGCCACTCAAGAGAATCCTAGGGTTTAGGAGTTCTGTGCCAGGAACAAAAGCCCCATGCTTGATCTAATACAAAAGGCTGAGTTTTCCTGTGACCTAAAACTCTGTAGTATGTGGAATACGAGTTCCTTGGCATTATACATATGACCATTGATCCACCCAGCCCACTGCCATATTTAGGAATTACCAGTTCTCTCAAGGGCTCATCTCTTAGTACTGTCTTCTATGTGTCTGTACACCTGCCTCCACTGTCAGCCTCATGGACATGCCATCTGAAGAGTATGCTCCCCTATTCAGAAAACACCTATTGCCATTGTTTTCAGACAGTGACACTGACTGCCTCAGGCCTCAGCATGCCATGTGTCTGGCCCACCACAGAGGCATGTGCTCACTCCAAAATGGGGTATGGCCAAAAAGAACAAGGCCTTCGCTGTTAGAAGGAAGTATTATGTACCTTCAGAGAATATATTCTAAGCAGCACATGTAACCATGGGTTGCCAGCACCTCCTCCTCCAAAGGCTAAATGAGGGAGCAGCCTGCTAGCCCAGCTGCACAGAGACTGATCTGTACTGCCTCAGTAGACAGGGCAAGAGGCTAAGGAGACTGCTTAAACCGTTCCCAAATGCACACCAGATCTGAGTTGGAACTGCTCTTTTAAAGAATAAAAGAAAAAACAAATGGGCTTGTGTAAACATTCTGCCAGAAAAATGAGGAACCAGACAGTAGCAGAGAGAAGCTAACGGAGTCCGCATTTGAGAAGACTTTTTCTAAAAAAGCAAGGGAGACTTTAAGTGCCTCATAATCTCAAGAAGAGTAAAGCAAGCACATCTAGAGACAGAGCTCAGGCAGGAGAGCGAATACAGGTGTGAAACGGTGTATTCTCTAAGAGGAAAGCTAAAGCCAGCTATAGAGCCACACACCTATAAGCCCAGCTACTCAGAGGCCAAGACAAGGTTGCAAGTTCAAAGCTTGCCTGGGCCACATCAAAGTTTAAAAAAAGTCTCAGCTATATGAGACTCTGTCTAAAAAAACAAACAAACAAAAAAAGATAGTGCGGTGATAGAGTATTTCCCAGTTTGAAACTCCAAGTTCAAGCTTCGCTACTGAATAAAACAAACAAACAGAAACTAAATAAAGTTTGAGGAAATCAAGAAGGAATTAATGACAGAAAGGTTAGGATGAAAGTCACAGCAAAAGGGAAAGCTCAGAGATCATACATTCAAGACTGAACGCACCCAGCCATTTGCATGGAGATATTCCTGGCAGAGAGAACTTAGAACATGGAAGACTCCTAAGGACAAAGTATGAAGCATTTCCATTAAGTAGAGGAAGTGTCTGCCCCTTGCCACATCCAGCTGATAGTTCGTGGAGATGACAGACACGGGCATCTGGGAGGTTCCCTGCTCTCTCAGAAGTAGAAAACCCTTTTCTAACATCACCCAAACAAAATAAAGATCGGCCAGGCATGGTGGCACACACATGTAATCTTAGCACTCAGAAAATCGTGGCAGGAGGATCGAGAGTTCAAGGCCAGTTTAGGTTCCATTAAGACCTAAAGTACAAAATAAAACAAACAAACAAACAAACAAGAAGTTAAATCGCTTTTAGATAATAAAAATAAAAAAGAAAACTCTTTCAGGCAGAAGTAACCACTTGGGACCGTGGAGCTAGCTTTGATCACATTCTTTACACATGTCATAAGGTTCTTAAGGTTTCATGGCAGCTCTGAGACCTTGGTACCCCAGGGTCTCAGGTCATAGACAAAAACACTGAGAGACCTAAAAACCACAGCCTGGGATCTAGGTACTACACCTCACCACATGGAAGAGTGCCTCAGGTTGGGCACACCGCTGAGGCTCTAATGGCAGCCCATGAAGAGACAGTGTCTGATAGGGAAACTTCTCCCCTGCCACACCCAAGGTGGCATGAACATGTCCCCAGTAATGCAGAACCTTAAGCTGACTATAAATATGGCCTCCTTTTCCCTAGGAAAATCATTTCGTTATATAATTGAATTTCACAACAAGAGACCCAGGTGTGCTTAGTTTTGTGGATAAAGGGATTTGAGCGAGGTCATAGAATCATTGGCCTGAGATTCTGCTTGGTGACTTCTGGGAAGGGCTATCACTACTGCTCCACAGATTGCCCAGGGAGAGTGCCTCGCTGAGCTGAGGACTCCTTCCTGAAGCTAGGGCTGCTGAAATGACCCAGATCCAGTTCACCATGCCTTTCTCTTTGGGTCACTAGTCAGAGCCTGAAACGTGTGTCTGACGGACAGAACCAAGGACACATGCTTGTACTCATGTTGTAAGTGATTCTGGGAAAGGGAGAACATTTTCAAATCCTATTTAAAGAAGTCCTATGTTTCCCACGCTGGAACTCACCATGAAAGCAATCAGAGAACGGGTTCAGTGACTGAGGAACAGAGAGTGAACAGTTAGCAACTGTCCACTATGGCTAGTTTCCTAATTAGGAGTGAACCAGTAGATACAATGTCATTTCTGAAGTTGATTAACATATTTAAGCATAATAATGCTGTAAAATGCATACCTCAAAATTACTAGAGGGTGAGAAATAATACATAAATTATAAAACAACAGAGAGTGTATACAAATTTGAAAAACAAAGATAGTAAAAGACACTCCAAATGTGTATGTCTGCAAATATTAAGTTGAAAATCCAATTTAAGTTCTGTTTTAATTTTAAAAAGCAACATATTTTACATCCCTGAAGTGACAGAAGTATTTTTAAGAGGGAAAACTATAAAACTCAAATGAAAGAAAATTATAATATCTGGATAAAAGGAGAGATGTCCCATGTTTATGGATGGGAAGATATTATTGTTAAGATATCTTCCCAACTTGACCTGTAGATTCTTTGTAATCCCTGTCAGAATCCCAAGAAGCTATTTTGTGGATATTTACAGACTGATTCTAAAGTTTATATAGAAAGATAAAGAACTCAGAATAGCTAATAAATTAGGGTGACGAGAAAGGGGAGGCTGTGTCAGGTCATGGAGGAGGAGGATGTGGAGGCGGAGGACTTAGAGGAGGGTGGTTTGGAAGAGGAGGACCGCTGCCTCTAACTGCTGCCTTATCATACAGCGAGAGTAATCAAGACAAGGGGGTGTTGGTGAAAGTCTAGATACACAAATCAGTAGACCAGAAAGCAGAAATGAACCGTCACAAATACGGGCAACAGATCATTTACAAAGAGCAAAGGTGATCTTTTCAGCAAGTAGTATTGGAATAGCTGACATCCACATACCAAAAAAAAAACAAAAAAACAAAAAAAAAAAAAACGTGTCTAGACACAGACATTAACTCAAATGAGTCATGGGCAGAAATGTGAAGACAGGGCTGTAAGCCTAGGACACTGTGTACAAAGAAGTCTGATTGACCCTGGATTAGACTGTTTCTATTCAGCTAGCAAAACCCGAGACAGCCTGGTAAGCCATGCTTCATTAGGACTTGAAGCTTCTTAAAACACCACAGGCAAGCTTCAGGAGAAGACCGTGTGTGCAGAATACATATCTGATAAAAGGCATATCCAAAATACACAAAGAACTCTTAAAATCTAATCATTAGAAGACAATCACATTTTTAAACAGGCAAAACTCAGAGAGCATACCACACACCTATAACCCTAGGCTTGGGAAGTGGAAGCAGAAGGGTCAGGAGACCAATATTACCATCAGATACATAATGAGTTAAGAGCTAGCCTTGGCTACATGAGTCAGTCTCTCTCCCTCTCTCCCTCTCTCCCTCTCTTCCCCTCCCCCTCCCCCTCTCCCCCTCTCTCCCTCTCCCCCTCTCCCTCTCCCTCTCCCCTCTCCCTCTCTCTCTCCCTTCTCCCTCTCCCCTTCCCCTCTCCCCCTCTCCCCCTTTCCCCCTCTCTCTCCTCCCTCTCCCCTCTCCCTCTCCCTCTCATACATACATACAAAAAGCAAGACATATAAATGGGTTTCTTACCGACGATGATGTTAAAATAGTACATTACGGGATGGGGAGACAGTTCAGCTAGGGAAGTGCTTGCTTTATGAGCACAGGACCCAAGCAAGCTCAATCCCCAGAACCCATATTAGTAAAAAATAATAATATTAAAATAAAAAAATTTTAAAAGCTATGCATGTGAGTACTTGTAATTCCAGCACAGGAGAGACAGACAGAAGAGTCCCTAAGCAGAGCCCCGGCAGGACAGACTGTCACACTTGGCAAGCTCCAGGCTAATGAGAGATCCTGTTTTAAAAGAAAAAGATGGAATGCTTCCAAAGAACAGCCTCTTTTGGCTGCCATAAACACACATACATATGAGCACTCCTACATGCACTCACAGAAGAGACAGCGGTAGTCACACACACTGTGCCCTTAACAAACACTTCACGGCAGCAGGAGTGGGATGGATATACACAGGAAGCTTTAAACACTGCCTCCTGAATATCCTGTCCCAGCTTGATTGGCAATGACCACGTAGGCTGTGTCGTGAGTGCTTGGTCATCAGATGATGGCCCTGTTTTGGAAGGTTGTAGAAAATTGGAGAGGCAGGACCCCATGGGAGGAACTAGGCCACTGGATTCTTGTCCACTACCAGAGGAAGAAACCTGTCCATCACAGGTCCCTGCATCATCACGTTCAAATCAAGAACTTGGAATCAAGTGACCATGGACTGAGCCCTCTGGCTGGGAGCCAAAATAAGCCTTCCTTCTTTAGATTGTCTATGTCAGGTACTCTGTCGCAGTGCAGGCGACTAAACAAGGGAGAGTGATTTAAGAATGCCCATTTGTGGACAAGACCTATATCGCTTTTAATAAATACTTAAAAGGGTATAAAAGAAGAATTGAATGACAGAATACCTTGTTCTAGAATAGGCAGTCAGCATTGAAATATATTCTAAATTAGTACATTATAGGAGAAGTTCTATTTTGGATTTAAAGTTAAAATTATCAGAAAGTTCAATTAGATGGAAAATATGAGAATGCCTAGGAAGTTTTTTTTTTAAAGTAATATGTTTGAAAAGGAAAATATGCAGGCATTTCCTACCTCTGGAAGGGTATAAAAGTCAGAATGCATATGGATCTCTGACTTTGTTCAGCAATGGACAGATCAATTGAATAGAATAAGAAGTCTCAAAATCAGAGCCAGCATATCCCCAGAACTCCATGGTCCAGATGACATCTTAGATAAGTGGAGATAAGATCTTAGCAGACTTCTTAGGACATAGTTGATAAATGTTTCTGGCACTCAGGGGGGTAAACAAAAGTGCCTACTCACTAATATATCCAAATAATGGCAGAGGAATGGGATCCCACTGCTCAAGCTGTCAGACTACAAAGGATTTTAGATGTTTATTTTATTCATTTATGTATGTGTGCATGTGTGCATTCGAGGATGTGCAAATGGCAGACACCATGGATGTACATACCTCTGCAGCACAGAGGCCTCAGAACACAGGACAATATCCTTCTCTGTAGCTTTCCACATTTGTCTTTGGATTCAGGAAAGCCAGCAAATCCCAGCAGTCCTCCTGTCTCTCCCCTGCTCAGTGCTGGGGCTACTACTACAGTTTTCTAGGATGCCTGACTTACTATGTGGGTACTTCAATCCTGGGTCTCAACTCCTGCCCTCAAGACTTCAAAGCAAGCAGTTATAACCATTGAGCTAGCTCTCCAGCACCTTAAACAACAGATTTGTTATCAGTTTTCCTCTCTCTCTCTCTCTCTCTCTCTCTCTCTCTCTCTCTCTCTCTCTCTCTCTCTCTCTCCCTCTCCCTCCTCCTCCCCCCTCCCCCCCTCTCCCCCTCTCTCTCTTTTTTTCCTCTGTGTGTGTGTGTGTGTGTGTGTGTGTGTGTGTAGTTTAGCTATAAGTGCAAGATCCAGGTGCCAGTAGGGTATGTGCTGTGTGTTGTGTGTATATGCATGTGTTGAAGGATCTTCTTCCTGCATGGTAGACGGGCACCTCACCATGGCTTCATGTGGCTTTCGCTTATATTTGCAAGGTGGGACAGAGCAATCCCTCTGTCATTTCTTCCACTATGAGGATACCAGCCCTGCCAGATGAGAACCCCCGCTCTTTTGGACATATTTAGCCTCAATCACCTCCCCAGAGCTCTGCCTCACCCTCACCTCGTAGCTGTGTCAAAATAAAAAAAGTTTAAAGGTTAGTTTCTTAAGTGTATTTATATATGTTTGCCTGAGTGCCTGTATGTGAGTCATACATATACAGGGACCCTCAAAAGCCAGAAGAGGGCATCAGAACCTTAAGCTGGAGTTGCAGGCAGTTGTGAACTACTGCCTTTGGTACTGAGAACCAAACCAGGATCCTCTCTAAAAACAGAAAGTGCTCTTAACCAGTGAGGCATCCCTCCAGCCTCAGATCAAATATTTAAACTGTGTGTGGCGGCATACACCTCTAATCCCAACAACCAAGAGGCTGAAACTGGAGGATCCCCACGTTCCCACCATGGCTGCACAGTGAGACCACCATCTTAAACAGCAAAGGTTAGATTTAACACACGAAACCATCAAGGCACTTGGAAGATGTGTCTGTGTTTGTAGCATGTGAATTTGAGAAAAGTTCTTTCATGTGATACCACAAAATCCACAGCTCACAGGTGCAGTGGGCGTTTTGACTGCATCTTTCAAAGTCCCAAAAGTAAAAGTCTCTCAACCAATAGAGAGAAGTAATTGCTACCTAAGCCAGAGTTAATTCCTGAAAATAGAAGATGTCCTGCAAAGTCAGAAAGTAAGGAAATGAGCCCTGGCTTTATTTTCTTTAACTGGAAGGGACCAGGGTCAAAATGTATCCTTCAATGCACATACATTCTCAAAAGTCATCCACTTCCTAAACCAGGCTCTGCTACCTCCAATAGGCTATGCAAAGTCTGATTCTGTAAGTAGATTAACTACTCTATAACACACTCACAGTCACGGCCAGAGTTGTGCCCCCATGATGCCCTCTCTCTGGCATTGCTCTGGCCAATCAGCTATCCCACTATTAAAAGAGTTTTATTGTCTTCAGAATGTGTGGTGGTTGTTACTGATTATCTATAGGGGGATTCTTTCCCAGAATTGCATCTTTTACAAAGGTGACTTCGTGTCCCTGAGGGCTGGCTTCCTTCTAGACTTGAAAGTCTTTGGAAGTTGAATGCTGGTACCAAGACAGCAATAACCATCAGCTCAGTAAGCAGAAGGCATCTTTTCCTCTCTTTCCACAGGAAATCTCACTGCCAAGTAAGCAGTCAGCAGATGCTGTCCAACCTGGCAGCTGGCTTTTGAGCTGTCATTTGCATGTGCACTATTCACACAGTCTTCACTGGCTCCTGTGTTACTACAAGCACCGGAAGCCTAACAGAAAGCATGGCCGCAGTTTTATGTAAATGGTCTACATAAAAATTTACAGTATATTCAAAATGTACGCATCAATTGGGTTAAGATTATGTCTATTGGTTTCCTCAGTGTGGATTTCCTGAGCAAGCCCTGTAAGTTCAAGCCATGTGACTTCTCCATGCTTGTGTTTGTGCCGCAGTTTTTCACGATGATCCTTCTAACAAAGGAGGCTTTAACACCTCTTACTTTTGCTTTCCTTCACACCTTCTTAAGAGCTGTGTGCCACGCCACCAGGTAGGGATCTTTAGAAAGAACAGAATGTGATTTCTGCCCCTACCCCCAAAGTTTCTTAATTCAAACCAGAAAAGGCCAAAATTGGTATTTGATAAGACATGGGTAAGGGTGGTTAGCAATTCAAGAATGAAGATCAGATAGGAGAACAACCTTTTAATCTTTCAACAAAGAGCAGGGAAGGATGCTCTCTGTGCTACCAGAAAGTAGTACAGGAGTCAGAGCATCTTCAGAGTGGCATGCACTATGCAATTGGGAACTGTTGCCACTTACAGAGGTGAAAGCCAGATGGACTATCTGTGAGGTGAGTCTCCTGTCAGCAGGACAGGATGTGTTAGTGGCCACTGAGGCTAAGTCAGGCTGTATGGTGTGTGTTGCATCCAGTGAGGGAACAGGGAGTGTTGGTGCCAGCTGAGACTGCCAAGAATCACTATTTTTCTCTAGTAAAAATAAAGCTCCCCATCATTGTAGAATACCTCTGTGCCAAGACCAGGGTGGGTCTTTGCTGCGTCTGTTCTTGACCTCCATGGTTCACCTTGCTATGCAAATATTCTGTTGGCAAAGTCTAAGATGGGTTTGGTTGCCTCATCTTGTTTCCTTTTAGACAGAGCCTTGTGCTTGCCACAATACCTTAGCCTCCTGAGGACCGGAATCACCGGTTTGTACCACCCCACCTAGTTCTGAGTTACATCTTTCTTTGTAGGAAACAGAGAAATCACGAAGACTGAGAGGTAGGAGGTCAGATGAGTCCGCCTGTTGGGAGGATTTGGTTAAGTCAGGATCCAGGGTACACGTGGGTCAGTGTAGGTTAGGGGCTGTTGATCCTGTAGTAGCCATGTAAAGAACAGTGCTCACTGAAGTGAACCTGTGGTGTTACCCTATCCCTCACATTTCTGCTTCCCAGTGTGCAACCAGACTTTGATAGGAAAGAAGACCCGTTAATGGTGGTTGACAATGGCTATCCCCTTGTTAGAGACATCTGGCCCTAAGATCTATTCACATTATTACCATCTGGCTTTCTCCTCCTCCAGATGTTCTGTAGGGGCGGGAGATCCTCCCTCCCTCAGGACAGGACCTCCTGTGCAGCAGAAGTCACACACACACACACACACACACACACACACACACACACACCATTCAGACCATTTCTCAGCAGCTAGGAGTTTCCTGCAGTGCTCTGGGATCTGCTGAAAGCCAGGCTGCACAATGCCTGGGTATCGTCCTTAAAATCGGGTTGTATTGGGCTCAACTGTATTCGTGTTTAGAAAGAAGAGTGCACAGGAACTCACTCAGAATTCAGAGGCTAGACATATACTTCGATACCCTGAGGATCCCTGTGGGGCTAAAGGCACAGGGCAGCCTCTGCTGGGTAGTGCACCAGGCCTGACCTTAGAGGAGATACCATTGTTACATGCTGACTACAGCCTGGCTGTACTCTTCCTGACATGGCTTTGTTTTCTGGGGGTGGAGGGAGGAACAGGCAAAGCAACCAAGATACTCTTCATTGATTCTATATTGTTCAATAGACCCAGACTGTCGAGAAGTAGGTGCCCTCTTGACTTCAGATGTACAAGATAAGTGCAGTGGGTGTCACAGCGAGAGTAGTAATTATGTCGTCTGTCTTGTCATGGAATGTGACTATGGTAATTGCAACATTTTCTCCCATCATTGAAGCTGGTAATTATAGTGCAACTAACAGCATTATGTGCTAACTTGGGCTGTTTTAATCACCTCTTTTACTCTGAAATGCAATGGGAAAATTCCACAGTTGTTCCCAGGCTACCCATTTCTCTGAGCATCTGCTGCCTTGTAATTCTAACAGCTGGATGCTGAGGTAGGAGGCAGAGATGCTCAGGGCAGCTCATCTCGATGATCTCGATGCTTGATAAGAAAGCACTGCCAAGGAGGCAGTTGTCAGCTTTCTACCGTGATAAAATTTTGTCTTTGAGATTATCTATTTTGTTTCAGAAGCAGCAGATGTATTGGCATCTGGCACTGTCTGCCACCCATATCTTGCAGGAAGAAGCTCTCCAGCCACAAAAATCAATCTAATCTGATTAACAAAAACCACATTCAGCCCTGGCAGCAGTTAGGTTAGTTAATGCTGGGATGGAACACTGTGGGCCAGTGTATTAATTTTCTCATCATTAGGACAAAGATACCCATAGTACAACATAAAGAAGGGCTTGTGGTTTGGAAATCCAGCCTGTCGTGATGAAAAGACATGGCAGCAGCATGAGGCAGCTGGTCACAACACATTAGCAGCAGGAAGCAGAGAGATGGATCCTGGTACCCAGCTCATGTGCTCCTTTGCGTTCAGGCCAGGGCTCCAGTTCATGGGAAGATTTCAATCAGATTCAGCCCGGGTCTTCCCAACTCAGTGAATCCTCTCTGGAAACACCCTCATAGACACACCACCCAAAGGTGTGTCTCCCCTGTGGTTGTAAATTATACCCATCACAGCCACGATGACATCTTTCATGTGTAGTGTTCCATGCCTGAAAACAGTCATTACTTGTGTTTATCTTCTCTGATCACAGTATAGTGAAGGTGATCACATATTCAAGGTGCTGTGCTTATACTGAAGTAAGTGGACTTTGGATGCTATTATGTGAACTGAGGGGGTCTGGGTGGAGTGGAAATTTCCCTGATTACTTTGATGTAAAATGATTCACACTCCATTAGGTGCAGCTAGGCATAAGTAGGCCATTTTTTACAATGTAATTGAGTAAAATGTAAGCCCCATGTAGAATCCAGAATTAGCAGAGCATGGTCAGAAAAATGAAATAAGACCATTTGTCAGGAGGTAGAATGACTGAATGGACCATGTTTGGGCCACCCTTTCCTCCTGGGATTGTTAGATCTATATCATGGACCTCGGGCTTTTTGTTTGTCCGTTTTCTTTAACTATTTCGGAATTCTATGGTTGGAAAAAGAAGTAAAGATGGGGGGAAAGGAAGGAGGAATGAAAGAAAGATTGGAAAGGATCAGGAGGGAGAGAAGAAAGGACAGTGTTTCTCACAGCTCTAGGGCTGGAAGAGCAAGATACTGTAGGTAGCAGGGCCCCCAAACTGAGTCACAGCATGGTTGAAGACAAGCCACTAAAAGGGAAGGCAGGAGAACACTCAGGCCAAACCCTTCTTGTCTGAGCCCTGTCTTTCAGCAACATCATAACCTATGGGGGAGAGGTGTCACATGACCTACTTGTGAGTACCTTTAACTTTCAGTGTGAGTTTTGAAGGGACTTCTGAACTCCAACAATCAGGTGTCAGTAATTTGAGTACATCTAGAAAACTGGCATAGTGTGGAACCAACCCAGGTCAACACATTTGTCCCCATGCTTCCATCAACTGCCTCTTTGTAGTCTGTTAGGCCAAATGAATGTGCAGCTGGGATGCCCCCAGGACTGGGAGCATGGGTAGTTATGGGTAGTTATGGCCCAGAGGATGCAGCTGAAAAGGGGACAACCTTAGAACAACTTGTTCTCTTTAAAGGAGCATGGTGGAGAAGCATGGTGGCATCAAGTATAGCCTCACCTCTGTGACAAGGCAGAGGCATTTTCTAGATAGACCCGGCTCAGAACTGGGCAGGCCAGACACCCAGCATAGTTGTCAGGTGTTGCAGGTGTGAGAGAGAAGTAGCTCAGATCTTGTGGATCTTCCACTGTGCATAGCCCCACAAGTTCTAGCATCTTCTGAACCCCCTCTCTGATGCCTTGTGTTGATAAATTTGAACTTGAGGTTGTTCTCAGGGTTAAGCTGGTATAATATGCACACACACACACACACACACACACACACACACGGTGTATACTATACTGCTGATTATATATAAAGGTAAATTGGTCACGGGAAAACAAAGCTGCTCTGATTACTCACAAGCCAGCTACCAACCAGCAGCTGGATTGTGCACAAGGGCTGCTGTCCTCCGTCTCTACGTCTGTGACTCCTCAACACAAGCGACTGTTTGTGGCGGCTCTGTTATTCCTGAGTCTTCTCGGTTGGCTCTAGTGTTAGTTTTTCTCTGGCATCTTCTCAGTTAGCTTGACAATGTAGATAGATGCTCAGTAAACACTTCTTGAGTGAGATAAAAGCTACGTCCTATAAGAATTCCAAATTAGCAGAACATGGTCAAGAAAAATGAAATAGAATCATTTTGGGCAAGTCTAGAATGACTAAAGGGGCCAATCTGAACTCTTCCCTCCTGAGATTGTCAGATCTCCAGCCCTGACCTCTAGCTTTTTGTCCTATCTCCTCCACTCCTAAGTGTGTCCATAGATTTTCTACAAAGAACTCACTTTCCCATAAGTTAAAGACCTTATTGAGTAGTGACATTCAGAGTGTTCTTATATGTCTCTAAGCTCATTTTACTCATCCGGTCTGTGGTCTCTAACATAGTCAGCTTTTAAAAACCTAACTATGTATCGAGATGGGAATTCCCAGGGGAAGACCAAGTTTGCAGGACATCTGCAAACCATGGCAAGGGATAGGAGTGCAGGACACAGAGATAACCCTAATGTACACATAGATCAGGAGACACACAGGAAGGGCCATGGGACATAGCTGTGGTCACAGGAGAGAGGACATGCATGCACATGTCTCCTCTAACCTTCCAAGTAAATGCCAAGTGCTTCCTGGCCGGCAGTCACGCTCTCCTCCACCAACATGTGAAAGCTGCCTTTCTCCCTGCAGGAAATCCACCCAGCATCCCTCTAGCAACCCCTGGAGTATGCTCCAAGCCAGAGCCCATCAGGGTGGCTGTATTAGAGCCACCCTGTAATCTGAGGATCCACACCTTGTCCTTCACTGCAGGGCGGCTCCTATAGGAGTCGGTTTAGGCCTGTTTCACCTGGCCATCACTCCCTCCTCATTTCCTATCTGCATTAACTATTCTTTTTGATGATGCAGCGATCAGAATACCTACAGAACACTATGGAAGGAAGAGTTTATTTCCAAACAGAAAGGGCAGTGCAAACAGATCCTTTCTCCATTCCTCACTAGCAACAAATGGAGCATTTGGCTTGACTCATTGACTTGACCTGTAGTTATTTCATCTGAGAAAAAAAAAAAACACCAAATTGAGTCTGCCCACATCATCTCTCAGAGTCTAGCTACCATCAACACAGACAGGTCTGGGGAGGAAATTCGAAGCAACAATTTATAATCAAAGATGGCAGAACCCCAAAGTTGGTGTTTGTGGCTTGCTGGGGCAAAGGCTTTAGAATATTCTCCCCTCGCTTGTGATGGCTAGCCTGGGTTTGTCATTTGACTACATCTGAAATCAACTTAAACCCAAGCAGCTGGGCACACCTGTGAGTGATTGTCTTGAGTGGATGGTTTGAGGAAGACCCACCCTAAATCCAGGCCACACCTTCTGGTGGTTGACCACATAAAAGGACTCACCATCTCCCTCTCTGTGAACATCCAGCTCTTTCTCTAGACAGACTGGGCATGTTCTCTACACAGTTTCCATGTATTAATTAAGGAAGGTCTAGAAGGGCTTCCTGGCCAGTAGCAGCCTGTCTATAGGGAGCAGCTACCTGTCCTTACGTGATACAGGCTTGAGCCAGTGAGATGACTCAGAAGGCAATGATGTATTCTTCGAAAGCCTGGTGGCCTGATTTTTGAGCCCCAGAGCCCACCTGCAGGTGGAAAGACAGAACAGACTCTACAAACCTTTGTTCTCAGACTTCTACATGTGTGCCATGGCATGTACCTGCTCTGGCATGTGCGCTCACTGGTATATAAAGGCACATTATATACTAATATAATTCCATAGAAAGATAATGATAAATACATTTTGTTAGATGAGACGTTATACAGCCGAGATGACTGGGGGTCTGCTGAAGGGGACAGATTGTCTCTCCTGACTTTGTCATGAGAGAGGACTATAGAAAAATCAGCACCAATAAATATCATCAGCCTGACTTGGCTAGGAAATAGCTTCCGTGTTATTCTTATAGAAATGGCTTTGCAGAATCACTGTGAGATTACTCTACTCCATTCTTTCTGTTTCACTGTTGGACGTGCTGGGATCCAACCCATGTTAGAACACTACTACTGAGCCACACCCTTGGCATGTTCTCAGCTCTCTGGATCCTGACCTAGCACTCTAGGGCAGCAGGTCCTTGGAGCATCTTCCAAACACATCACCTCAGTTCTATGCAAACTTGCCAGCCCCTAGCCTTGCTTGATCATACATACTGTACAGCCAGACTTTGGCCATGGCCACTCTTCTTGTGAACCTCACCCTGGACCCACTCTGTGAATGCCTTTAACCAAGCACTTGTGCTGTGTTTCTGCAGGTCTCCCAGGCTGCCTCAGACCTCCTAGCCTACTGTGAAGCTCATGTACGGGAGGATCCTCTCATCATCCCGGTACCTGCCTCAGAAAACCCCTTCCGGGAGAAGAAGTTCTTCTGCACCATTCTCTAACCCCCATAGCGATGAACCTGGCCCTTTCCTGCCGTAAACGTTCCAAGTAGAGCCCATGCATGCTCCCGTGTAGAGGCATGCCTCCCACAGCAGCCCGTCTCTGTCCAACCAACCATGATCTGGGCTCATCTTGTTTTATCATAGTTCCTTCGTAACATTGTTTCCTCTTCCTTTTTTTTGTTTCATTTTTCTTATTTCCATCCATAGAGAAAACAGACATTTTTATAGCCAAATAACAAATGTGCCATATAAAAGTGTAGATTTAAAGGACTACAGTTTTTAAACATTCCCAAACATAAATATATCCAGTTAATAAATTTCAGTGGGTAATTTATTGACATCAAAGCTGTGCAAAGTGTCTCCCATGCACAGTAATTCAGTAGCAGATGAGAGCATGTCAGCCAGACACATATGAGGGTGGGGTCTCTTTCTCCTCTGGCATCTCTATTGTAGGCGCCTTCAGGGGGCATGTGTCGAGGCCCCGGAGATGACTGATATCTATCTCTACCTGTTTATCCCTGAACATTCCAAAGCTGATGCTTCTGAGAATACATCTGTGGTGTGGACACTGGAGCAGCCTTGACCGTAGATACTCACCAGACAGCCCCACTAGGCCATCTCCTCAGTCTAAATGCCCCATTCTCCCTGCTTGCTCCCTCCTACTTGGTGTTTCTAGGAAGGCAACGAGTCTGACAACACTGGGCCATCTGGAGTCTCAGCACAATTATCCCTGAAAGTGATGTTACGATGCCACTCACTGATCTGAGAATTTATGGGCATCAACATATTTAACCTAACAATAAATACTCCAAGTATAGGTCTATTTTTAGAGAGGGAATATCCTGTGCATAGAGAAATGACATTTGCTGAAAACGGCAGCTAGAAAGGCACACCAAGACTTCCATATGTGGGTAGACCATCCCTAAAGCCCTCCCTGAAGTACTGAATGATGGCCACCTGTTGCAAGTGTGTAGATTCACAAATAGTCCTAACTGCACACTAGGAATGAAGCAAACTCACTTTACACTATCTGGACGTACACCCCTCTCCCACCTTGGCTGAGAGAAGTGTCACAAACCTAGATTATGGCAGTTTGTAATAGATGATATGTAGGTGCCCCAAGACCAGATAGCGGTAAGCCTTGAGATTTTCCAAGATAAGGCTGCTGGCCGCCTCATCTAAGGCACCCCCACACCCTCCCAATGGAGGCAGTAACCACAGCTGCTGAGGGCTCCGTGAGGACATTAGTTGTGTAGATATTTGGAAAGTGCCTCTCCTCTGGATCTCAAAGAGGCTTGCTGTGTGCGGCTGGGCAAGCCGTTGTGTGCCAAGCTGTTCGAACCAGCAAATTGCAGACAGTTAATTACCCTTCTTGCTCTTCTTCCAGGGCAGAAACCAAGTAAAGCTCTGATTATCCTTGAAAAGCAGTATGTGCTGGATGACAGCCTATAATGTTGTGGCTGTGACTTCATAGACACCGTGGTTCTGGGATAAGGAACGTAAAATGGCCTCCAAGGAGGTGACTATCACTTTTAGATGGGTTTGTGCCTTGCTACCCTCCCTTGCAGCTTTTGTGGGAACTGTTCTTAGTTTCACTACTGGACCTGAGACGAGAGACTAAGACTCTGGTTTTGTTGGGCTGTAACGAGCTCTCTTTATTCTGTGGCTCGCGTTGGCATCATTAGCTGACAGAGTAGACCATAGTCCACAAAAGCCCAGGAAGTGGGGCAGCACCTGCAGGTCAAGAGAACAGTGTGCTTTAATCTCCTACCAAACTGTCTCTGCTTTCCTGCCTCCCATTCCCAAGCATCTTCCTTACATTCTCCTGTGGATGGCGTGTCCACTAGTAACTGTCCTAGGAAGAGCCCCTCACCCCTCCACCACTCTACTCCTTGGACCCATTGAGCTTTCTGACCCCCAACATCTTTCTACTTATTCCTAGATTTCTGTTAATTCTTGGAGTCTTGTGATCAACCTTGTAAACTCATTATTTCACAAAGTATCCTCATTTGGATGTAAATATTTCGTGAGGAGACAACTCCACCCCTGAGTATGTACTCAACAGAAATGTGTGCATACCGTCAGAAGAAAAATACTAGAGTGTCCATGGAAGTGCTGTTTACAGTAAACATAACCAGGAGGGGCCCCTTATACCCATGCTGAAGGGATAAGCTGATGAGGGTCATTCCTGCAGTGGATTCTCAGCTCCATCCACAGCTTGACTTTGCTGGCCTGGGGGACTGAGAGCAGGCAAGTCCAAGCTACAGCTCCATTTCCAGTCAGCACAGGCCTGGCAGGCCAACCCATGCTGATTGAAAGAGGGACAGTAGCTGTTCTCAAAGGGGCAACAGAGAGGTGACACAAAAGGCTTCTAAAATGTTCTGTCTCTGGATCTAGCTGTGGACCACCCTGATATGTTTAGTTTGTGGAAGTTCTCCAACTGTCCATTTTTGGGTGCTTTTCTGTATGTGTGTCATACTTCAATAAAATATTGATCTCTGTGACTACCAACTGTGGGTCCCTCTGCTATTGCTCTCCCGCCTTTGGTACTCTGTTCAATGTTTGACTCTTCCTTAGATATCCTTAACATGACATTACTAACTCCCATTACTAGTGGGACACTTTGAGAGTGTGTTTGCAATCACCAGCTGGAGAGCAGTTTTCTGGCATGCACAGGTGCTTCCCCACATAAACAGTATGCTCTGGGGTTTGTGGGCAAACAGCAAAGCACATTATGTGACTTCCACTGAGTGGCTGAGACAACATCCTCAGCGTCTCTTGCCTTTTTACCCTCAGGAATGAAGGGACAGGATGCCCTTCCAGGAAAACTCATAATTACAGTGACCTCTGGAGCAAGAGACCAAAGTCCCATAAGGCCCTGTGGTGATAAGGAGCTAAGGTCCCATAAGGCCCTGTGGTGATAAGGAGCTAACACTCTGGCAGGAAGAGCAGGTGCTACGTGCTTCTTTTTTTCTCTGCTCCCATCTGAGGGCTCCCCTGCCTCCAAGCTGAGATGTCTGTCTCAGACTCCACTGCTTCCTCTGGCTCCACAGGGCCTTTGGTGTCTCCTCCCACAGCTTGCCACTAGAGTCCTGGGGTGATCAGAGAGCACATCCCGCTGATCCTCTCACAACAGTCCAAAGGTTTTGTCTTTGATAGTGAGTTCTTGCTTCCTTCTCTGAAGAAACCAGGAGTTGTCAGCACCCCAACCCCCAACTGAGGACAGGTAGGAGGGTTCCATGGTGACTGCTGGAGCCTGAGATGAAATCATGAGAGCCAATGCTATCCATGGCTGAACAATGGAAGCGGCTTGGAAAGAGTTTATTTACGGTGGTACATCCTCAGCCTCTGGGTGGCAGGATCACCCCCAAACCATGGGCGCTCCGACTTCCAGTCCCATCTCCTGGTCTGAGCACCTTCCCTTCCTGTGTGCAGAGCCACAGTGGTGACAGATGAGCTGCTGTCACCCCAGGTTTCACACTCCTGGATGTGAGTGTGAATGGCTCAGGGACAACTCTGCCTGTCATGGCCTGACATTTGTTACGGTGTTTTGCTTACCATCTCTCACGAACCCAGAAGTCACCATTTTGGTTGACTGGAGAGCAGCCCCAGAATCCACCGTTCTCCCTCCCTCCCACCAGAGCCGAGGGTACAGATGTTGGCCATCACCCCCCAGCTTTCATGTAGGTGCTCCTCATTAAACACAGCTCCTTGGGCTGTGGAGCACATCTTCAACTCACCGAGCCCCTGCCCAGCCCCTCCATTCGGTGTTTAATCAAATCCCTACGGTCGATTGTGCTTTAGTTATGTTTTGCTAACCTATGGCATTTTCAGACCCATTTGTGAAAACTAACCATAGGCTACTGTCCTAACTCCATGATTTCACAGATTTCTCAGAGCCATGCTGTGACCTATAACGGCTTGCTTGCTCTACAGTCCCCTGTCACCCTTGTCATTTAGAGGAGACTAGTGTCTCCTCTAAGCCGTGTGCTCCCCCACACTGCCACTACACAGGACTATCTCACTGGCTGTGTTCCTTGCTCACACAGGCCGCCTGACCTGATTTAAACATCCTCTGCCTTTCTGTGCCAAGTCTACTTACTTTATAGATCTTAACTCAAGACCATGGTATAGCCTCTCTGACCAGCTCGCGTCTGTTTCTAAGCTCACCTGGCACTACACAACACTCCTACATCTGTGCTCCTGATTGCCATTTGTCCCGCAGCCTGATCTCAGGAGGTGAGAGGCTCTGGTGTCACTCACCATTGCATCTCCAGCACTGAATGTGTCGCCTGGCACATGCGTGCCACTCAGTAAGTGTCATCTGGGCTGGTGCAGTAGCTCAGTGACAGTGCTTGCCTAGCATGTACAAGATCATAGGTTTGATCTGTAGCACTGCCCCTCAAGATGAAGAAATGTGTGGCTGTTACTCCTGGGTCAATGCCAGACTTCAAGTGTCTATTTACTTTTTAAAAATATTTTTAGTTTTTTTTTCCTTTTTTTTTTCGACTGTTTTCTTCTTGTAACTTAAATTTTGGAGGAAATTTCATACATGAGTACTATATTCGCATCATGATAACCCCTCTCTCCCAAACTCCTCTCTCTTCTTTTCAAATTCCTGACTTTGCCTTTGTAATTGTTACATACATGCTAGATGCTAGAGAGATAGATAACAGATAGATAAATAGAAGCTAGCTAGCTAGCTAGACAGATAATAGATAAATAGATGATAGATAGATAGATAGATAGATAGATAGATAGATAGATAGGTAGATAGATAGGTAGGTAGATAGATAGATAGATAGGTAGGTAGGTAGGTAGATAGATAGATAGATAGATAGATAGATAACAGATAGATAAATAGAAGATAGATAGATAGATGATAGATAGATAGATAGATAGATAGATAGATAGATAGATAGATAGATAGACAGACAGATGCAGATTCAGCCAGCGAGTCCATTTACTGATGCTCATGTGTCTATGGCTGACCACTTGGGACTAGATAGCTCCATCAGGGACTCATCCCAGGTGAAGACTGATTCTCCCTCAATGTGGAGCCACTCATTTCCTGAAGCTCTTCATCTAGGTGTGGGGCCTTGTGAGAGTTCTTGTCTCCCTATCGGCATATCGTCTGCTGTTGCCACTGAACCAGACTTCCTTTATGCAACCATGTGGTTGAGATGTCACGGATGTAGCTGTCCCGTCATATATAGAAGATACTACCTCACGCAGGTTCCCTGCTCAATCCCTCTGAATCTTACAATCTTTTCATCCCTACTTCTGACCTGACCGTAGGTGAAGGGATTCTGTTGTAGATGAATCAACTGTGTCTGGTCATTCCACAGTTAGTTATTCTCTGCATTGTGAACAGCTGGAGATTTCTGTAATGGCTCCTGATTATGGGGGGGAAAACCCCAACCTTCTTTTGATGAGGAATAAGAGCAACACTTACCTATGGATAAACATTTAGAATGCAGTTGGTGGTTATACTGGTTTGGGAAAGTGGCAGTAGTGGGTTCTTCTCTAGGTCTATGACCTCTCTAGCCACAGGTCGTTGGCTAGGTTTATAGTACTAGGCATGAATTCATTACTATCGAGCAGGTGTCAAATAGTAGTAAATGGCTATTGGCTATCTGCAAGATGTTTTCATTTTTAATACTATTAACCAAATGGGTTTGAATATAAATGGGTCCACACCACCAAAACATTGCCTATTGTTATGCCAGGGAGTTTAAGAGCTGGAAAAAAAATGGAGCCTATCTGGTTAAGTGCTTGCCACACAATCACAAGGGCTTGAGTTAGATTCCTAAAACCCGTATAAGAAAGTTGGATGCTATGATGTACTTATAAACCCATTACTGGGGAGATGGAGCCAGGCAGATCCCTGGCTGGGAGGGTGGGGTGGCACTATCCTGCCAGCCTAGGCTAACTGGCAAACCCCAGGATAACAAGAGACCCTGTCTCAAAACACAAGATGGATATCTCTTGAGGACCAATATCCAGGTTATCTCTGGCTGCCACACTTGTGCACGATTGCCCCTGTTTATATACACCTACACATATACACACATGTGCTGTCATCTCATAAGCTGCTAGAAAAACACAAAAGTACGATTGGCTTCATAGCCTTGTCATGCTTTCTTGCCACTTACAAGCCATAAATCACTTTCTTGCTACAAACTCCACTTCACACCGCTAGCTGAACGCTGGCCTAATGGTGGTAATTAAGACTGAGGGAAGCTGCCTCTGGGTGAGAAATGGAGGAATAGCTGGAACAGGAAAGCAGCACCCCCCCCACCTCACCCCCAGTGAGCCACAAAAGCAGCATTGGTCAGGGAAGCATGCATTTGAAGTGGGGGACATGGAAGTGTTTCTGTGAAGAACCAGGCCTGTCATTACCACAGCTGGAGGCTGCCGAGCGAGAGCGCTCACTCCCTGGCTTTTCTTTCCAAATCTTTTGGTAAAATCCTCACAGTTTACATGAAGCTTTTTTATATTGGATTTTATTGCCATGTGTGTGGGGGTGGGGGTTCTTTGGGGGAGGGGTTGGTGGTTTGGTTTTGTTTTTTACTTTTAAGTTAAATTAGATTCAGTTCAGTTCTGCTTTAAATATAAACCAATCCTTTTGTCCTGGGTGCTTTGAGCCCATGGTCTCTATGCCTGCTTCTGGATGCAATAATTGTGGCTTTGTGTTAGCCCTGCCCAGCCTCTGACATTTGAGTATCCAGATGCACCTGGGAACATCCCACTTCAGTCCCGATTACATAGAAACAAGCCAATGACAAAAGACAGGAAGGAACTGAGATGTCACTCTGTGGCTGGACACCTGCCTGGCACATGTGAGACCCCAGCTTTACCCTCTCCACCATCAAATACAAACAAAGAGGACAGGTAGTATTTGTGGGAAAGGAGGGGGGAAGTAATGGCTCAGGAGCTTGGGCTGGGACTATGGCTCTCTCCAGTGCTGGCTCTGCTGATGCTGACAGCTTTCACATCACCACCATCACCACCATCACCACCTCCACCCACCATGGTCATGTGAGGACAGTAACAACCTTCTCATAAGAGCTCTTGGATATCCAGAAAAAATAACACAAGCGCATAGCATTGACTGATGTAACATGCTCGATAAACAAACATTGATTAGTGATTAGCTTTGCCTCTGTAGCAATTACTGTAGAAACAGGACCTTACAGAGACTTGGGATTTGGAACAAAACTATACCACTGTAAAGATGTACTGAAGAGAAGACAGAAAGTGTCACGTCATCTAGAGCTGGCATCACCCCACTCAGCACCTTGACACACTGTAACCGTATACTTCTCATGAAGAACGTAGTACAAAGTGCCCGTTCTGCAAGCACTGACCTCACATCCACCCAGAAGACAAGACGTTGCTGTGATTCACAGAGGAGGATGTAGTCAGGCCTGTGGTTACAGACTCTAGAGTTGTGATTGCAGACTCCAGAGTTGCTATGTGCAGAATTGCTATGGACAAAGCTAAGGGAAGGATTAATGTGTTTGTCAAGGCCTGTCAAGGGATCCCAGTGTCTACCCACGGAAACAAGACATTGTTAACAAGTCACTATTTTTTTTTATTTCTCACATCCGTTTTTATTTATACTATGACAGAATATTAATATAAATTAATTTGATAGTACATTGGAAGACAATTTTTCAAAAGTCTTTTAAATTAGAAAATTTTACTTCTAAAATAGTTAACAGACTTGTCTATATTAGTAGTGACAGCTAACCTTTATTGATTTCTACATACCAGGCCCTGCTCTAAGAGAGTTATGTACAAAACTGCATCAAATGTCTTCATATTAACTCTTTTTTTAAATTTTATTTTATTCTTTATTGGATATTTTATTTATATTCCAGATGTTATCGCTTTACCCCATTCCCCCCCACCCAGGAACCCCCTATCCCATCCCCCTTCCTCCTGCTTCTATGAGGATGTGCCCCGACCTACCCCCCACTCCCACCTCCCCACCCTCGAATTCCCCCACACTCGGCATCCAGACTTCATGGGACCAAGGAGCTCCTCTCCTACCTATGCCCGACAAGGCCGTCCTCCCCTACATATACAGCTGGAGTCATGGCTCCCTCCCTATGTGCTCCCAGGCTGGTGGTTTAGACCCTGGGAGCTCTGGTTGGTTGGTATTGATGCTCTCCTCATGGGGTCGCAATCCCCTTCAGCTCCTTCAGGGAACCCCATGATCAGTTCAATGGTTAGCTGTGAGCATCAGCCTCTGTATATGTCAGACTATGGCAGATCTCTAAGGACACAGCTATATCAGGCTCCTGTCAACATGCACTTCCTGACATCCACATCAGCATCTACCTTTGGTGACTGCACATGGGATGGATATCCAGGTGGAATGGTCTACAGATGGCCCCTTCTTCAGTTTCTGTCTTACACTTTGTCTCCATATTTGCTCCCTTGAGTATTTTGTTACTCCTTCTAAGAAGGACCAAAGCACCCACACTTGGTCTTCCTTCTTCATGAGCTTCATGTGGTCTGTGAGTTGAATCTTGGGTATTGCAAGCTTCTGAGAAGAAGTCACTATTAACTGGGACTTTACTCTCTTCCTAGCCACAAACCAGCAGTGTTGTGCTAGGCTGTCTTTTGTATCTTGTACCTTCTGGGTTTGTGACAGTTTGTACCACTACACATGGCATAAAGGGACCAGAGTGAACTGTTCTCTGCAGTGCCAGATCATACAAGGCTTGCAAAGGGCAAAGGGATGCTCACTAGTCTTCTGGTTGGGCTAGGGTTGTCCAGATGCAGCACTAGCCCAATATTGAATATATGAGAATAGTTGAGACATTATTTTGGGGGGTCCAGCCAGTGGGGAGTCAATTGGTATTGCTGCTTTAGCCAGTTCCAGGTACTGTAGAAAAGTAACAGGGGCTGGAGGAGGGGAGTGGTGGCTGGGCTGGGAAGACAGGTCAGTTGACCAGAGTTTAATTCTGAGAACTCATGTATGTACAACAGAGCCAGGCATGGTGGCATACACTGGGGAATGGTAGATGGATGTATTCCTGAATCTAGGTGGCCATTCTGCAGAGCCTACTTAACAAGCTCTAGGCCAGTGAGACACCTTGACTCAAAAAAAAAAAATCTGGACTAATACTTGAGGTTGTTCTTTGGGCTCATATATGCACACCTGCATATAACTCAGAGAGAGAGAGAGAGAGAGAGAGAGGAGTTCTGGAGGCTGGGAAACAAATAACACAGTAAGACCCTGTTTTCTTGTGTTCTTCCCACACTTGAGAGACCAGACAGGGACACATGTTCTCAGGGCCCTTCTAAAGTCATCTAATCCCAATGATCTCCCAAATGTTTTCCCTCCTAATGCTGTGAGTGGAAGGGGGTTAAAGTGAAACTGGGACAGACAGGAACTCAGTAACAGTGGCTCCAGGAGCATGCCAGAGGCCAGGCGCAAACTCTTTGTTCAGGTATTGTTGTGAGTAGAATTGTACCCCATCACAAAACTACATGTTGATAGGTTCTGCCTCAGCACCTAATGCTATGGGTGAGCATGCAGAATGCCCTGCATTCCTTCCTCAGCTTCCAAATAGAAGGAATAAAGATAGAGAAGAAGGAGTGGAAAGATGGAGAAGAGGAAGAAGAAAATAAGGAAGACACGGGAGGGAGAGATGGAAAGAGGAAGTTAAGGAGAGAGGGCAGCAAGGAGGGAGGCAGAGCCTCTGTATATGAGGACTCGTGGCTGTAATCTTAGTACTGTGGATACTGAGGTAAAAGGTTTTTAAGTTTGAGGCTAGCCTGAGTGACAAAATGTAATCCTGTCAAGAAAAAAAAATTAATTAAATAAATAACAAAGAGCTGTTAGAGAAATAATGAGTTCTGAATGAGATAAGTTGGGTAAGCCATCATCCAACCTGATTGGTGTCTTTATGTGAAGAGAGGAAAAGGTGCAGCCGTGTGTACCATAAGAAGGTGGCCATCTCTAGGCCAAGTTCCCACCTTTCCTTCAGAGGTGGATTAATTTGGATTTATGAAATGAGTCCCAAGAAGTAGAATTCATCAGAAAAGGACATGGGCTGGAGACCACAGAAGCAGCTTAGCCAGGCAGATGCATAGTCATAAGAGCTCTCTCCTGAGACATCAGGGCAGCCTTGTGACCAGAACAAGGAAAGGCATATGGCCCTAGAACACAACCACAGGTCAGAGCTGAGCCCAGAGAATGGAAGTGAGGGAATCCCTTCTCCATGGGCAGCCCATGTCCTCTGGGAAGTCTGTCTGCTGTTAACTTTTCTGAAGCTTGTTGCTGCGACCAGGCCCAATAGAGACTGGCTTAGAGAGGACTGATTACTGCAAGGGACAGAATCCCCAAAGGCCAACAAGTTTGCTGTCTGTAGATACCAGGCACCTCCAGGGAGGAGTTTCAGGGATCAGAGAATGCCATGCTTCATTCAGCAACACAAGTTTCAGGTCCTATCATGGACTATCTTCTTAGAAGTTGGCATTTAATATTTTGTGAATATCACTTGAATGGGCTACAGCTTCTTTCTGAAGAGGGCAGTCTTCCAAGATGTTAACTCCTAAGTCTCTTGACTTAGAGTGTGGCTCAGTAGTATAGCATTTACCTGGCATGGGCAAGCCAGTTTCAGTCTCCAGCACTATAGAGCTTTCTCTATGATCAAGTCTTCCCAAGTGCAGACTGACTGTATTAGTAACACCATAACTTCCTATCATTTACATGCATGGAAAGGTAATGAAGTTTCATATTCCATCATGAATGTGTTTTGTTAGGAAATAGATCCCTTCAATCCTGTAGGGAGTAAATGGAATCGTTTATGAATACATTGACGACCGAGGCTGTAGCTCTGTTGGAAGAGTATTTGCCTCACACACAAAAAGTCCTGGGTTCAAGTCCCAACACCACATAAACTGGGCACTGTGGTACAGGAATATAATCCCATTACTTGAAAGAGGGAATCAGGAAAATTCACAGTTGAAGGTCATCCTCCACTATATAGCAAGTTCAAGGTCGTCCTGGAATAGATGAGACCATGTTAGAAAAAGAGAAAGGAAGGAAAAGGAAAGAAGGAAGCAAAAACAGCACATTGTGCTTAAGCTTTCTGAGTATAATATTTATATCCAAATACATGATTAATTTGTTTGTGATTATGTTGAGTCAGGTATTTATTTATAACAGATGTATTTTTAGCATCTGGATAACAACAATCAATTCCCAAGAATTTATTTGCTTACCAAAGTCTTTATTAACTTGCATATCATTAATGTGAAATTGGGGCACATGTTTTAGTTCCACACAGCTATTTACATTTTAGAACATATTTGTTTACTGCAGTACCAAATGCTGTAATAAATCATCTTCACAGCCTTAGCTTTAATTGGGACAAGAAAAAGAGAACTTTCAAAAGCAAAATTTCTCTAAACACCCAACCAAATGGAACATGACCAAGGCAGTAAGTGCTAGGGCTGTAGTCTAACTTTAAGACATATTTGTCAAATGGCTTGAGGGATGTCAGTGCTTACGAGCACTGGCAACTCTTATGGATGACTTGGGTTTAATTCCCAGCACCTACATGGCAGCTCGCAACAGCTTGTAACTCTGGGTCCAGGAGATTTGGCGTCCTCTACTGGCCACTACAGGTACTGTATGAATGTGGTACACATACATGTAGGCAAAACATAAAAATAAATAACTCTTTATGTATGTGTGTGTTATTATAGTCTTAATCTACATTGTCCACTAAAAGCTCATGTATTGACAGTCTGGTCCCCAATGTAGCAATATTCATAAGTGGGCTTTGGGGGAAGTGATTGGGTCACGAGGGATCCAACCTCTTCAGTTGTCAAATTCATAATCTGATATGCATGTATGTGCATGTGTGTGTGGGAATGAGCTTGGGAGAGAAGCAGAAGTAATTATGAGAACAGAGGCTTGGAAAGAACAAAGAGAAGGCCACCAGGTGTTGTCTCTACACAACTGAACAGAACCAAGAGGGTTGTCACAGTAACCATGGTGATCAGGACAGTGCATGTAACACTAAAGTGCCTTGCTTCTTTGACCATGATCTTTAAAACAAGAGACATTTCATATCACAACTCAGAACCAACAAGAGGATCAGACTCATCTTGCCTTGCACAATGGACAAGGTACCCTGTGTCCTGCAACGGCTGTGTTTTATTGGGTATAGAATTTCGGTTTGAAATGGAGAAGAATTCTGATGCCAGATGGGACTCATAATCTCACAATACAGTGAATGTACTTAATGCCACTCAACTATTAACTTAAAAAGATAGAAATGATAGCTTTCATATTATGTAAATAAAAGAATAATAAATAAAAGGTCCTCCCTCACCATAAAGAGATAGGGAAGGCTGGGCCCTGTAGAGCTACAACTCAGTAACAGCAATGTTAATCTACGTTGCTCAGTTTCTCAACGGTTCCTCTGCATTTATATACAGGTTTCTTAAAAATAAAATAACATTGAAATGTCTACCAAAGTCTTTTCTAAGGTATTTGTTGAAATCTCAAAGGACACACCTTTGAGTGACTTAGTGTAATGGAGACAGCTGTTGGCTCTGAAATGCTGAGAAGGCAGAATCATAGTGAAGCCCAAGTGCTCTGCACAGCACTAACTCCCAGGCAGTACTTAGTTTACAGCACTAACTTCAAGGTAGTACTTAGTTTAGAGCACTAACTCCCAGACAGTACTTAATTAGTTTTACTTTCCTTTATAAAACTTTACAGAATGAAATTGTATGCCTATCTGTTTGGGTTGATTAATCACATGAGCTTTCACAAGAAGTCCAGCATTAGATGCTTCCTTTGTCCTCAAATGTCTTTTTTTTTAAAGGTATGTCACTGAGGCTAGGGTGTGTGACACCCTGGCTGCACTGATATTGGCCTGCAACATGCAAGGATTTTTTTCTTCACTAAATGTTTGTGTCAACCTTGGCTGTGGAAAGATGTTTAAATTCATGCTGGCATAAGAAAATATGCTCAGTGCTTCCTTAGATATTTAGATTAAAGTTTCATGTAACAAACGTCAGTTTATTACTCCTAGAATGGCGAGCCACCTCAAAACAGGATAAGCAGTAAACAACACAACACTTAGCATTCAACATTGAGTGACTCAGATTCTAGCTCTGAGTCCCAGACCAATGGAGTCTAAACAGTATCCTAGAACCTTCATCTGTAAAACTGACTACATAGCACATACCTTCCAGGATTGCTGCAAAATTAGGGGTGAAATATGTAACACTGTGCAGGCCCTGTCACTTAATGGACACTAAATAAACAAACACTAGTTACTATTTCTGTCACTGGTGTTAGTATTATTAGAGAGCCTGTGCATGTTAGGTGACAACAGTAAGTGTACACTGGTAAACTGTTTTCTTTTTCCACATCATTAGGAATAATAGGAGATTGAGACAAGACAGCCCTAGCAATTAGCATTTTGGGTTGATTTCAATGACACCCTTTTCACTTGGTCTTGCTAACTTTGAATTTTGCTAATATTCAACCCACCTTTTTTTTTTATCTGTTTTTAAGAAAAAAAATATCAATATTAAATATTTGCAATGCAATATTAAGGCAAGCTGATAACTGCTTTTTCTCTTTTAATTATTTATTTATTTTTAGTATGTGTGTGGGAGTGTGGGGGCACCCTCAGTAGAAGTGTCTGGTCCCCTGGAGCTGGAGTTAGAAGCAGTTGTGAACCTTCCAATGTGGGTGCTGGGAACTAGGTCTTGGTCCTCTTCAATGGCAGTCTGTGCTCTTAATCACTGAGCCATCTCTCCAGTCCCATAATTGCTTCTCTTAGTGAAGAAAGGAATACCTATATAAAATTGTATCACATTACCTGGTAAGGACTATCACAAACAACAGATGCTGTTAAAAAAAAATACAGGTTGTGATTTAGCAATTAAGAGCTAGAAGACATGCACAGTGGAACAGGTGTCCCTCTAACTCTCCTCAGCCTTCTGTCAGATTTGCATCAGATGTAGTAATGGAGCCAGCCCTCAGGTGGGATGTTCTCTAAGATTGGACACAATATTACCCACCAAGTTTGCAGAGCAAATACATGTTGTCCCAAACTATTGTATATTCTTCAAGCCTGTGACTTTCCCTAAGTGATTTTTACTATTTGTTCTAGTTTGTTTTCTGTGCTGTGATAAACATCATTATCAATACCAACTTAAGGGTTTTATTTATTCTGTCTCACAACTTACAGTGTTTCATGAACGGAGATCAGGGCAGTAACACTGGCAAGCAGGAACTTGGAAGCAGGAATTATAGCAGAGACCATGGAGGAATGTTGTTTGCTTGGTTGCTCCCCAGGGTTGGCTCAGTTTGTTTCTTCATACGAACAAGGACTACCTACCCAGGGGTCACATTGCCTACAATTCATTGGGCTTTCTCACATCAATAATTAATCAAGAAAATGCCCAACATATTTCCCCACAGACCAGTCTGATGGAGGCCTTTTCTCAATTAAGATGTCCTCTTTGAAGATGAGCCTCACTTGTGTAAGGTTGACAATAAAAACAAAACAAAAAAGCCCAACAACAAGAGAAAAACCCAGAATCCTGTTTTCTGACATTTCCTGTATTTCACTTCCCTTAGAAAGAGTGGGGCCAAAAAGAAAAAAGAAAAAAGAAACAAGAAAGAGTGGGGCCAATCACAAAAGAACACACATGATATTCACTCACTGATAATTGGATATTAGCCCAGAAGCTTGAAATACCCAAGATTCAACTCACAGACCACATGAAGCTCATGAAGAAGGAAGACCAAGTGTGGGTGCTTCGGTCCTTCTTAGAAGGAGTAACAAAATACTCAAGGGAGCAAATATGGAGACAAAGTGTAGGACAGAAACTGAAGGAGGGACCATCTGGAGACCATTTCCCCTGGGTATCCATCCCATGTGCAGTCACCAAAGGTAGACGCTGATGTGGATGTCAGGAAGTGCATGCTGACAGGAGCCTGACATGGCTGTCTCCTTAGAGGTCTGCAAGAGTCTGACATATTCAGAGGCGGATGTGCACAGCTAACCATTGAACTGATCATGGGGTTCCCAATGGAGGAGTTAGAGTGAAGACTGAAGGAGTTGAAGGGGTTTGCGACCCCATGAGGAGAGCAACAATACCAACCAACCAGAGCTTCCAGGGTCTAAACCACCAGTCTGGGAGCACATAGGGAGGGAGCCATGGCTCCAGCTGTATATGTAAGGGAGGATGGCCTTGTCGGGCATAGGTGGGAGAGGAGCTCCTTGGTCCCATGAAGTCTGGATGCCGAGTGTGGGAGAATTTGAGGGTGGGGAGGTGGGAGTGAGGGGGTGGGAGTGGGGGGGCACATCCTCATAGAAGCAGGAGGAGGGAGATGGGATAGGGGGTTCCTGGGCAGGGAGGGTTGAAATGGGGTAAGGGGATAACATCTGAAATGTAAATAAAATATCCAATTAAAGAAAAGAGTGGGGCCAAAAGCTTCTGAACCACATTGGACTGTACCTAAGGATAATACACATTTATACGCTTTTCTCCCATTTAATTTATCTTAGACACTTTATTCCAGCAAACCTTCAGAGGGCAGAGGGGAAAGTCCACTCATCCCTATCATATTCCATCCTGACCTGCTATACATCAGCTCAGTGGCTTTCCAATGGCAAAGTTTTAGTGCAGGTTTTGTTTCTTTTAAAGTTCAGAGGTACAGTGCTTCTGAACAGAAAGAACTGCACAAAGTCCATTATTAGACACCAAATCGCTTTGGGAATAGGTTTGATAATTTTTTTTTAAAGAACAATTTTTAAGATTTATTTATTTATTTTCTGCATATGAGTACACTTTAGTTGTCCTCAGACACACTAGAAGAGGGCATTGGGTCGCATTACAGATGGTTGTGAGCCACCATGTGGTTTCTGGGAATTGAACTCAGGACCTCTGGAAAAGAAGTTAGTGCTCCTAACCCCTGTGCCATCTCTCCAGCCCTTGATAATGTTTCTTTCTTTCTTTTTTTTCCCCAGATTTGGTGTAATATTTTACAACAGCAGAAAACAAACAAACCCAAGTACTAAACACTAACAACACACTATACAACCTGGGGAAGAGGACATGCAGAGGCTACAGGTACAAGCTAAGTCTTTACAATTGACCACTGAACTGGCTGATGCAGTTGTGCTGGTGACAGGACTAACAACTGCTGTATCTGGACTTGTAAGCCCCAGGACTTACTTGCAGCAAAACATATAGGACACTTTTTATGTTCACACAAGAGTAGGTCACCCCCAGCGTTCAGTCATCAAAATGAGCAGAGGTGGACCTTTTGTTGGCCTCACTGGCTTTTTCCAAACTGCTTGTACTTAAGCATCAACTTACAATATCCCATAATTTCTGAGTGAGAAAGGCACCTTCAAAGGCAGAGATGTGGATTTCCATCAGTATGAATGTCATCTGTGGCTCTGCTCATGCCACAAGAGTGAGTGATGCCAGCAAGCTAGCCCAAACTTGAGAGATCTGTCCTTTATCCTTCAAGGCTCTTAGTTAAGACTTTCTTCCTACGAACACACTTGGGGCATAGCATGTTGTTCTCCAGGTGTGGAGGTGAAAATGTGCAGGCCGGAAGCAGGAAGAGGGCGTTGCTTTCCCTTTCTTATCAGGTACCCAGGCTTGACCGGTGTGGAACTGCAACAGAACCCAACCACTTGAACTCGCAGGAAGGCTTGTCCTGTGAACCACACACCACATTTCCCCTTTGACTTCCGATGTTGCATTGGACAATACTGCCAGGAACTTCTTAGCACTGGATGCAATTCTGGCCCAAGATGCCAACACTGCCTCTGAGGCGGGTATACTCACAACTGTGGTGCTGACTTCCTCATAGAGCATAGGAGGATCAATGAGGGCAGGTATCTGTTCCTCTGGTACAGTGACAATTTTAAGGGGAACTGTCACCTGAGATTCTTCTCCTGGCTCGGTCTTCTTTTTTTTTTTCCTCCGAGATGTCTTTAACCTGGCATCTTTGCCTGAGTCAGGAACATTCTTCAACTCGGGCATTTGCTTTGGGAAAGCCCTTGCAGGGAGTCGTTTATAAGCATCTAATTTTTTGCCTTTGCTGCTCATCTTCCTCTGCTGACACCATGCCCACAACACATCTCGGTGAATCAGGTTCACTGGGGACAGATGCTCTGGAAAAGGAGGAACTGGTACCTTCCTACGAGTGTGTCCTGGTGTCTCAGTGTCTTCTGATATTTTCTCCTTTGTTTTACAACCGTTGTCTTTCCCTGACTTTTTTTGTTTTTCCCGGTTGCTTTAATCTTTGCAGAAGATGTGTTCAGTTGACTAGACATCTGCCATTCCACTTCTTCCCCTGGCTCTTCTGCGCTCCGCTTCTTGCTTCCAGCAGTCTCCATCTTGAGATTACAGGATACCTCCGAAAGAAAGTTCTTCCAGCTTCCTGATAATGTTTCTTAATGAATCTATCCTAAATTTACAGGGTAAAACAACACTTGCTTTCAAAACTTAAACAGTTGTGAAGCCATTCAGTATCAATTAATATTTCATTCACGGTTTGTCAAGCTGCTTGTGTATATCTTGTGCTGCCATGTTTAAAAGAAGAGATATTTTTACTTCCACAAAAGTTGCAGTGAATACTTTGTTTTGAACTGAAGTTCTAGTGATGACTGTATTCATCAGACTTCAAGGCAAGGGAAAAGGAAACTCATACCTTTCAAATTCTTTTTAATACTACAACTAAGAGCTTTAGTTTAGAAATGGATAACGTATTCTGGGAAAAGACTCCAACAGGCTTCAGTGAGTGTCCCTTAAGGAATGGGTAATCCCATTAAAGTCATAGGGTCATGGATTTATGTCAGCATTTTACAGTACCTGTCTGCATAAAAATATATTCTAGTGATAAAGTATTTGTCATTACCAGGTAAATATTTGCAACTGAGTCATGTTTTGGCTGTAAAGTAAGCAAAAGAATTAAGAATTAAGAATCCTGTTATAGCCAGGTGTTGTGGCATATATCTTTAATCCCAGTACTCCAGAAGCAGAGGCAGGTGGATCTCTCTGAGTTCGAGGCCACCATACTCTACAAAGCGAGTTCCAGGAAGTCAAGGCTACACAGAGAAATCCTGTCTTGGAAAAAAAAATATCCTGATGCAATAAAGTGTTTAATCAGAGACAGCAAGGTGGCTCAGTTAAAGCCACTTGCCACCAAGTCTAATGACCTGAGTTCAATTTCTGGGACACAAATGGTGGAAAGAGAGAGCTAACGTCCTCAAGTTGTCTTCTGGTCTCAACATTTACTTCTGAAGTACACACACACACACACACACACACACACACACACAGAGAGAGAGAGAGAGAGAGAGAGAGAGATTCACACATGTATACACACAGAAGTGCAATTAAAACGAAGCATAGATCCATAGAAATATGAAATGGATAACAAAACACAAAGAGAAGATTCGACATAAAAAGAGAATAGCAAGGAATGAGTAAGAGCAAGGTTTGAAGAAACTGTCTTAATATTTCTCAGACTGCAAACAAATCATGAGTCATAGATAAACAAAACTAAAATAAAGTCCAAAGTGAGCTGCTTTTATCAGAGAGATAACAAAACATCAAATTCAAAGAGAAACTTCCCAGAGCTTCAAATTAGGAAAAAATACATAGCTTCTTTGTTAAAAAGGCTCCAAGTAAGTATGTCTATTACAAAACATGGAAAGCAGAACATAACGGGACACCTCAGGGAAGAATATCAGCTAATCTGATGTATTCATTGGTAGGCAATCTTTCGTTTGCCTTTTTACCTTCTGTCCCTTTCTACTCTCTACTTTACTTTTAGTAATATTTTTTTTTACTGTATTTAGCAGGGATTTGTCCAGTTTTTATTAATTTTTAAAAATATGCCCACATTTAGGGGCAGGAGAAATGACTAAAAAGTTAGAAACCGTTGCTGATAGTTCAGAAGGCCTGTCTTCTGTTCTTAGCACCCAAGTCAAGAAGCTCAATAGTTTGTCCTTGTGATAATCCACAGTGACCACATCCTCCGTCCGCTATGAGAAGACAATATTGTTTTTCCTCTCCTAAAGTTTATTAATTAGGAAGAAGCATCTAATGTCAAGTCACAACAAAGATTCACAATGTAGAATGTGATCACAGCTAAATTATTTTGGACATTTAATTCTGGAAACACCTTCAATAATGTCAGTTTAGGGTACTAACAGAGGCCACTTGAGAGATCATTTAAAAACAAACAAACAAAAAAAGGAAATCCACTTGAGAAAGGGTTAATAATCAGTATAAGGACCTCACATTGGAACTGCTGAAAGTCACTGTACCCAGACTTTAAACATCAATTAAGAAAGAGGTAATTGTTCAAATTCTGAAGCTTATGATAGGAAAAAGAACCAATCATAAGGTAGAAGCTTATGATTTAAGCTCTTTTTCCAGTCAATAGAAGCTTGTGGTTTGAACGTGTTTTCTAGTTGGCATGGCCACAGCCTTCAATAGGCCAGAACCAAAAGCCATGCACTTTAGAATGCTTGCAAGAGGCTCAGCATTGACTGTAGGAATTATAAAACTACCTATACCCACTAGTCACATGAAAAGTTAATATAAAACTGGAAACAAAAGTAGAACATTTAATATTATTGAATGAATGCAGTATTACATGTGCTTTATAATACAGTGTAGCTGAATTAGTAAATATATTTATTGATATTGTTGAGTTAACCATACGAAATAAAATAACTTAAAATATGTGTTTACCAGTGTGAGTGGATGTTCCTCCTTGCACACATGTGAGTATCACAGTGCACACGTAGAGACAAGAGGACAACATTCAGAAATTAGTTCTCTCCTTCCACCATATCTATTTTGGGGCTAAAACTCAGATCATCAATCCACTGAGACATCTCACTGGCCCTAAATAAATTCTTTGTAGCCGCCCGTTCTGCTGCTCCATTCCGCAGGTCAGGGCCTAGCAAGAGAGAGAGTGGGGACGGAGACGCGAAGAATGGAGGCAAGACAGGGAGTCTGATCAAGTCTCTCCAAGTCTCGTTTATTGGAAGGAAATCCTAGGTATTTATACTCTTTACCACGTGCCTTGCCCTCGTGGACAAGCACAGCTGAAGGCACTACGTCATGTGCCTTGCAGCATGGATATTACGTGCACCTAGCTAGCAGTGAGGAGACCACGTGCACCCAGCAGCGTGGATATCACGTGCGCCTTGCAGTTGGTGGCACTAAACAGCAAAACAAGATATGTGAGAAAAACAAGATGTTTATCAGAGTGTGCTCAGCTGTTGTAGGCTGTTGAAAACAAGTCTCTTGTCAGGGTATATGGCCTGAGATGACTGCAAAGATGATAGCCACTTTCGGCTAGGAGTCGGCTCCCAACAATTCTTTAAATCTATAGTTATATCCTTCAAAGTTTCTATACTCAAGTTGACTAGAATACAACACAAAAGATACTATCTTAATTCATTTTCTGTAATTATAGCCACATGCCACAGTCTGGGTAATTTTTTAAAGAAAATAGATTTTTTGTGCTCATGACTGTGGAGACTGGGAGTTTCAAGAACACAGCGATGGTATCTGATAAGGGCCCTCTTGCTACATCCTAACATGATGGGGGCATCACCGAGTGAGACAGAACAAATGTGATGATGAGGTTTCTCTACTTGTCCTTATAAAGGCACTTGTGCCATCATGGGGATTCTATTCATGATCATGTCTAAGCTCAAGTTACTGGTCAAGTATTGAAAACACTGAACAAGGGCTGGAGAGATGGCTCAGCAGTTAAGAGCACCGCCTGCTCTTCCAGAGGTCCTGAGTTCAATTTCCAGCAACCACATGGTGGCTCACAACCATCTATAATGTGATCTGATGCGCTCTTCCAGTGTGTCTGAAGACAATGATAGTGTACTCACATACATAAAATAAATGCAATCTTAAAAAAAGAAAACACTGAGCAAAAGCTCTGATTCTTAGCACACAGCAATGCATATTTTATTGTTTTGAATAGAAGAACTCTTACTTCATCAGACCACAAATCAGCTGACCTATGACAAGCAGAAGTGGATTCCCACCTTTCTTCCTGTATCCTCCCTTGAAAAGTACTATTTTGTCTGTGAGTAATGGGTACTTGCTGTGCACAGAAGGGGAGAGACTGGTCAGGTTTATGTTAGATGCTGTTTAATGTACTTCCTGTAGGTGGCCTCCCAACAGATATTTTCAGAAAGAAGTTAAAAAGTAGAGAGCCATGGAGGTTATTATCTCTGGGTTTTGCCTTCTTTTTTCTCTTAACAACTCTTGTCATAGAACAGGCTAGTTAAGAGACAAGACAGGAGGGCTCTTGGTGATCACTGTTTGGCTCTGTGCCATCTCCTCCACACTGACCCTGTCTAACCATACATGGGCCAGACTCATCTGTATTAATGAATCTTCGCCTAGATTCTGATTATCACCTTGACAATTTCCATAAGGTATAGTTAACAGTCAACATACAGTCAGTTCTCTGTACACATGGGGCTTTGGTTCCAGGACCCCTCATCAATAGCACATCTAGGGATGGCCACATCTCCTATGTAAAACTGTGTAGTAATAACATAGAACCCAGACACATCTTCCTTTTACTGTAAATCAACTTAGATGTTTTATAATATTCAACACAATGTTGATTCAGAGACAAAACATTGAATTTTTAGGAAATCATGACAAGCACATAGATCTTTGCATGTTTGATACAGAAATAACATCTTTTTTGTTTTTATTTTTGTTTTTTTTAATTGGATGTTTTATTTACATTTCATATGTTATCCTCTTACCCCATTCCACCCCCCCGCAAAGGAACCCCCATCCCCTCACCCCTCCTCCTGCTTCTCTGTGGATGTGCCCCTACCTACCCCCCCCACTCCCACCTCCCCACCCTCAAATTCCCACCCACTGGGGCGTCCAGCCTTCATGAGGCCAAGGATCTCTTCTCCCACCTAGAAATAACATCTTTTAAATAGTTTCTTCTTCTCCTCTCTTCTTTCATTTTTCCTCATCTATATCCTTCTACATCTCCTTTTCATTTCTTTTTTTCCCCCATGAGGACAGTGATATACTCAGAGAGAATCTCACATGTAGCCCAGGGTAGTCTTGAATTAAAAATCCTCCTACCTCTACCTCTTGAAGGCAGAGATTATAGGTGTATATATTATGCTCAGGTTTTTCAAGCAGAAATCCATGGATGTGGAACCCTGAGCCACAAATTAATTGTCTAGTCTTTGGGAAACTGCTAAAGTGGTGACAAGATTGAGGAGTAGACTCAGAGAGCACAGCCATGCCTCCACTTCTGTTGGCTCCTGGAAGCCCATTACTACAGGGATATGGAGAGAGCCTAGGCATTAGTTCTAAAGCAGCCTGTTTCACAGGAGACAATAAGAGGCACCAAAATGACCCAGAGGACTAGAGCTTAAAGCACTGTCAAGGCCCTCCCAAGCCAGACAAGGACTCCAGGAGATGCTCTAACAGATTCGATGGTCCTTGGGCAGAGAGGACCATTGTGTTATGAGGTGTAAGAGAGAGTTCCAAGGTGCTTCCCTCTAGCTTCAGATAATGTTTATTTTATTTAAACACTAGTGTTTATTTAAACATAGACACATACTGGATAGAGATGAGTAAGATTCACCCGGCAGTCTTTCTAGACCATCCTCCATGTCCAAAGAGCATCAGAACATGGGATCTGCTGCTGACACATCGGAGCAGTTCCAGAAAGATCACTGTTGTGTGACTATTAGTTTTCAAAATGTTTAATTCCAAGCTTCCTTAGAATTCGGAAGGTTCATAAAGAAGAACACACAATGACCAGCGTGCCTTTGGCTATGTTAGTGATGGGAAGGGAAAGAAAAGTCCTGGGGGGGGGGGGTTACTTAAAGCTTTCCCTCCTGTGATCTTCTACATCATGCAAAGCATGAACTGTAATTGGTCTCTGAGATCTTGCACCGTTTTTCCTTGGTAATGTTGTCTGATGAACGGGTAGTGAATTCTGGCCTTAATGTGCATGCAGAGATCACGATTTCCTAATAAGTCAATGTGTTTTCTTAGAGTCACCGTTATAGTGAATATTGTAAAATGTCTAAGCTGATTCACAGTGTAAGGAGGATGTGTCTGGGTTCTATGCTATTACTGCACAATTTTACGTGCATTGAGTGTAGTTTAACCCAGCTATGTTGCTGTGGCTGCTCAATATCTTGACCATCTAACCCACAGGAAGCACATTATACAGGAAAACCACCTTTCCAATTTGTTATTTCATGAAATTTTCACTAGCAAACATTAAATGAAAAAGTGTTATTTCTCTGTAATGTGCTCAGCAATTAATTTTGTATCAGCAAATCAAGAGAGCAGCTTTCAGATGCACACATTCACAGTTAACAGAGTCTGCTCTTGAAAACTATTGTCAAGTGCAGTGCATATTTCTTCCACCTAGTCATCTTTATCTACTATAAATTTGCTCATTATCAGAAAATTAAAATTTAAGTACATTAACTCAATTATGGATACAGTGATACTGGGAAATTGTGTTAAGAATAGAAATACAAAACCCTTGCCAAAAAACAGGGATAATTCTCATCTCCCCTCCCTAAGAAGGTAGGTGAAATTTATTTAAGATGGCAAAGGCTCTATGGATAGCTGAAGAAGATGGTGTTACCTAGATGCTTTAATTAGCACCTAAACTGCAGATCAGAATATTCCCTTTTGTGTGGGAGGACAGCCATGTAAAATACATGTAGTTGAGCAAGTTGGCACGTCCCCCTTCAGCTAGAGTCCTGATCACATTGTGAATAGACTACTGAAAATGTGCTTCATTCACATGAAACAACTTTTCTTTTAAATTTAAAGACCATGAAAACTTTTTTAAATTTAATTTTTATTTTAAATCTTTTCATTTTAAAATTTATATATAAAAAATAACTATTATATTAAATTGAAAATATTTTTTTAAACTATACAAATTTTCAAATAAAATAAGCATCACACACGAACATTCGTTTCATGGAAATTTACTGTACTCAGTATAGCACTTTTCTCAGAATTAGTCTTTCATCATCATCTCATTATATGAAATTGGTTCAGTAGAAGCCACCAGGGGGAACCCTCAGCACTGTCTTCCACTTGTGTCCTACTTAAGGTGTCCTGACACAAGGTGACACTAGAAAATAGACTTCTCTAGGAATGCTGCACCTGATTAGACAAGTTCAACAGGAAAAATCACAAACTTTAACAAAGAGGAAATGAAACAGTGGGAATGAGTCCTTCAGTACTGTGGAAGAAAAATAGAAATAGAGATCCTGGTGGAACCAAGAGACTGAACTTCTCACACCTACTACCCACCAACAGTCTCTTCTACCACATCCACAATCTGTGAACTCCCCTATCCCTCTATGTAGAGTGACGCCATGAAATGTCACTGATATACTGGGTGCTGGTCTATGTCTTACGTGTGAAAATCTCCTTCAGTCATGAGGAAGAGATTTCTTTAAAATAGCATCCTCCTCAAGAGGAACAGAAATGACCAGGCCCCACACCATTCCTACCGACAATAACATGCCTGTTCTCCACTGGCATCACCACGGCTCTTCCTCCTTCCTGCTTGTGCCTGTGTGATATCAGAAGAATCAAACGCATACACCTTTTCTCAGAAGATGTGATTAAAGGATGTGGCTGAAAAAATAAGAGAAAAATCTAGGCTAGGTAAGCATCTACCACAAGTCCAGCATGGCAGTATGGGGGCATTAATTTCTCTAGAATCTTGATTAAATGTCAACTCTGCATTCTAAAGGGTAGGGGCAAAGGAAGAGATGTGTAGACATTTGAGCAAACTATTTACTTAAGGAAGTGTTTCTAGTCTTGAAGTCGTACCTGCCCAGAAACATCCAGTCTGCATATTCTCCACTCTGTACCTCTCTCCACCCCCACCCCCCAACCTGGACAGTGGCCAACAATCACACACATATTTTAAAGCTGTGCAATTTCTTCCAGCCTGTGACAGTCTGGATGAAATGTAGATGATTATGAAAATCGGTTGATGCCCTGCATTAAGTTACTGTGTGAAATAGCTTCCTATTGTCCTTGGCCTGTGGTTTCTTCCTTGCTCTCTTCCTAGCATCCAGTTCACATTTCTGTAAATAGCCCTCTTAGTTAACACTCTCCAGTGCAGCCCCTCTTTCCTGTCAGGGTAAGAACTTTCCTTGTTAAGAAGGTTAAGTAGGAGGATTACAAATTGAGAAGGGCAGCAGCCCCTAGCTGGATACCATACTGCTTTACTCTGTTTCTAAGGGACATTTCATAGACCGTTTCATACACTGCCTATGAGGGTACTACATGCAGTTTGTCAAAAACTTAAAACCTTGACAGCCCAACCTCTCCTAGTAACAAAGCATTGAATACAAAACACCAAATTAAATTATTTGGGCCTTATGGAGATCAGCATGGAATATACTCCAAAGAAACTACCATGCAGCTATTGGTACAGAGACAGGCAGGAAGATCAATGGAACAGAATTGAAGATCCAGAAATGAACCCACACTCCTATGGTCACTTGATCTTTGACAAAGGAGCTAAAACTGTCCAGTGGAAAAAGGACAGCATTTTCAACAAATGGTGCTGGTTCAACTGGAGGACAACATGTAGAAGAATGAAAATTGATCCATTCTTATCTCCTTGTACAAAGCTCAAGTCTAAGTGGATAAAAGACCTCCACATAAAACCAGATACACTGAAACTAATAGAAGAGAAGGTGGGGAAGAGCCTCGAATACTTGGGCACAGGGGAAAAGTTCTGAACAGAATACCTATGGCTTATGCTCTAAGATCAAGAATTGACAAATGGAACTTCATAAAATTGCAAAGTTTCTGTAAGGCAAAGGACACCGTCAATAGGACAAAATGACAACCAACCGATTGGGAAAAGATCTTTACCAATCCTACATCTGATAGAGGGCTAATATCCAATATATACAAAGAACTCAAGAAATTAGACTCCAGACAACCAAATAACCCTATTAAAAAATGGGGTATAGAGCTTAACAAAGAATTTTCAACTGAGGAAACTCGATTGGCTGAGAAGTACCTAAAGAAATGTCCAACATCCTTAGTCATCAGGGAAATGCAAATCAGAACAACCCTGAGATTCCATCTCACACCAGTCAGAATGGCTAAGATTAAAAACTCAGGTGATAGTAGATGCTGGCAAGGGTGTGGAGAAAGAGGAACACTCCTCCATTGTTGGTGGGACTGCAAGATGGTGCAACCACTTTGGAAATCAGTCTGGATTCCTCAGAAAATTGTACATAGCATTACCTGAGGATCCAGCTATACCCCTCCTGGGCATATACCCAGAAGATGCTCCAACATATAACAAGGACATATGCTCCACTATGTTCATAGCAGCCTTATTTATAATAGCCAGGAGCTGGAAAGAACCCAGATGTCCTTCAACTGAGGAATGGATACAAAAAATGTGGTACATTTACACAATGGAGTATTACTCAGCTATTAAAAACAATGAATTTGAGAAATTCTTAGGTAAATGGATGGAACTAGAAAATATCATCCTGAGTGAGATAAGCCAATCACAAAAGAACACACATGATATTCACTCACTGATTATTGGATATTAGCCCAGAACCTTGAAATACCCAAGATTCAACTCACAGGCTACATGAAGCTCATGAAGAAGGAAGACCAAGTGTGGGTGCTTTGGTCCTTCTTAGAAGGAGTAACGAAATACTCAAGGGAGCAAATATGGAGACAAAGTGAAGGACAGAAACTGAAGGAGGGGCCATCTGTAGACCATTCCACCTGGGTATCCATCCCATGTGCAGTCACCAAAGGTAGACGCTGATGTGTAAGTCAGGAAGTGCATGCTGACAGGAGCCTGATATAGCTGTGTCCTTAGAGGTCTGCAAGAGTCTGACATATTCAGAGGCAGATGCTCACAGCTAACCATTGAACTGATCTTGGGGTTCCCAATGGAAGAGTTAGAGTGAAGACTGTTGAAGCTGAAAGGGTTTGTGGCCCCATGAGGAGAGCAACAATACCAACCAACCACAGCTCCCAGGGTCTAAACCACCAGCCTGGGAGCACTTAGGGAGGTATCCATGGCTCCAGCTGTATATGTAATGGAGGAGGGCCCTGTTGGGCATAGGTGGGAGCAGAGATCCTTAGTCTCATGAAGGCTGGACACCCTAGTGGGTGGGAATTTGAGGGTGGGGAGGTGCGAGTGGGGGGGTAGGTAGGGGCACATCTGCAGAGAAGCAGGAAGAGGGATGAGGGGATAGGGGGTTCCTGAGTGGGGGGGGAATGGGGTAAGGGAATAACATATGAAATGTAAATAAAACATCCAATAAAAAGAAAAAAGAAAAAAGAAACTACCATGCAACTGTACTATAGCTATACCGTCCCTGAATCTATTACATACCCAGAAGGCTAAGTCAGGGCACCACAAAGATATTTGCATGTCTGTGTTTATTGCTACACTGTTCACAATAGTTAGGAAGTGGAACCATCCTAGATGCTCAACAGATGAATAGCTAAAGAAACTATGCTTCATATACATAATGGAAATTTATTCAGTCATAAAAAGAGTGAGATTGTGACAGATCTTTGCAGGAAAGTGGTGCCAAATTGAGATCATGTTAATTAAAATAAGTCAGACTCAGAAATACAAATATTGCATTTTTCTTTTCTACACCCAATCTACATTTCAACAGAAAGGCACGGAAGTGGAAGAGTCTATATGGGGATGAAGGCAAGAGAGGTAGTATGTGGGCAATTATTATTAGTGTATGTAATGGCTATTCCTGTTGTCAACTTGACTATATCTGGAATTAACTACAATCCAGAATTGTAGGGCTCACCTGTGATCCAGATCTTGAGGCTAGATGACACAAGTTTCTGACCTGGATCTTGGCAAGGAGATCTCTGAGTTCATGGTCAGTCTGGGACAAAACAAATCCCAGACCCAGGTGTGATGGTACACACCTTTAATCTGGGTCACATCTTCTGCTGGAGACACACATAGGGACATTGGAAGAAGAAAGATTCCTTCTTCTTCACATGCTTGCTTTTACTTGCCAGCACATTTGTTGGAAGCTATTCCTACAGAAGACCAGCTGAAACAACTAGCCTTGTGGGACTGAGCAACTACTAGATCCTTGGACTTCCCATTCACAGCTGACCATTGTTGGGGAGTTGAACTACAGACTGTAAGTCATCATAACAAATTCCCTTACTATATAGAGACTATCCATAAGTTCTGTGACTCTAGAGAACCCTGACTAATACAGTGTACATTGTCCATATGAACTAAAAATTACTATGAAACACAGTGATGTAAGATTAACATATACTAATAAAATGGCTGTTTCTACAGATCTGTGTCATTTCTAACCTATCACACTATGATAGTTAATATAAACTAGGATATCACCTAAATAGCAATGTCTTAGAGTTGGAGCAAAGGATTGAATTATTTATGTCTCCCTTACAAGGACATGCTGCTGATAACCACCTTCTCCAAGATTCCTTCAAAGGCTCTTTGCTTCTCTCGGAGCTTCCTGCCATTTTTCTTTTTATCCGAGAGAAATGTCTCCAGCAGCCCCATTCCTTCCTGCAGGGTTGTATTTGATCTACTGTGCATAGTTATTTATTTTTACTAATGCAGCTACAAAATGTTTGTAGCAGTCCAGTCCTCTCAGGTCACCTTTCTTGGGGAAAGATGCCTTTGTTGTTTTTGCAACAAACAACAGACTCTCAAGCTGATGCTATCAGTACAGCTTGTTCATCAGAAGAGCCATCCACCCCTTGAGAAAAGCCTAGATGATGCATGCCACATTTTTTAAAAATAATTTTTTAAACACTGACATTTTAAATAACTTAAAGTGCACAGACACTTGCCAGAGGCCTGTCCCCGCCTTAGGGGAAGAGTTCTGTGGTAGAACACAGAGTTGGATGAAGGCTAAACAACTGAATGATCTCTGGCTTACATGCTTTAATAAGTTCTGGTCTCTTACTCTCTAGCTTTCTTACTCTTTGTGCTTTAGCGAGCACTGATTTCTTATTATTTGTCCTTAAACAAGTGCTGATTCCTTACTCTGTAACCCTCTTATTATTTGTGCTTTAGTAAGTACTGGTTTCTTATTATTGCTTTTAAATATAAATGCTGATTCCTTGGGAATAGTACATGCTGTTTAGCAGCAGGGGATTATGTAAAGGATTAATTGCTAGTGTTCCTTTTTCTGACAAGCCAGCCAGAAGCCCCTTACTGGCCAGACAAGAGGCTCAGAGCTCATTAACTCTTATTGAACTAGAGAGAAAAGGAAAGGAAAGAAAGAAGTCACTTACACAGACAACACACACACCAGATGAGGCTGGAAATGGCTACACTGCCTTTTTTTAAAAATTACTTTCAGATTTTTATAGCTTTAAGACAAAACATTTTATCTCATAAAGGATTATCTCACAGATAAAATGTTACAAAGATAGAAAAAGAATTAAAATCCTTTACACAGTCAAATATGCACAGATGCACACACACACACACACACACACACACACACATACATTCTGCTTGGCTCTGGCTCACCTGTTTCATCTACTCCACAGGTGTTCATGCATACCTACATGCTGACAAACAGACATACATATATAGATTCGATGGATGGATCTGAGCCCCAAATGCCATACGCATACATTTGAGTGGTTGGATGGGGCATGGGAAAAATCGTGCATTATATAAAGAGTTTCAGGTCCTTATTTGCTAACAAATATCTGCACCATCTCTTCTGCTGCACCAAGTCTTCTTTAAATAGGAGCACACCAGACCTTCTCTGCCACATGCCTGGAGCTTACATTCATCAATGGATGGCTTCACTGAAGGAACTCAACTTTCAAGCTAGAAATTTCCTGACTTTGCCTCATGCACTGACACCCTGCTAATGGTCTGTCATAACCCCAGTTAACTTTTTCCCAGAAGTCTCTCTATTTTCTGAGCCCATGGATACCATGGGAAGGGCCGCCCATCAGTTACTGTGCTCTCTGAAGTCCCTCTCCTCCCACTTTTGGGATGTTCTACCATTATTAACCGTGCTAATAGAAATCCTAGGATAACTGTTTTTGGAAATTACAAATGGATTTATGAAGTGTGTCAAGATATTGAAGGGCTTCTGATTTGATAAATCCTGAGAAAGAATCCAGGTTCAAAAGATGGCTTTACCATCTGTTTAATCCAAGAAAAGTTGATTCCACGACTTGCTTGCGATCTAGCCAAAGTAGCTGAGCTGACCTGCCTGGCATCACCACTGGGAAAGGAGAATTCATACCCTAAGGCTGACATATGCTGAAGAGGACTCTCCCTGATCTGAATAGAGACAAGTATTCTTTTCTGGACTAACTTGCAATACTCTCCAGGCCCCAGTCCTCTTACAGCAACACTGCTACCCCACCTCTCACCCCTACACTCCATGCTTGTTGTATTTTCTCTTACTTTTAGATTGCTAATTAAGGACATAGCTCCTTGTCTCTGACCTGAGTCCTCTGTCTTGCCTTGCATACCCCTTGGGTACAGTGAGTGAGAAGGCTTGAAGCTCAGATTCCTGGAGCAGGTGAGAATGGAGCGGCAAGCTCATTTATTCTCGGGGAGCACCCTTTATACCCTCCACCGGTGTTTCATTGGTCCCAAGCAAGCATGTCCTCCAAGTGGCAGTTCCCGATTGGCTATCATTGTTTATGTCACCAATCTTTAGACTCTCAGGCAGGTTTCAGTTTATGCAGAAGTGGCCACAGCCTTGTCAGTGAGGCCTTCCATTCCTCCTACATTCAGGAATACTGGCTGAATGCCCGTTTTCTTTATATGGTGGCTCAGATTATCTTGAAAGACATACATGCTTTTTCCAGTTTGAAACCTAGGCATGTTGACACACCTCCTCAGTGTAAAGCAAGAACTCTGCAAATCCAGGTTATTGGATTCAGGAGAAGAAACTGAGTGATTTTTCTAAGGAATGTTGTTTGCAGCTTGCCATTACATATCAAACTTTCACCCAACCTACAACCAAGTTAGCAATGTGCTTTGAGATCTTCATGACTGCTCTGTTTACTTACAGTGTATTCAACCTGTTCAGAATTAATTAACCTTTAAGAAAAACAATGTATTCAATTTTACTATGCTTTGGCCTTCCTAACATGTGATTTACTCTGTTTCTCCTCAGTGATTCATTGATTCCTAGCTCAGAGCAATGTATTTGGGCAAAAGATACAGGAGCCATAACTCTGACCACTTGCTGGAAGCAGTAAGGTTTGAACCTCTCCCTCCAATGTTGAAAGCAATGTGTGGGCTTAATAATACCTGGTTTTCCCTTCATGAGATCTTTGTAAAAACTTAAGGGCTGGAGAGATGGCTCAGCAGTTAAGAGCACTGACTGCTCTTCCAGAGGTCCTGAGTTCTATTCCCAGCAACCACACAGTAGCTCATAACCATCTGTAATCGGGATCTGATGTCCTCTTCTGGTGTGTCTGAAGACAGCAACAGTGTACCCACATACATGAAATAAATAAAATTTTTTTTAAAAAAAGAAGAGGCTGGTCAAAAAAATATATTTATTTATTAAAAAAATAAACAAACAAAAATACTTAAGACAAAATTCCTCATTTCTTTCCCACATCATAGTTGCTGTGCTATTCAATAAATAGAGTGGACATAATGGCCTTTGTTCAAGAGATCAGCTCAAAGGTCTTCAGACAAACCAATCAGACTCACTCTTGGGTAAATGACACCAAGGATCAGTCTCCTTTCTTACCATCTGTGGTGTTCCCTCCAAGATGAGCTGGCCTAACAATCAAGTCCCTACACTCTGGAGGTATGTAGGGATTCAATGTACTGCCTTTCATGGGAGCATTTCCTGTTCACCCACTAACCAAAGATTGAGCAAGGGCATAGTACTATGTTTGAGGAACTCTTCTGGCCCCCAGAAACAGCAGTTAGATATGTTCCTTCTTCCATGCTGTGTGTGTAGGAGGGGGCATACATTATTTTTAAAATACTGGAAGGAACTCACAAGTAGATTTGTATTTAGATAAGCTAAAAATTAGTTTTAAAATTTTATCCCAAGACAGTCTCAGGATGTTTTGGATTTACAATGATATGAACACAGTGCAAATTCAGGGGAAGCACACTTTGCATGTAGAATTTTCATCTTTTCCTGGACTGGTGTTGTGTCTCTTTTGGGTTCTTTACACTTTGCTATGATTCTTTAGTTTTCCTTTAATGTGACATCTGTGTTTCATATTACTTTGAAATATCTCAGCATCTGAGAATGATTTGTGCCTAGCAGTTCTGTGAAACCTTGAGTTTGTGGTATTTTATCTTCCTTTCTTTTGCTTTTGTTTGATCTTGAGGAAGAGAGAAGTTTGCAGACTGGTGTGGCCAGGTGTGGGGGCCTCACCTCCTCTTGAGTAGATTTCCTTTTCATCAACAATTATTCATACTACACATTTCTTCTTGCATCTGTTTTGTCAAATTGTGTTTTTCTAAGATTTATATATATCACTGTATTGGACTTCTTTTTGTCACAGGGACAAAATACCTTAGAGAAACTATTTAAAAGGAAGTAAGTTTTATTCTGGCCGATAGTTTCAGAGGTTCAGCCTGTGGTGAGGTGTATCATCATGGCCGAAGGCTGAGGCAGAATAAAGATGCTCACACCTCCTGAAGGTCAGGAAGCAGAAAGTCAGCAAGCACCAGAGACAGAATATACTTGCCAAAGGCCTGTCCTCAGTGAACTGCTTTCTCCAACCAGCCCCACTTCCTTTTTTTTTTATTGGATGTTTTATTTACATTTCATATGTTGTCCCCTTATCCCATCCCCCACCCACCCAGGAACCCCCTATCCCCTCACCCCTCCTCCTTCTTCTCTGTGGATGTAACCCCTACCTACCTCCCCACTCCCACCTCCCCACCCTCAAAATTTCCACCCCCTGGGGCGTCCAGCCTTCATGAGGTCAAGGATCTCTTCTTCCACCTATGCCCAACAGGGCCCTCCACTCTTACATATTCAGCTGAAGCCATGGATCCCTCCCTAAGTGCTCCAAGGCTGGTGGTTTAGACCCTGGGAGCTGTGGTTGGTTGGTATTGTTGCTCTCCTCATGGGGCCACAAACCCTTTCAGCTCCAATGGCCTTCACTCTGACTCGTCCATTGGGAACCCCATTATCAGTTCAATGGCTAGTTTTGAGCATCTGCCTCTGAATATGTCAGACTCTTGAAGACTTCTGAGGAGACATCCATATCAGGCTCTTATCAGCATGCACTTCCTGACTTCCACATCAGCATCTATCTTTGGTGACTGCACATGGGATGGATACTCAGGTGGAATGGTCTTCAGATGGCCCCTCCTTCAGTTTCTGTCCCTCACTTTGTCTCCATATTTGCTCCCTTGAGTATTTTGTTGCTCCTTCTAAGAAGGACCGAATCACCCCCACTTGGTCTTCCTTCTTTATGAGCTTCATGTCCAGCCCCACTTCCTAATAAGCCCTGTGGGCTGGGCTGTCATCAATTACTCATTGATAAAGTCAGGGGGTTCATGAATCAATCATAAAAGCCCCTAAACTGGCATCCAAGATTTCAGCAAGTGGAAATATGGAGATATTTCATATCTAAGCTGTAACAGTGGGCTGGACTCATTTTCCTGTCTTCTGGCTTTTGTACTCCTGATGAGAAGACTACGGTCAGTTTTGTTGTAACTCCCAGTGACTGGATGCCTTTTCTCTGGCTCTCTTGAGAAGTCCCCTGTGTCTGTTTCTCTTCATATTCACTCACTAGGATTTGTATATTCTTTATCAATTTTTATATAAATCCCACCTACTCTGTAATCATAGTTTGAGAGTCTATTTGATGGTATCTTTCTTGTTTGCTTTTTCAGACAGTGGGTTACTTAGTATGGTGATAGACTGAGGTGATTACAGTTTGCTTCCTTGATGAGGGGGAGCCTCCCATTTCTGGCACTGCTGAGTTGCAGCCCTTCTGAGGTCTGAACTAGAAACATGACTATTTTCAAGATTTTGATGAAAGATAATGGCTTAGGTTATTTCCTTCCAGTCCCCCGGACTCTTGTAGAGCTATGCATCCTTTTCAGCTGCACTGTCCACTCTGGCATGTGCTTCTCAGGATCTGTGGTCTCACTGGCAAATATCTTTTGAAAAAAAGATAAGATCAAATGGTGGGCACACTCCTGAGCTTCCCAATTCTTATAGCTATTAATATTTATTTTATTTTTGTCTGGCATCTCTAGTTACACACAGTGAGAAAACTTGCCTGAGGCAGTTTACTCCACTGTCAGAAGAAAGCATCACACTGTTAAGTTGATGCGAATGAAGAACGGCTTTTCATATGTAGATACCGCTGTCCCCTGAACTTTGCCCATGAGAATACACAGAATCTACCCAAGCTTCCTGACATCCTAGTTTAGTACACACAGAGCTAGCTGCGCCCTCTTGAGAGGCTGGGCTAGCTGTGCGCTGTGGCTGGATGTTCTTGCCCAGAATTTAGAGAGAAGTTCCTCACGAATAGCAATAATCCCAGAAAACATCTTCATCCAAAATCTGAAGCACAGGTTTTGTGGCTGTCACTTTTCATAATTTTGTAAGCTTGAAGCATCAGTCGGACTATTGAAATTAAAGGACCATTTTGTACTCTTATTTACTTATTAGTGTCAAGCCATGAATCTCAGAAAAAGATTTAAATTCCATAATTTCAATTTCCATTGTGGGTAACACAATCCCAAATCATAAGAAATTATCACTCAGTTGAATGTATTCATCAAAAAATAGAGATCAGTTGTTCCAAAGATGATGCATGATATACAGACATAGTCTGCTGGTACTTTGAAGAAATAAATTGAGGAATTTTGGATAACAGTAATCAAAAGAGATGGGAGATTTTTGGGCATATTTAATAGTAAAGTAAAATAGGAAAGTTTACAAAAAGAGAACTGTGTGAAAAATGTACAGTTGGTTTCAGAGTGGCTGTGGGCCTGGGGAGGTTTCTCAGAAAGGAGACAGACGACAGACCCTGGCAAAGACAGAGAGCCACAGAAACACAGCAGTATACTATCATCAAACATATTTTAAGAGAAATAAGGTGCAGGAGGGAGGAGGCCAAAGTGCATGCAGCAGTGACGGGGCAAGGGAGACACAGGGACCTCTCCTCTCAGGGCCTGAGCATCAGCAAGATGTCCTTCTTAAAAGACCACTGCTATGTCAACAGTTCTCTCTGTCTCTGTCTCTCTGTCCCTCTCTCTCTCCTTGTGTTCTCTCTCTCTCTCTCTCTCTCTCTCTCTCTCTCTCTCTCTCACACACACACACACACACACACACACACAAACACACACACACACACACACACACACACACACACACGCACACGCTCTGTCTTGCTCTCTTTCTCCCAACCACCCCCGACATGCCAAATGCTTCAAGAGATAGGGGCAAATATGAAGGCACTTCATGCTGGAAACTGGCCAGCAGGCACCTCTAGAGCAGTTGTTCTCAACTTGTAGGTCAGGACCCCTTTGCATAGTGGTTCTCAATCTAACTTTGTGACCCTTTAATACAGTTTCTCATGTTGCAGTAACCCTGAACCATACAATATATTTTGTTGCTACTTTATAAGTATGATTTTGCTACTGTTATGAATCATAATGTAAAATCTGTGTTTTCCAGTGATCTTAAGGAACTTGGCTGAAGGGACCATTGGACCTACAAAAGGGTCATGACCACTGCCTTTGGAGTGTCTCCAGGGTCAAGCTGGTCACCTATCTTTATCTTTCCCTGGAAAATCTTAAGCTTCCATAAGGAAGAAATTTCTTAAAAATACCATTCTCATGACTAACAGATCCCAGACACCTCCAGCAGCCTGATCAGTGAATGGTTCTGATTTCTTACAAGCAGAACTATTCCCCTTTTCTTGACTCCTTTTCTTCCATTTAAAATTTTTTTTCTGAGTGTTTGAAGTCTAAGAAAATAAGAGATTGTTTTACATATTTCAAAGAAATAAATCACATGACAAAAACAAAACCACACTGTATGTCAACAGATAGAGATTATAGAGCTGCTGCATGAAATAATTCTCAGATATTTTTCTCTCTTGTTTCATATGAAATGTTTCAAACTTCTGTGCATATTTGCATGTATTATAGGTTTAACATACTTTACAGATGTTTATCTTTTTTAAATTATTTGCTTTTCCCAAGTAAGGCTACCTCCTCTTCTAATGAGTTGATGGAGTACTGCGTATTAAGCCCTTTAGGTGTCTTAATTTCTGGTAATGTCTTTCCTTACCATTTTCTGAAACTTGTCTGCTATCATTCTGTTTTGTCCTTTGTGGTTTTCTCCAACCCAGCTAGCTGATAGCACAGACAAGTGAAGTTTGGGAAATTCTGGGTTCCAGTCCTTCCTCAGAGTACCAAGTACCAAAGTACCGAACTAGTAATGAAGTTCTGTTACTTTAATTTTTCCCTGGTGACAAAAAACCAGGTTCCTGAATCAACCTCAATGCTTAGAAAGAGAATGTCGCCTTCCAGAGTGGAATGTTTGAGGTTAGGGTCTCACTCTACTTATTTCAGTGTCACAGAGGACAGTAGAACTTGATGACATACAGACAGCTCATGCACAACATGGTCCCAGTGAGTGGTTTGAAATAAAACTGTGTGATTGTTGTGCCTGCTGCTTGGTGTCTGTCAGAAAGAGAGTCTTGTTTGTCTGTCCTTCCACCTTTTAAAAATGCTTTACACCAATGCTAAACTGTTTTTGCAGAACAGATTTGGTCTTTCTGACAGTGTCTGTCTCTGTTGTTGGTTAATTTAGTTATGTTTCCCTGTGTAATAGGCGTCTATGGCTTTATTCATCAATTATTATCCCTAAATCTTTATTATCAACTGCTTCTCCTCTTTCTTAGAAACAGCTGAATTCATATAATCATGTGTCTCCAGCTGTTTGACACACTGAATAGAACTGTGTTCTATTGTTTGTAATCTTAAGCCAATCTAGATATACTATTAAAAATAATGTGTGGTCTTTCCCCTTGAAAGGTGATTCATGAGAATAAAAATCCTGTAAACATGCTAAAATTTTAAAAATAGTTAAGCTTAATTTATGTAAATGTGGTAAAAATCATACAGGATACTTTTAAGAAATCATTTTCTTCCATTTATATGTATAATTAAGATAGTCATGAGTTAAGAGTAATTTCCTCTGCTTTTAAAAGCAATGTATTTCATGTGTTGGGGGAGATGCATCTGTGAGTCCTGTGCTGCATAGAGCATCTAGCCAGCAGAACTCCAAGCTTGCACACACTCTGCACTGCCCCAGTCCCAGCCAACTGACCTACTCAAGCTCAAGTGAAAAAACAATAGTGCATAACAAATATAACAAATGTTCCTTTTGGGGGAGGGGGTTCGAGACAGGGTTTCTCTGTGTAGCCCTGGATGTCCTGGAACTCACTCTGTAGACCAGGCTGGCCTCAAACTCAGAAATCCACCTGCCTCTGCCTCCCAAGTGCTGGGATTAAAGGTGTGTGCCACCACTGCCCAGCTGAGATTTCTTATATAATAACAATATTGAAAATTAATGATAAAGACCTCTGTAGGATTTATAGTTAAGTGAAAGGGGCTAATATGCTTTCTTTTTTTTTATTGGATATTTTATTTACATTTCATATGTTATCCCCTTACCCCATTCCCCACCCGGGAACGCCCCATCCCCTTACCCCTCCTCCTTCTTCTCCGAGGATGTAACCTCCACCTACACCCCCCCCACTCCCACTTCCCCACCCTCAAAATTCCCACCCCCTGGGGCGTCCAGCCTTCATGAGGTCAAGGATCTCATATTCCACCTGTGCCCAGCAGGGCCCTCCACTCTTAAGTATTCAGCTGAAGCCCTGGATCCCTCCATAAGTGCTCCCAGGCTGGTGGTTAGGACCCTGGGAACTGTGGTTGGTTGGTATTGTTGCTCTCCTCATGGTGCCACAAATCCTTTCAGCTCCTTCAGTCCTCACTCTAACTCCTCCATTGAGAACCTCATGATCAGTTCAATGGCTAGTTGTGAGCATCTGCCTCTGAATATGTCAGACTCTTGAAGGCCTCTGAGGAGACATCCATATCAGGCCCTTATCGGCATGCACTTCCTGACTTCCACATCAGCATCTACCTTTGGTGACTGCACATGGGATGGATACTCAGGTGGAAAGGTCTTCAGACGGCCCCTCCTTCAGTTTTTGTCCCTCGCTTTGTCTCCATATTTGCTCCCTTGAGTATTTTGTTGCTCCTTCTAAGAAGGACCGAATCACCCCCACTTGGTCTTCATTCTTTATGGACTTCATGTGGCCTGTGAGTTGCATCTTGGGCATTTTAAGGTTCTGGGCTAATATCCAATAATCAGTGAGTGAATACCATGTGTGTTCTTTTGTGATTGGCTTACCTCACTCAGTATGATAATTTCTAGTTCCATCCATTTACCTAGGAACCTCTCAAATTCATTGTTTTTAATAGCTGAGTAATACTCCATTGTGTAAATATACCACATTTTTTTAATCCATTCCTCAGTTGAAGGACATCTGGGTTCTTTCCAGCTCCTGGCTATTATAAATAAGGCTGCTATGAACATAGTTGAGCATATGTCCTTATTATATGTTCGAGCACCTTCTGGGTATATGCCTAGGAGTGGTATAGCTGGATCCTCGGGTAATGCTATGTCCAATTTTCTGAGGAACCGCCACACTGATTTCCAAAGTGGTTGCACCATCTTGCAGTCCCACCAACAATGGAGGAGTGTTCCTCTTTCTCCACACCCTCGCCAGCATCTACTATCACCTGAGTTTTTAATCTTAGCCATTCTGACTGGTGTGAGATGGAATCTCAGGGTTGTTTTGATTTGCATTTCCCTGACGACTAAGGATGCCGAGCATTTCTTTAGGTGCTTCTCGGCCATTCGAGTTTCTTCTGTTGAAAATTCTTTGTTAAGCTCTATACCCCATTTTTTAATAGGGTAATTTGGTTGTCTGGAGTCTAATTTCTTGAGTTCTTTGTATATATTGGATATTAGCCCTCTATCAGATGAAGGATTGGTAAAGATCTTTTCCCAATTTGTTGGTTGTCGTTTTGTCCTATTGACAGTGTCCTTTGCCTTACAGAAACTTTGCAATTTTATGAAGTCCCATTTGTCAATTCTCGATCTTAGAGCATATGCCATTGGAGTTCTGTTCAGGAACTTTTCCCCTGTGCCCAAGTATTCGAGGCTTTTCCCCACCTTCTCTTCTATTAGTTTCAGTGTATCTGGTTTTATGTGGAGGTCCTTTATCCACATAGACTTGAGCTTTGTACAAGGAGATAAGAATGGATCAATTTTCATTCTTCTACATGTTGTCTTCCAGTTGAACCAGCACCATTTGTTGAAAATGCTGTCCTTTTTCCACTGGACAGTTTTAGCTCCTTTGTCAAAGATCAAGTGACCATAGGAGTGTGGGTTCATTTCTGGGTCTTCAATTCTATTCCATTGATCTTCCTGCCTGTCTCTGTACCAATACCAGGTAGTTTTTATCACTATTGCTCTGTAGTACAGCTTGAGGTCAGGGATGGTGATTCCTCCCGAAGCTCTTTTATTGTTGAGAATAGTTTTCGCTATCCTAGGTTTTTTGTTATTCCATATGAATTTGAGAATTTCCTTTTCTAACTCTGTGAAGAATTGAGTTGGGATTTTAATGGGGATTGCATTGAATCTGTAGATTGCTTTTGGCAAGATGGCCATTTTTATTATATTAATCCTGCCAATCCATGAGCATGGGAGATCTTTCCATCTTCTGCGATCTTCTTCAATTTCTTTCTTCAGAGACTTGAAGTTCTTGTCATACAGGTCTTTCACTTGCTTGGTTAGATTCACACCAAGGTATTTTATATTATTTGCAACTATTGTGAAGGGTGTCATTTCCCTAATTTCTTTTTCAGTCTGTTTATCTTTCATGTAGAGGAAGGCTACTGATTTGTTTGAGTTGATTTTATAACCAGCCACTTTGCTGAAGTTGTTTATCAGGTTTAGGAGTTCTCTGGTGGAAGTTTGGGGGTCACTTAAGTATACTATCATATCATCTGCAAATAGCGATATTTTGACTTCTTCCTTTCCTATTTGTATCCCTTTGACTTCTTTTTGCTGTCTAATTGCTCTGGCTAAGACTTCCAGTACTATATTGAATAGGTAGGGGGAGAGTGGGCAACCTTGTCTAGTCCCTGATCTTAGTGGGATTGCTTCAAGTTTCTCTCCATTTAGCTTGATGTTGGCTACTGGTTTGCTGTAAATTGCTTTTACTATGTTTAGGTAGGGGCCTTGAATTCCTGATCTTTCCAAGACTTTTATCATGAAGGGATGTTGAATTTTGTCAAATGCTTTCTCAGCATCTAGTGAGATAATCATATGGTTTTTTTCTTTAAGTTTGTTTATATAGTGGATTACATTGATGGATTTCCGAATATTGAACCATCCCTGCATTCCTGGGATAAAACCTACTTGATCATGATGGATGATTGTTTTGATGTGGTCTTGGATTCGGTTTGCTAGAATTTTATTGAGTATTTTTGCATCGATGTTCATAAGGGAGATTGGTCTGAAGTTCTCTTTCTTTGTTGGGTCCTTGTGGGGTTTGGGAATGAGTGTAATTGTAGCTTCATAGAACGAATTGGGTAGTGTTCCTTCTGTCTCTATTTTGTGGAATAGTTTGAAGAGAATTGGTATTAGGTCTTCCTTGAAGGTCTGATAGAATTCAGCACTAAAACCATCTGGTCCTGGGCTTTTTTTAGTGGGGAGACTTTTAATGACTGCTGCTATTTCCCTAGGGGTTATGGGACTATTTAGATGGTTTATCTGCTCCTGGTTTAACTTTGGGACCTGGTATCTGTCTAGGAAATTGTCCATTTCTTCCAGGTTTTCCAGTTTTGTTGAGTATAGGCCTTTGTAGTAGGATCTGATGATTTTTTTAATTTCTTCAGTTTCTGTTGTTATGTCTCCCTTTTCAGTTCTGATTTTATTAATTTGGATACTGTCTCTGTGCCCTCTGGTTAATCTGGCTAACGGTTTATCTATCTTATTGATTTTCTCAAAGAACCAACTCCTGGTTTTATTGATATTTTGTATTGTTCTTTCTGTTTCTATTTGGTTGATTTCAGCCCTGAGTTTGATTATTTCCTGCCTTCTACTCCTCCTGGGTGTATTTGCTTCTTTTTGTTCTAGAGCTTTTAGTTGTGCAGTCAAGTTGTTAGTGTGTGCTCTTTCCAGTTTCTTTTTGTAGGCACTTAGAGCTATGAGTTTTCCTCTTAGTACTGCCTTCATGGAGTCCCACAAGTTTTGGTATGATGTGTCCTCATTTTCATTGAATTCTAAAAAGTCTTTAATTTCTTTCTTTATTTCTTCCTTGAGCAAGTCATCATTGAGTAGAGAGTTGTTCAGCTTCCATGTGCACGTGGGTTTTCCATTGGTTTTGTCATTATTAAAGACCAGTCTTATTCCGTGGTGATCTGATAAGATGCAAGGGATTATTTCAATCTTTTTGTATCTGTAGAGGCCTGTTTTGTGACCAATTATATGGTCTATTTTGGAGAAGGTACCATGAGGTGCTGAGAAAAAGGTATATTCTTTTGTTTTAGGATGAAATGTTCTATAGATATCTGTTAAGTCCATTTGGTTCATAACTTCTGTTAATGTCAAAGTGTCTCAGTTTAGTTTCTGTTTCCATGATCTGTCCATTGCTGAGAGTGGGGTGTTGAAATCCCCCACTATTATTGTATGAGGTGTAATATGAGTTTTGAGCTTTAGTAAAGTTTCTTTTATGTATGTAGGTGCCCTTGCATTTGGAGCATAGATGTTCAGAATTGAGAGTTCACCTTGGTAGATTTTTCCTTTGATGAGTATGAGGTGTCCTTCCTTATCTTTTTTGATTAATTTTGGATGAAAGTCGATTTTATTTGATATTAGAATGGCTACTCCAGCTTGTTTCTTGGGACCATTGGCTTGGAAAATTGTTTTCCACCCTTTTATTCTGAGGTAGTGTCTGTCTTTGTCACTGAGGTGCGTTTCTTGTATGCAGCAAAATTCTGGGTCTTGTTTGTGTATCCAGTCTGATAGTCTGCGTCTTTTTATTGGGGAATTGAGACCATTGATGTTAAGAGATATTAAGGAAAAATGATTGTGGCTTCCTGTTATTTTTGCTATTAGAGGTAAAGTTATGTTTGTATAGTTATCTTCTTTTGGGGTTGTTGGAAGATTACTTCCTTGCTTTTTCTAGGTTGTAGTTTCCCTCCTTGTGTTGGTGTTTTCCATCAATTATCCTTTGAAGTGCTGGGTTTGTGGGAAGATATTGTGCAAATTTGGTTTTGTCATGGAATATCTTGGTTTCACCATCTATAGTGATTGAGAGTTTTGCTGGGTATAGTAATCTGGGCTGGCAATTGTGTTCTCTTAGGGTCTGTATGATGTCCGTCCAGGCTCTTCTGGCTTTTATAGTCTCTGGTGAGAAGTCTGGTGTAATTCTTATAGGTCTGCCTTTGTATGTTACTTGACCTTTTTCCCTTACTGCTTTTAGTATTTTTTCTTTGTTTTGTGCATCTGATGTTTTGATTATTATGTGACGGGAGGTATTTCTTTTCTGATCTAGTCTATTTGGTGTTCTGTAGGCTTCTTGTATGTTTATGAGCATCTTGTTCTTTAGGTTAGGGAAGTTCTCCTCAATAATTTTGTTGAAGATATTTACTGTCCCTTTAAGTTGGGACTCTTCATTCTCATCTATACCTATTATCCTTAGGTTTGGTCTTCTCATTGTGTCCTGGATTTTTTGGATGTTTTGAGTTAGGAGTTTTTTGCATTTTGCATTTTCTTTGACAACTGTGTTAATATTTTCTACAGTATCTTCTGCATTTGAGATTATCTCTTCTATCTCTTGTATTCGGTTGGTGATGCTTGCGTCTATGACTCCTGATTTCTTTCTTAAGTTTTCTATTTCCATGGTTGTCTCCCTTTGAACTTTCTTTATTGTTTCTATTTCCATTTTCAGATCCTGAATGTTTTTGTTTAATTCCTTCTTTGTGTTTTCTTCCATTTCCTTAAGGGATTTCTGTGATTCCTCTTTAAGGGCTTCTATCTGTTTACTTGTACTCTCCTGTATTTCTTTAAGGGAGTTACTTAATTCCTTCTTATAATCCTCTATCATCATCATGAGAAGTGATTTTAATTTGAATCCTGCTTTTCAGGTGTGATGGGGTGTTCAGGGCTTGCTATATTGGGAGAACTGGGTACTGATGATGCCAAGTAACTTTGGTTTCTGTTGCTTATGTTCTTGCGCTTGCCTTTCGCCATCTGGTTAGCTCTAGTGTTGCCTGCCCTCACTGTGTAAGACTGGAGTCTGTATTTCAGTTATCTTGCTTGTTGCAGAGCTCCTCAGAGTCCAGATGTCTCTGTAGTCTTATGATCCTAATCTTGGTGTCTGCTGCTCTGAGTGCAGTGGCTCTTCGGCTACTCTGAGTGCAGTGGCTCCTCTAGGATGACCCAGGAGTCAGTATCTCCACAGGACAGGAGTAGATCAACTCAGTGTCAGCTGCTCTGAGTGCAGTGGCTCCTCGGCTGCTCTGAGTACAGTGGCTCCTCGGCTGCTCTGAGTGCAGTGGCTCCTCTAGGATGACTCAGGAGTCAGTATCTCCACAGGACAGGAGCAGACCCGCTAATATGCTTTCTATGTAAATAAAATAACCCAAATATAATAACCTGAAAATTGGATCTTAGACATGTACCTAAGTCTCCTACACCAAAAGGGCTGTGGTTCCCATAATTCAAAGATAGAAATCATGTGACTTTAAGAACAGTATATTATTTTAATGGAAAGTCTTACATCACCAGCTGAGTAGCTCCTCTGGCTTTTCTGTCTTCGATGTTCTTAAATATTTCAGAATTCTGTGTAAGCTTGCATTTTAAGTATAAATTGTATTTACAAATTTTTATCTTCTTGAATTCATGGGCTTTTTCACAAGACCATGTACTCCTTACCTATCTGTGAGGTTGTGTCTTTTGAGGCCTCTGGGGACCTAAATTTCATATTACAAACTGAAAACATCCTTCACCATTCTCTGAATCTTGCTGACCATTGTCCTGTCTGCTGATTCCATGCTAGTAAATAGCAAGTGGTGGGCTGCAATGAGACACTGCTGCAGAGAAGGACTCCAGCCCTCTTTCAAAGCACCAACCTGCCACTAAGTTCTGTGTTTAACATGCGTCTCTTTCCGGAGAGAACTGATTCATTTAATGACATTAGGATTCATACAATAGCATTTTACTTATTTTATTGTACTGTGGAAAACCAGTAAAGGTCATTATCTCATGTGGATATTAGATCATGTTATAATGAAACTCAATGCAGATAGCCTACATGTATGCAGGACACTGTGGTGTATAATCTGAAGTACAATTTAGACTTTGTTTTGCCTGTCAATTGGTGTCCCTTGAAAAACATGGTATTGTTTATCTTGCCTTTTTAACCTTTTAAAAGTGATTTTCTCCTAACCCGAGCATTTTCTTAGGTTTTCTTCTTCCATTTATGTTGCCATGGTCATCTAACTTACAGCTGTCTATGTGGTCATTTCCAGTGGCCTTGTCCCTCAATCATTTCCAAAGATTACTGGTGTTTGTTTCTTCTTTGAGAAGAAACAGAATCATTTTTATAATTTATGATTTATAATTTATGGCATAATGTCATTATACCATATAACTATAAACTGCCCAATATATAATGTGAAGTAAAATTAAGCAATTTTTTTTTCTTTTTGATGGTGTTTAGTGATTTAGGTTCTTAATAACTTAGGCTTGCCTACTAACTGTTTACTAACAAACAGAACAAAAGGTCTTAAATAAATGTACTGTTAGGGCTCAAAATTTTTAAGTAGGGTAAAATAATTTCTTTTACATGAGGCATCCTTTGTGATATTAAAAGTCAAGTACTTCATCTTTTTTTTTTTTTGGAAAGTTTAACAAATGTATGATAGTTGTAATCAGCTCTGTAACCAATACAAAGTTAGGATGTTGGTTCATATTCTACTCTAGATAAAAGTAAAATCTTTCCATTTCTTATCTATAGTTAATGATGGTATGAGTAGCAGAATATATGAAGATATTTAATTGGTAAATATTAAGTAGCTGCTCTGTTTCCTTCATCCATATGCTCTAACATGTAAGGACAGAGTCATTTTGCAAATAAACATTCCAAATATGAAACATCTCACCTTCTCATCTTCCGAAAATATCTAAAAAACAAAACTAAAGAAGAATATGACATAAGTTCCTATATTCTGTGCAACATGCTGCCAAGACAGTGAAGGAAGTGGAGCACAAACACAGTGGATCACAGAACATGCTATCTTAAGTAAATCATTGTAAAGATTTCAAAGTAAAAATTTGTATAGTTCTTAGAAAACATGAAAATAACGTTTGCCCAAAGGAAGAATGACTGCCTCATATCTCTAAAGGAAAAGAAAGATTAAAGGTAATTCCATTTTAAAAACTAGTATATTTTGTTTGAGAGCAGAGATGTGTTATCCCATGTCTGCAGTGCTGCTGAGTGTCCAGATAAGAGGATCAGAGCTTTGTACATGTCCTGGACCTCATACACAGCCTCAGTCCCAACTGCATCCTTCTCAACTGACCGTTAAAGATGTGAGAATGAATTATACTATGAATATAACAAATCAGAAATTAATAAGTGTTGTAAACAAATGAACATTTTTATAAACAATGATTATAATAATAATATGGGATGATGATAAAAGACTAGTTACAGTTGAAATGAAAGGAACTAATATGCTTGTTATGCAAATGAGTTCAACATAAAACAAAACATAATTATATATTTGATACTAGACGTGTGCCACAGTATAGTAAACCATAAACACAGTGGCTCCCATAATACAGAGAAATGAAGCATGTGACTATTAGACAGCTTGTGATCCTACCTGAAAGCTCTATATTACTGGGTAACTGGATCCAGGAGTCTTCTGCCTCTGGTGTTTAAAATGAAATATTTCAGAATTCTGTGTAAGTTTGCATTTTAAAGTATGTTTTAAAAATGTTCATATTCTTGAGTCCACCTATTTTTTCCAGGTAAGCCCACCTCCCTTACTCTATCGATTTTGTTCTTTCTTCCAAGTCCTCTAAGTCCTCAGATTTCATATGACAAACTGAAGACAATGTCCCGACACATCTGGCGGTTATTTCACTGTCAGTTGTTTTCTTCTTCTTAGTTAATATCAGCAGGTAAGTTTTTTGCAAAACTGACAATAGAGGTGGGAGTTCAGACATTTTTCAAAACCCAAAAACTGTGTTTAGAAAATGTTAAAACATATTTTTAAATTATTTATAGTAATATATAAATAATAAATTCTGTTCAGATCTAACAAAACTTTAATGTAGGGTTAGAGGGTTATGGTTGAGATTGGGGTTAAGGTAAAAAGTTACAGGGTTAGGGTTAGGATTAAGGGTTAGATAGTGCCAGGGGGATTAAGGGATAGGGTTAGGTTTAGGGTTAGGATTAGACAGGGTTAGAGTTAGGGTAGGGGGTTGGGTTAGGGTTAGGGTTTAGAGTTAGAGGTTAGGGGTTAAGGTGTTAGGGGATTAGTGGTTAGTCAGTTATGGTTTAGGTTTTAAGCTTATCTGGGTTAGGGTTATTAGGGCTAGGATTATCAGGCTTAGGTTTTGGGTTGTTTTAAGAATAGGGTTTAGGGGTTAGGATTTAGGGGTTCGGTTTTAGGGTTAGGGTTAGTGAGTTAGGGTTATGTGTTTAGGGTTAGGGCTGTTAGGTTTTTGGTTTAGCTATGGAGATTAAGGGATTAGAGGGTTAGAGGTTTAAGGGGTAGGGGTTAAGTGTTAAGGTTAGTTGTTATGGCTTAGGGTTTGGAGTTAGTATTTAGGGTTAGGAATAGAGGGTCAGTGTTAGTGTGGTTAGCATTAGGTTGGTTAGAATTAGGGTTAGTGTTGCTATGGTTAAGGATAGGGTGGAAGAAGTTCTTGACTTCAGTGTCTTTTCACTATCACTCTATACCTTGGTATTTTGTTTGTTTGGTTTGTTTTTGTTTTTTTGGTGTTATTGTTTGGGTGGTTGGTTTTTGAGTTTTCAACACAGCGTTTCTTTGTGTAACTGTCAGCCTGGTCTGTCCTGGAACTCACTTTATAGACCAGACTTGCCTCCATGTCGTTTTTTAGGCAGAGTTTCTCACTAAACCTTGAGTTTTCCAGTTTGCTAGACTAGCTGACTAATGAGCCATAGGGATCTTGCAGTCTCTGCACCCCAGTACTGGGGTTACATGTGTATGCTGATGAACTTCGCTTTCTATGTGTGTTACAGGGTTGCAGTCAAGCCCTCATGCTTGGGTGGCAAGCACTTTACTGACTAAGTCATCTCCCCAGGTCCCATGCTGGAGAGACCTTGGAATTGTCAGGTCTTCCCCTCTGGACTCTGGCTTAGCCCTTAGACCACACTCAAACACAGATTTCCAAGTACAAACCAAACACAAAGAGATCCTGTATTAGTTAGGATTTTACTGCTGTGCACACCATGACCAAGGCAACTCTTATAAGGACAATATTTAACTGGGGCTGGCTTACAGTTCAGAGGTTCAGTCCATTATTACCTAGGTAGGAACATGATAGCATCCAGGGAGGCATGGTGCGGGAAAAGCTGAGAGTTCAACATTTTCATCTGAAGGCTGCTTTCAGAATACTGGCTTTTAGGCAGCTAGGATGAGGGTCTTAAAACCCACACACAAAATGACACACCTACTCCAACATGGCCACACCTTCTAATATTGCCACTCCCTAGGCTGAGCATATACAAACCATAACATTCCACTCCCTGGCCTCCACAGGCTTGTTCAAACATATGAGTCTATGGAGGCCATACTTAATCATAGCATAATGCAAAATATATTTAGTCCAACTTCAAAAGTCTCCAGAGTCTATAGCAGTCTCAACAATGTTAGAAGTGTAATATTGAAAGTCTCTTCTGAGATGCATCCAATCACTTAACTTTAATCCCCAAAGCAAGACAGGAAACCACC
>NW_021604639.1:3193071-3268785 GCF_004785775.1 Grammomys surdaster | reverse complement strand
TTGCATGACTCCTTCAGTCCTGGACCATCAACTTCAACTGGGGCTGCACCTTCACTAATGCCTTCCATGGCCTCTCACAGTGACAAGCTTCAGCTGCTCTTCATGACCCCTTCATGCCTTCAAAACCAGTACCTCCTGAGTGATGCTTACACATTACCAAATACAGCTGCAGCACAAGGAACATAGCTTCTTTGTGCTCTCAGAAAACACTTTCCAGAAGATTTCACCTCAGTGATGCTGGTCTCTTCTTAATCACCACTGATTTCTTAGCTCCAGCTAACCAGTATCAATTGTCCCAGCAGTTTCTTCTATTCTGGATTCTAAGGCCAGAACCATGTTGCCAAAGCTACTGAGTCCTGCTGCTTGCTGGGGCTGGAACATGGTCCCCTTGTTCTATTACAGTATCACCAACTTTGTTTTGTTTTTTGTTTTGGGTTTTTTTGTTGTTGTTGTTTTTGTTTTGTTTTGTTTTTAGGTTTTTTGAGACAGGGTTTCTCTGTGTAGTCCTGGCTGTCCTGGAACTCACTCTGTAGACCAAGCTGGCCTTGAACTCAGAAATCCGCCTGCCTCTGCCTCCCAAGTGCTGGGATTAAAGGCATGTGCCACCACTACTGCCCTGCCAACTTTATGTTTTCAAACTCCTTCACTGCTTAAGCTTGGCTGTCCTGGAACTTGCCCTTTAGACTGACTGAACTCGGAGATCTGCATGTCTGTCTACTAAGCACTGGGGTTAAAGGTGTGGTCCACCAAGCCTGGATTTAAGTTTTTCTTCACCTAGAACTTGCTCTGTTCTATGCTTGAACTCATAGTTCTGCTTGTCTTTGGCTCCTGTGATTAAAGGCTTATACTACCATATCTGGACCTAAACTTAGCTGGGTGGGATCTTGCCCAGGTCACCACTCCCTTAATTCAATTTAATATCTTTGAACACAGGATTCAGCTCCGTTTTACTTCCTGGTCCCCCTTTAATACTAGAACCATATATTTTATATTTTTCTTTTCTCAGCTTGGTACTCTTGTTTAAAATGCTCTTCATGAGACTTAACCAGAGAAAAAAGTCTATGATGGGCGTTTCTGAGACTTACTTTGTCAATGCAATTAATTTGAGACTCTTCAGCTTAGCTTTAGACAGACTAAAAGACAAGGGGAAAAAGTAGCCACATTCTTCTCCAAAATATCACAAAAACAGTATGTAGGCCACATAATGAAATTCTCCATTGAAACCTCATAGGCCAGTTCTGCACAGTTCAAATCATTATCAGTAACAAAGTCTTCCATATTCCTTCTAGGATAGCCCATTAAGCCCCATTGAAAGCATTCCACTGCATTCCAAATCCCAATATCCACATTCTTCCAAACAAAAGCATAATCAGGCCCATTACAGAAATACCCCAGTCCCTGTCTTAGTTAGGGTTTTACTGCTGTGAACAGACATGACCAAAGCAACTCTTATAAGGACAACATTTAATTGGGACTGGCTTACAGGTTCAGAGGTTCAGTTCATTATCAAGTCTAGGACATCAAGTGCTACTCCCTGGGTCAAATATATATAAACCATCACAGTGAGTATTGGTAGTGGGGAGATAGCCGAAGTCTATGCAGTATGGTTCATTGAAGCTGGCAAGTGCACACTGTAGATCTGTAATGGGCTCTTATGTTTTCCTCATTTTCAAGATTTCTGCCTGATTGTGGTGGATGTCATCAAGAGCATACATAGGAAGATTTTTTTGTTTTGGTTTTGGGTTTTTTTTTTCTTTCTTCTTAGGCTTATTTTGAATTATCAGTTTCAAGGTCAACTTCCCTTAGCCTTTAATGTCCAAGGTTATTGCAAAGCCCAGTAAGTTGCCAGACTCTCCGGATAGATTACTTACTAAAATAAATATTCATTGCTCTTGGGGCGCTTGTTTGAGGTTGTGAGTTATTCCTGTTGTGGGGATCTTGTTCCCTGTGGGCCTGTGCCATTTAGCATAGCAGACATAAGAAAAGCTCAGTTTCAATGAATGAATCTGGAGAATAAAACTGAGATGATACTAATTTTCTACCTATATTACCTATTTACATGCCATGAAGACCTTATAATTTAAGTATATTTCTTTGATAAAGGAAAACAAATTCTGTGAAGGAAAAGTTGAAATTATTTTTAAATGAAAGAAACATGGTCTGTGCTTCTGGATTATTTTCAATATAGTACATGTTTTGAAAAATGTACTTTGAAAGTGTTCTTGATGTATCGCATTCTTTTCAGGTATGTGATTGTGTAGGCTGATAATTTTCACAAGCTAAGGCCTCTCAATCATTTAATTTTAAAAAGAAAATCTATGGGGTTGGGAAGCTAGCTCATTTGGTAAAATGTTTGTCTTAAAATAAGCATGAGGATCTGAATTAGAGCTCTAGTATCAACCCCTGAAAAGCCAGGCATGGTAATGAACAGTTGTAATCCCTGCACTTAGGAAGTGGAGGCAGAAGGATTCTGGGACTTACTGGTTATGTAGCCTAAATGGATCAGTGATACCTCAAAAAATAAGGTGAACATTTGAGGAATGAAATGTCAACAACGTTCCTACCTTCCTAAAGTATTAAATATGTATTCTCAGTGTGTCTTGGATTTTGTTTTGTGTGGCTTTTTGTTTGGTTTTGTTTTTTTGAGACAGGTTCTCCTTCCCTCCCTCCTCCAGTCCTCTGCTCCTAGCCCTTTCTCTGTCCAAGAACTCACTATGTAAATGAGGCTGGCCTCCAACTCATTTAGAGACCCACCTGCCTCTGCCTCTCCAAGTGCTCAGATTGTAGATTTGCATGGCCAGGTCTGGCTCCAGCATACCCTGTAAAAGACTTCCAGATTACAATCCTACAACAGTGAGGCAGAGGAGCTGTTATCTTGAGATCATTGTCAGCATTCTCTTGAAGTACCTGCCATTTGAGTTTTACCATTGAAGAAGACATTTGTCACTTTAAATGGAGAAGAAATCTAATGTAATGTTGCTCTAATTCAAACTCAGTATCTAGTGAAGTGGGCTTTTTCACCCAGAGGTTGTTGCCTTCTTTCATGACTTGTCCCTTAGTGTGTATGTCTTGGGTGTCCATCCTCCCACCCCCTTCATATTTCTAAATACTGGAATCAAGCTAGGTGTCCTATGTTTGTCCCATATAACAGTGAGATGAGGATATAAAGTGAAACTAGTGAAAGGAGCTACAAGCTTGAGTGACTACCTGTGTCCTTAAAGTACCCACCGGAAACTTTTATGTGTTTATATGAGGAGTCTATTGGATGGGATTACATGGGCGCGTGTGTGTGGTAGAATGCGTTTTTCTTAATCTGACTGCAGTGTATCTGGGAATAGAAGTTCTCTAGGAAGCCAAGATACACTCTGGATTCTTTGCAAGAAAAAGATTGATGCCTGCAAAGTAAAGCAGTTGAAAAATTAAAGCAGTTGGCTTAGATGGGCGTCAGAGGCAGGGAGAAAGGACATCAAGCAGAGGTGTACAGTACAATCAAAAAGCTGTACTCTTCAGGGCTGTCACGTGCTAGTGGTTACCTTTGTATATATTTAGTTGTTTAAAACAAAACCACAGACCTCATATGGCAATACGGATGATTCATGGAGAAACTAGTAAAAGCTTACAGTCTAAACAGAAACTAGATTTAGTGCCCAGAAAGGAATAGGTATGAGAAATATTTTATGAAGAAATCTGAGGCATTTAGAGGTTAAATTATGTGCTGAGTGCCCTATTTCTAAATGATCTACTTTGATTAGATACCATAAATAAAATACTATTTTGAACTTGGGGATATTTGAATTGCTCTGAAAATTTGTTTTTGTCTAGAAACTTTATTTTCTGATGTCAGATTAATGAAGGACAGGTTAAATGTGACTTTTGCCTTTTGGCCTTTTACAGATTTTTGGTTTGTTCTGTTTTGTTGTTTGTTTGTTTGGGTTTATTGTAGTTTTGGTTTTTTTGAAACAGGGTCTTTCTTGCATAACCATGGCTGTTTTAGAACTCACTCTGTAGACTAGGCTGGCCTCAAACTCATAGAGATCCTCCTGCCTCTGACTCCCAAGTTCTGAGATCGAAGGGTAGTGCCACCACCATTTGGCCTTTTATAGATTTTTAATCTATTTATTTATTTTTTTAAATGTATATGAGTATACTGTAGCTGTCTTCAGACACACCAGAAGAGGGCATTGTATCACATTACAGATGGTTGTGAGCCACCATGTGGTTGCTGGGGATTGAACTCAGAACCTCTGGAAGAGCAGTCAGTGTTCTTAATTACTGAGCCATCTCTCCAGTCCCTAATTTTTTTTTTTTTTTTTTTAATAAAGGCGCTTGCCACCAAGCCTTTTTTTTTTTTTTTAAATTTATTTATTGTATGTAAATACACTGTAGCTGTCTTCAGACACCCCATAAGAGGGCATCAGATCTCATTACAGATGGTTGTGAGCCACCATGTGGTTGCTGGGATTTGAACTCATGACCTCCGGAAGACCAGTCAGTACACTTAACCACTGAGCCATCTCACCAGCCCCCAGTCCCTAATTTTTAATCTTTTAAAAAAAAAACACTTTGAAACAGAAATTAAAAATTAGAATTTAAAAATTTTAGTGGGCAATGGTGGCCCTTAATCCCAACACTTGGGAGGCAGAGACAGGTGGATTTCTTAGTTCGAGGCCAACCTGGTCTACAGAGTGAGTTCAGGACACCCAGGGCTACACAGAGAAACCCTGTCTTGAAAAACAAAACAAAACAAAACAAAAAAATTAGCTAAGTGTGGTGTTTCACAGATGCAGTCTAGCATTTGAGAGGTAGAGGCAGGAGGATGGGGAATTCAAGTTGAGTTTCTGACCAGCCCAGAACTATATGACCTTGTCTCAAACAAAAAGAAAAGAGTTTTTTCCTCTGTCAGTTTTTGCTTGATTATGAAATAGAGACATGGGAGGCAAATTGCTTACCTGAGGTAGTGCCTTATTTTAGCTATGGGACTGGGTGGTGATTACATTGCTTCTATCTTGTCACTAGAGTACACTTACTATTAATATCATTCACAGTTTTATACAAGAACTTCAATTATATTCCAAATTTTACTCATTTAGAATTAGTTCTTGCAATAGCTATAGCTTTTAATATATTGTTATATGATTGAGAAAAGTGTTTCTGGTCTCTGAATTTTCAAAAATTTAATATTTAAGGGAAAGTACTGAATTCTCTGTATTGTCTTCTCATTTGGTTCAGTAAGTATCTGTGTGTCATGGTGCTGAACATTAAATCATATTTTAGTGCTGCGGATGTAGGTCAGTAGTGGAAGTGCTAGCAGAGCATGCACAGGTCCCCAGCACATCAAAAGAAAAGATAGCCTGTATGTAATGCTTACTATATTAATATCAGGCATTCAAGGATGATGGGCAGTTTTAATCCACGAGCATGCAGATTTATGTTGAAGATAAATTCTGTATTTATAGAACTCATTTTGGTACAAGATTTGTGATAGAGCAATACAAATATCTCTTTAGAATTGAAATGCCTTTTTTCAAGTACATTGACTATAATCTATTTTGTGGAAAATAAAGTTAGCTATATGAAAATTCTTAACAGTATTAAAATTGTTATACTTTAATATTTTTTACATTATTATAGTAAAAGAAAATCTGTCTCCTAATTATTTTAATTGGTTCTTTGAGAAAGTATCAACATGTTTCTGCTGCATTTTAGACTGAATACCGAGAGCATACACCATATAAAAACATTGCATTTAATATGGCGAAGATCCTTGGCCCAGTAATTTACTTTTGAAAACATTTTGAGTCAGTTCCCACCACTGTAGAAAAATAAAATGGAATTTTTATTGGAGTTCTATATAAGCTTGTAGCTCTTAAGCTTAAAAGCTAGCAATAAAAAGAAAGACATAGCCCCTCTTCTGTCTTATTTCTAAAACTGGATTTCTTAAACTAAAATAGAATCCCCTCCATTAGACCATTAGATAGTATAACTGTGAGAGGTGAGGTATATATGACAGGACTTGTTACAGGACTTTTTAAAATTCTTACTAAAATGTTACTTCTGATTCATTCTTTAGAACATTTGGTTTGTAGTAAAAAAGTTTTAGCTGACTAGAGTGTGTGTGTGTGTGTGTGTGTGAGAGAGAGAGAGAAGTAGAGAAAGTGTGTGTGTGTGTGTGTGTGTGTGTGTGAGAGAGAGAGAGAGAGAGAGAGAGAGAGAAAGAAAGTAGAGATAGTGTCTAACATGGAGGTCCTTTTCTTCCCCCAAACTTCTATCACTTATGTACTACTAGTTCTAAACTAAGACCTTTATTTATACACGTTACCTCACTTAATTCTTACATTTACGAGAAATACTGTAGTCGTTTTATATTTAAGGAAAACTGAAACGCAAGAGGTTAAGTAACTTACAGTCAGCCAGGTATAGCTGTATATTCTGTTATCCCAGTACTGAGGTGATGGAAACAGTAGGATTAGAAGTTCAAAGCTAGCTAGTCTTTACCTTTGTAGGTGTGGAATGCCAGTCTGGACTACATGTTAGAACCCTGTCTCAAAACATAACTACAACACCACCCAAAAAAATCTCATAGTAAATATGTGAAGGATCCAGGATTCTAATTGTGGCCTAATTGATTTTCCTACTGCCTGTTTTTGTCTTTTGTCTATCTTGTCTTTTACAGCTGATTCTTATAACAAAACTTGTTTTGGAAATCTTTCTTTCTTTCTTTTTTTTTTTTTTTGGTTTTTTTTTTTGTTTTTGTTTTTTTGAAACAGGGTTTCTCTGTGTAGCCCTGGCTGTCCTGGAACTCACTCTGTAGACCAGGCTGGCCTCGAACTCAGAAATCCACCTGCCTCTGCCTCCCAAGTGCTGGGATTAAAGGCGTGCGCCACCACTGCCCAGCTTGAAAATCTTTCTTGTGCTGGCATAGATGCATACATATGTGTGAGATACCAAAAGCCTGTATACCAATATGTTAGTTGTGCATATTTCTGAATGCTGAGTTTATGGGTTTTTAAATGTTCAGATGAAATTTAAAATTTTGTTTCTATTTGTCTGTACATTTTACAAGCATAAGTGTGTTTTATTTGTAATAAACTTTTTATAAAGTATGCTGAGTTTACTGTAGTTGAGATGTCATGACTGACTTGGAATTTATGTTACTTATTTATAGATCAATCAGCCTTATTTCCTCAGTGGAAATTTAGTCACTATGATGTGGTGGTTGGTGTGTTATCAGCTCGAAATAACCACAAACTTCGAAATGTGATAAGGAACACCTGGCTGAAGAATTTGCTGCAACATCCTACATTAAGTCAACGGTGGGTTTTTTGAATTATTCTCTTACCTGGTTCAAGAATTAAAAAAGAACAAAAACTGCTTAGTTTTAAATAGTCAGATATTGGGGCTGGATAGATAGCTTGGTGTGGTGATTAAGAGTATTTTTCTGTCTTCCAGAGGACCTAGGTTCAGTTCTCAGCACCCACATGGTGCTTACAACTGTTCTATAATTCCAGTTCCACGGGATCTTACATTCTTTCTGGACTCTGAGGGCACTGCATACATGTGGTGTACAGACATATATGTAGTCAAAACACTCATATCTAAAATAAGTTTTTTTTTTAAAGAGAGACTGAAAGAGTATTTTCAGTAACTTCACTTTTTTTCAGTTTTTAGTACAGTGTTCCTGGCATGCCATATTCTTGTAACCATCCTCCCAGAGCTGGGGTTTGCAGTGCCTCTCTTGCTGATAGTAGATGGCCCAGTGGCTGGTCAGAAATGCTTGGGCCAGAGTGATTAGCATGGGAAACAAAGAAAACCAAGATAACACAGTAATTTTGCACTAAGCAGTTGATGGCACATTCTTACTGTACATGACAGGAATGGCTACTGGAACTCAAGCTCGAGCTTGAGTAATAAATCTTATAACCTAGCAAGGAAGGGCCTCAGAACCACCTCCAGAGCTTGAGTTCCTGTTGTCTTTCCTGTCATGCCCAACCAGAACATGCCAGCAACTACTCAGACCAAAATCATGGTGTTATCTTTTCCTTGGTTTCAATTCCCATACCAGCCACTCACATCTTGTTGGTGCAGCTTGTAGGTCACACCCCGAGTCAGACTTCTCACACCCTCTATGCTGCCTTTACTTGTCATTTGGATTATTGCAGAAGATCTTCTATATGGATTGCTTGCTTTTATCTTAGACATATTCCATATTCAGTTTTCCAAATAACTGCCATACCAGAATGATCCTCTTAAGATTAGTCAAATTTTGTTAACTTTCTATTCATAACTCTCTGGTGTGTGTGTGTGTGTGTGTGTGCATGTGTGCGCTTGCACTCACACATGCATACACTTGACTGTATCCATTGTCTTTTCTGATCTTAGAATAAAGTCCTATCAGGCATGGACAGAAGTTTAAGGTCTTCCTCAGCTGTATAGTGAGTTTGAGGTCAGTCTAGGCTACATGATGTTTGTCTTTAAATAAATATAATAAAAATTCCAAATTCCTGTAGTCATTCAATCAGTCTACGTTTTCTTCTGTATAATCACTTCACTGTGTTCCCCATATACTCCTAGGATTGATTTTTTTAAATGCATACAAAATAATGGTGGTTTTTATTATAACATCTTTTAAGTTTTCATTGTACTTTGCTCATTCTTACTCTCACCTTCTCATCCTTCCTATGATGAGTCCCTCCCTCTAAAGAGTCTACCCTTCTGTTTTCACAGTGCGCGCACACACACACACACACACACACACACAAAGTTTGGGTTCTGCATGTGAGAAAAACATATATCGTCTTTCCCATTCCCCCAACCCCTCTTTCCCCCACCTCCAGTACACTATACAAGCTTCTGCTTCAGAGCCTTTGCTCTTGCTTTGACCACTCTTTCACTAAATGTCTTCATGGTAGCATTTCTTCAAGAACTCTGGTAGATTCTATCCTAGCTGACAATCTCGGACTAAATAGCACTCCACTTCTCCATCACTGCCTTCCCCTGCTTGACTTTATTATTAGATGTATCACCAACTGGCATGTGTAATACATTTATAAGTTACTCATCACTCCCCACTAGGAGATATAGGCCCTTTGATTTTATTCTCCTGGTAGATCCCCAGTATTTATAACCTAGCTTGGCCAAGAATAAAATAGATATTCAACAACAATTGAGTGAATGCCCCAGAACTAAAAGTAATGAGTATAATTTATACCAGTAATTCATTTGCCTTTGAAGCAGTTACTTAAATGAAGTAAGCTTGTGGTTTGTTTTCTGAAAATAATGGATTATCTATATAAAACAGTTTCAAGACCAGAAGTAACTTTCTAGGGCATAATAGTTATATGAATTTAGTAAGGTTATTAAGATAACTAAAAAAAATGAGTATATATCATTTAGTTAGCATATTCACTCGTGTTTGTCTATACCTGTCTACATAAGATGTTCTGCCTAGCTGGCCAGTAGTAAAAGACAGTGCATTCTGTGGTTGTGGAATAATTCTTTGACATCTTATGTTTTACCAAAGGAGTCAAACAGTGTTATTTATTTTATGAGGACTGTGTTTGAATCCAAACCTCTGTAATAGGCCGTAGTTTGTCACTTTAATCTATCCTAAGCAGGTAGTGCACTGTATGTGTTAGAACACAAAGGTACAACTGGAGTCTAGGGGCCTTGAAGTTTAGTACATATAGGTAGGTTGATAGTACAGTATGGGGTACAATGGAGATATATGTAAAATAGCCTGGAATAGGCTAGAGAGCTGCTTCAACAGTTAAGAATACTTGCTGCTCTTCCAGAGAAACCCACACCTTTGTTTGGTGCCTTGCAACCTTCTGGAATTCCAGCTCCAGGAAATCAACTCCCTTTTCTGGCCTTTTTTTTGGGCACACTCATAGGCAGTACACACACACGCACACACACACAAATGCACACACACAGGCAGACAGAAGATGATAAAATCAGTCTTTTAAATAGCCTGGAGTGCTTGAAAAACATCAGTAACATGTAACCTGGGGTTGTGGGAGATGAATGTGGGAGCAGAGGCAAAACCTAGGAAGGCAGAAAATGAGAGGAGGCTATAAAAGTGGGGAAAGGAAGGGAGGAAAGGCCTGTCTGGCTGGGAGAGGTCAGCAGTGACCTCTGTAGCTCATGGCAGGCAGGTCTATAGAAGCAGGCTTGTTCAGACAAGAACTGCTGAGGAGTGTGACTACTTAGTGGTGACTCATCAGAATCTGTAGAGCGAACAGGAGGTGTCTGACTTGAGAGTTGTGAAATCTTCAGTCAACGTGCTAAGTATGATGAGAAGAGAACAAGGCTTAGCTGAGGGTGTTTGAGCTCGGGTACCTCAGGCTATGGTGTACTCTGTAAATGTTCATTGAGTGGCTTCCTGGGAAAAAAAGTGTATTCTTATGTACTTACGTTTATTACAATTTTATTGATATAAAGACTTATAGCACATAATTGATAGTTAATAACATGCAGTACTCTGTAAAATTAGTAAATTCTATTTGGCCAGTTAATTTTCGTAGAATGCTTCTGTTTTGCCAGAATATTAGATTTGTAATAAATTTATGGCTGGAATCACCAAAGGCATATAGCTCTGAAGTGAATAAGACTTAAGGCTGGAGAGAGAGCTCAGCGAGCACCTACTTGCTCTTCTAGAGAACTCAGGATCAATTCTAAGTACCCTCATGGCAATTCACAACTGTCTGTAATTCCAGTCCCAGGGGGCCCACTGCCCTCTTCTGACTTCCATGGGAACTACATTGTATGTGGCACACAGATGTTCATGCAGACAAAATACCCATACACATAAAAATAATAAATGTTCATATTTTTTTTCTGCTAAGATATGTCAGTACTTTATTCTCAGTCAATGAAGTCAGTGACTTTGTTGAATCGTCTGATAGCTTTTGGACATTGAAAACATATTTATATATTTATCAGTACTACTCAGAAAATAAAGGCTGGAAATCTGTTTTATGTATTATATTAATCTGCACTAATAACATTTTCTTAATACTTTCAATCTAGATAAACAGTGATACAAGAAATTGAGTCCATATTGCTTATCAATTTTTGTGGTTTAAATATTTCACAAAGGCCAATTTCAAGCAACTACTGTGATGTAATTGGGTGCAGAATTGTAAAAAGATACATCATGACTATTCCATTAAATAGATAAAAGTGTAAATAACCTTAATAAGAAACCCGGAAAGTGGAGAACTTGAGTGTTTCCTTGTTTTAAATATATTTGTTTCTGTAAATTAATAAAGACTGTACTTAACCATTTACAACATTCCTGAAAATTTGACACCAGGCTCTCTTAAGCTTGCACTTGAGAACTCAGCTCCCTGTGGTAATCTAGATGACAATGCCAAAGAACTGGAGGATTGATTACTTAGAAGTTGAGTCTGTACTAGATGTTCAGGTTTAAGAATCATTCTTGGACCAGTCACAGCCTTAGGAATAAGTAAGTGTTGCCAGAGGATAGAGAGAGAGAAAAACGAGCAGAGCAAGGAGAGAGTAAGTGTTCCCAGAGGATAGAGAGAGAGAAGAACGAGCAGAGCAAGGAGAGATGAAGTGCAACGGGGAACCTGGGTAACAGATCACAAGGTGACCAGTGAGTGACACAGGGTTTGTGAATGGTAAGGACCGCCTCCTACAGAAACAGTAGTCTAGTGAGGGAAAAGGTGCAGTTTCTGAGAAGTTGATGTTCCCATGAATCTGCTGTTGGCTAAGATGAGCATTTGCTGGTAGCCAGGCCAGCATTTACACTTGCTTTAGTATTACACAAGAGAGCTCGCATAAAGTCATTCAAAAGTTAGCAGGCCTTGGTTTGCATGCCCCCTCCTTCTGTTATCAGCCCTCATAAATGCTAGAGCCTCAAAGATCTGAAATGAGCATGAGGAAGTGGGTATTTGTAAGATGAAGATCTATTTCTGATTCTAATGCCAACCCATCTCTCAGTGTGCTTGTGAAGTTCATAATAGGAGCCCGTGGCTGTGAAGTGCCTGTGGAAGACAGGGAGGACCCTTACTCCTGTCGACTGCTCAACATCACCAATCCAGGTGCGTTGTCCACTAGGTTGCTCTTCATAAGTTCATTGTCAAATAAAAGGTGCTAGATTTTATGGGAGAGTCTGATTTTAACCAACAAAATATTTGTCATCAAAATTTATGTTCCAGCCTTTCTGACAGACTTACTAGTCACTCAGGGAGTCTCTGAGATTATTTACTGACACAGATTTTCAGGGCTGTTCTTCAGAAAGACTCAGTGCATGTGAAGAATTAGATTACTCATTGGATTAGCCAGGGTTCTCTAGAGGCACAGAACTTATGGATAGTCTCTATATAGTAAGGAAATTTGTTATGATGACTTACAGTCTGTAGTCCAACTCCCCAACAGTGGTCAGCTGTGAATGGGAAGTCCAAGAATCTAGTAGTTGCTCAGTCCCACAAGGCTAGTTGTTTCAGCCGGTATTCTATAGAAATAGATTCTAACAGATGTACTGGCAGGTAAATGCAAGCAGGTTAAGAAGAAGGAATCGTCCTTCTTCCAATGTCCTTGTGTAGGTCTCCAGCAGAAGTTGTGACCCAGATTAAAGATTTGTACCATCACACTTGGATCTGGGACTTGTTTTGTCCCAGGCTCACCTTGAACTCAGAGATCTCTTTGCCTTAGTCTCCTGGGATTAATGGTGTATACTACCTTGCCTGGGCTTAAGCTTCTCATAGCCACTATGGCTCAAGATCTCCTTGCCAAGTTCCAGGTCAGAAACTTGTATCTCCTAGCCTCAAGATCTGGATCACAGGTGAGCCCTCCAATTCTAGGTTGTAGTTCATTCCAGATATAGTCAAGTTGACAACAGGAATAGCCATTACACTTACAGACTGCTGAATTTTGAACTTTTGGAAAACTGGTGATTTTACCAGTTAATTTATAATAGCCATAATATGCATATTCTTGAGTTAACATTGATTTTGAATTATTGCTAAAACCAGGAATCCCAGCATTAAGGAACCTGAAGTGGGAAGATCACTTCTGCATTAATTAATTAATTAACTTAAAAAGTTAAAAGTCATGAACTATTGACTAACATTCTGCAAAAGAAACAGGTTTGAAATGTTAAAAAATATTTTATTGCCAGTTAGTGGTGTCTCACACCTTTAATCCTAGCACTTGGGAGGCAGAGGAAGGTGGATCTTTGTGAGTTTGAGGACAACCTGATCTACAAAGTGAGTTTGAGGACAGCCAGGGCTACCCAGAGAAAACCTGTTTCAAAAAACAAACAATTATTTTCCTTAAAATTAAGTTTCTGAGAATGTGGGTGAGGGTGCATAGGCTGATACTAACGAGGTCTCCACTGAAGTAGCATTCCTGTTATGTTCAGCTGCAGTCCTAAAGTAGGTTTTCCAAATCTCTGTTTAGTGTACTGGGCCTGGATTCTGGTATTTTAAAGTTTGTCAGGCCTTCATAGGTATGCAAATCTCCCTTTTAGAAGGTTGATAAAGCCAGCTCTGCCACATTCTAGCTGTATGGCCTCCTGATTCTGTATTTCATCATCTGGAGCAAGGAATAGAGTCAGTTACTGTACATGCCTGTCGTTGCAGCCCCTGGGAGGCAAAGGCAGGAGGATTGCCACATGTTTGAGATCAACCTGGCTATCTGAGTTCCAGGTCAGCCTGAGCTACAGAGTTAGATGCTATTAAAAAAAAAAAAAAAGTACCTATGCCATAGAGACTTGTAGGTCCTGGGACTCTATAGATACTTTATTAAAGAGCCTGACTTTTTCATAGGTGATATTCCAGCTCACTTTTTAAATAAATTGAGCATATCTTCTAGTCTGTGTTATAAAGCAGAGGATTATAGACAGAATTTTACATATAAATGTGTTCTTCTGAGGACAGGTTCCATTAACTTTTATGTAGAGAGCAAAAGGATCATAAACCTCATCAGATGCTGTGTTGTTGCTAATGCAGTAGCTTACAGACAGTTAACGAGTTGAAAACTAAATTAAAGCCAAACAACTACATGCAGAAACTCAAACAGGGCTGGAGGTACGGCTTACTGGCTGCTGTGCTGTGCCTGCCTACCAGTGTGCAGGCTGGTCCCCTCCCCAGCACTTGTTATCTGGAACTTACTAGCTTAAGTGCTATTACTAAAAGAGGAGTGGATATTTCAGAAGTAGAAAGCTTTCATCATTTAATACATAAATAGTTTTTTAAACTGCGCTGTTTAATGTAAGTATATCTTATTAACTCCCGAGCATTTGGATTATTTCAGTATCTAAAGGTCGTGATGAGCATTAGTCATGCTGCTGCATGTCTAGAAGTTTTGATTAATAGCTGCTATCAAAGCAATAAGATTTCCTGCTACAGGCAGCTTGAGCTTAAGGTACATTTTTTAAGGTAAACAGTCTAGGAATAGCTTGACCTGCTGTTTTTAATATATATGCTTCTACTTTGGATAGATAGATGCCTTTTGTCTCCTGAATATATGGATATGGATATAGATAGATAGATAGATTGATTGTATATATAGTGTCCCATTTGCATGTACCCCTGAGGACTAAAAGAGGACACCAGATCTCATTATAGATGGTTGGGAGCCACCATGTGTTTGCTGAAAATTGAACTCAGGGCCTCTGAAAGAGCAGCCAGCACTCAACTTCTGAGCCATCTCTCCAGCTCATCCTCTGAATATATTAAAGAGAAAAACTTGCTGTTATCCAGTTTGGATGTTGACAGTGCTCTCTTGCTTATGGCAAAAATCTGTCTGTCCCTGTTCCCTCTCCTGTCTATGTCGGTTAACAAGTATGCAGCAGCTCCTGTTAGTCTTCATTTTATTAAAAATCTGCCAAGTATCAGGACCGAAATGGGGGACCCAAATGCCCTATGTGTACAAGGTTAGGCCGTATTCTAGAGTCTCTGTTGTAAAGCAGTGCTATTTTTCTTAAGATATCAGTGAACTTGGTAAATTCTGACAATGCAGAATTTTGTGTGTAATTGTGTTCTTTTGAGGTGAGGGATCCAGTGGTTTTCTTTTTTTTTTTTTTTTCTTCCCAAGACAAAGTTTCTCTGTGTAGAACTTAGAGATCCACCTGCCTCTGCCTCTCAAGTGCAGGGATTAAAGGCATACACTACCAACACCCGGTGATCCAGGGGTTTTTGATGAGAGCTTCTGTGGTGGGAGTCAAATCCTGAGCCTTGTGTGTACTAAATATGTGTTGCTACCCCCACTGAACTGGACTCACAATCCTGATATAAATGTATAGGCCGGCTACAGTCTCTGCATTTACTTTATAAGTAAATATGTGTGTACACATTTGTTTAACTGGCTGGGTCATCAGCAGAGTTTGAATCCATAGTTCTAAAAACTACAAAGAATGTTGCCTTTAAAGTAGGTTTTGTATTTCTCAAACTAGTACTTTTTGGGTATTGTCTGTATCATCTAATCTATCCTGGTTCATTATAGTAATTAGAAAAGTTTACTTGAAAGAGACTGTTGACTGTGGGTATAGCTCTGTGGTAGAGTTCTTGCTTAACATGGATAAAGCTCAGGCTCAGTTCCCAGTACTGGAGAAAGGGAAAAGACAGTCCAGGGAGCTAGTGAACCAGTAAGAAGAGCACTGATTTGTGAGTCATTAGACCCAAGTCTGATTCCTGAGTCTGCAATCCTTTGGGGTTACTTAGTGTCCTTTAGGGTTCCAGTGTCTTAACTGGCAAGTGATATAGTGCTCCTCCCCCACAGTGACGTAGTTAATGTATAGATGTAATGGGCAGTGATATAGTAGGTGATCAAAATCTGATTTACTTACCTGCTGTAAATACTTTACAGCAAGCTTTTCAGTGTTGCTTTAAGTGATTTCAGTTACTTTTATACTGCAGTGCTTTCCTTTCATACCGTAAACTTTTAATTGCTTAATAAGCGGTTGCATTTTTGGATTTGCAGACCAAGATCAAATTACCAATCTTTTTTACTACTCTAAGTACTGTTTTTATTATCTTTATCCAGTCCTCCCATTGCTTTGCAGTTGACCTATATTTAATATTCACCAGTGGGATGTGTGTCTGTTTGCACATATGTGTATGTTTGCACATGTGTGTGTGCAGAAGTCCGAATTTTATTTATTTGGTTATATAAACCCTATTCTCATTGTTTAGTTTTGAATCAAGAAATTGAGGCATTCAGCTTTCCTGAAGATGCCTCTTCATCTAGACTCTCTGAAGACCGAGTTGTCAGCGTGAGCTTCAGAGTTCTCTACCCAATCGTGATTACCAGTCTTGGAGTGTTCTACGATGCCAGTGACATTGGTTTTCAAAGGAACATCACAGTCAAGTTGTATCAGACAGAGCAAGAGGTGTGTACTGGCATGGATGGGATATTTCTTCTTTCAAAGCAACTTTCCTTTGTGGCTCCAATAGATTGAAAGACTACCACTCTCTGGTTGTGTGACTTCCACTTTTCTTCCTGTATTGGTTGAAGTTATAGTATGTTGCATTGCAGTGCTGGTTCAGGGAGAGATTATTATAGATACATGAGTTATATGTACCAAAAAAACCCAGTTGGACTGGACTAGAAATTCCCAGTATAAATTCTTTATAGCTTCATTAATGAAGGTGTCAGAAGCATGAGCCAGAGAAAAGATAAAACTGGTGCTGGCAAAATTGTATAGCAACCTGTAGAAGAATAAAATTCGATCCATATCTTTTTACCTTGCATAAAAGATCAGTTCAAACTAGATCAGAAACCTTAATTTAAAACTGTAAACTGCTCTGGGAAAACACTTCAAGACATAGGTACAGGCAACAAATTTCTGAATAGAATCCCAACATAAGAAACAGTCTTAAGAACTGCCAGTCAAATGAATGGCCAGTGGTTGAACAGTTCTCAATAGAAAAAATAAAAATGTTCAACTTCTCTAGCCATCAGATCAATCAAAATTTCACTGCAGCCTGGTTAGAATGATCAGTATCAAAAATAACAAAAAAAATTCTGACAAGTATATAATGGAAGGGAAGCCCTTATCCATTGTTAATGCAGCCACTGTAGAAACCTGTGTGATCAAATCACACACAAATCCAGCTACACCACTCCTGTGCATGTACACAGAGGACTCAACAGCCTTCTGCAGGAATATTCCCACATCTGTGTCATCACTATTGTTTTTACATAGCAGGGAACAGATGAATGGGATACATTCATACAATAAAATTTTACTCAGTGATAAAGAAAAATGAAATTGCAGAAAAATGGATGAAACAGACCTAGAGAACGTTATGTTAAGTGAGATCACCAAGGCTTGAAAGATGAATGCCAACATATATTGTCTTTCATAAGATATGGATCTTAGCCTCTCACTGTTAAATAGCTGGGTCAATTGTTTTCTGTTGATGTAGGTTTTCTTTTTATGCCTAGTAACTAGTAGTTCAGATGCTGTGAATGATATACTATAGGACCTCTCATTACATCCCTCCAAGAGTATCAGTTGCCTTTCATTTGCTTTGCTGTGGCAAGCAGTTAGGTTGGCTGGAGGAGACTCTAGACTCTTTGCAGTGGACAACAGCTGAACTCCTACTTGGCTGTCTTCGCTCTTAGTTGGGCTGTGTGGGTTCTGCTTCTGATGCATGTTACATGGGTCAGCCTCAGATCCAGGGCTGTTTATATGAAGAATTTAAAGCTCATCCTTTCTCACCTTCTCCTCCTCCCTTTCCCTTCCCCTACCTGCATGCGTGCATATGTATGTATGTGTGTATGTCAATTTTACTTGAGTTTTCCTTGTATCTGATGTTTTTATTCCACCTGCATCCTCTGTATTTTGTTTGTTTGTTTAAAGTTGAAGTAGAGTTGTACGTTCAACAAAGAGCACTAAGGGGAAGATGGAGTAGACCCCGTCTCCCTTTTTCTGCTTTTTGATTCTCTTCCGGGTTTTGCCTGTATTTGAATTCTAGCCTCCTCCAGATTTTCTTGTTCTTACTTACTGGTTTGTTTTTGTTCTTTGAGATGGGGGAGTCTCTTTGTTTGTTTTGTTTTTGAGATAAGGCATCCCAGCTGTCCTTAAACTTGAAATCCTCCTTCCTGTCTTAGCCCCAAGTGCTCGATTACAGGTAGGTATCCTCATAACTAGTGAAGATCCTTTTTATGTTTTTCCAGAGTTCATTGTTATCTATAGAATTGGTTTGTATTACTAGAAGCTTCTTTTCAGTTTTTGTTGGCTGGTTGGTTTGTTTAAATTTTGTTGAAGTCAGACATGGTCAAACACAGAACTGTAATTCCAATGTTCAAGAGGCTGAGGTAGGAGGATTTCTCCAAGTTCAGGGCCAGTCTCGTCAATAAAGTTAATTCCAGGTCAACCTGGAGTGTATAGCTTGGACCACCCTTCTTCCCTCCCTGCCTCTTCCTGCATGTATGTATGTATGTATGTATGTATGTATGTATGTATGTATCCACCCATCTATCCATTCATCCCCACTGAGTCCAGTTAGTTCTGTATGTATAAACGTGGGCTTGGGGTCATCCACTGGGAAACCTACCAGTAGTCATACTTCAAAAGAAAAGTGAATCTCCCTTCCCCAAAGCCAACTATCAGTTGCTCCAGAGCTAATGGTGGGACCTACCAGCTCATCCCTCTCTCATGCTAGAAACACTTAACTGGCTTGATCTTGTGCAGGTCTTGTGTTGTTAGTCACTATAGTAAGTTTTGTGTGCAACAAACATGTCATGTCCATAGGACAGTGTTTGACAGCACTCTTCCTCATCCTCCGGCTCTTCTGTGGCATTCCTGGGTTGTCTTTGTTTTCTTCCAGGGATGATCGTATAGACCTACAGTCCCAGCACTAGGGAAGCTGAGCTTGAAGATTACAAGTGTAAGGATAACCTGAGCTACTTAAATTTTTGTCTTAAAAAAAATAAAATTGCTAATGCTGTTAGCAGTGTTAATAAAAGATTAAATGTCTGTTTTGCAATCCCAGCTGCTTAGGAAGCGGAGACAGGCGAATCAAATGTATTCTTAGGAACTTAGCAAGACACTATCTCAAAAGAGGTCTGTGTGGCTTCCTGTGGTAACATAATGCTTATCTAGGACACAAGGGGCTGGTGGTTGACTCCCTAGAGCTGTAAAACAAACAATATAGCACTTTAATGACCATGGAAATAGCACTAGAAAATCTGAAAGATGGGGCTGGAGAGAAGGCTTAGTGGTTAAAAACACTTGTAACATAAAATAGATTTAAGAAAAGAAACGATTTTAAAACATGAAAGTTGTTGAAACCACAGTGAGCATGACCAGCAGCATTGTGGATTTGGTGAAAAGCTGCAGAGCTGAGAATCAGCTGCATAGACAGTGTATAACAGGAAATATTTGTCTTTGTTTTCTGTTCTTCCCTACCCACCTTGCAGGAGGCCCTTTTCATCGCCCGATTTAGTCCTCCAAGCTGTGGCATACAAGTGAACAAGCTATGGTATAAGCCTGTGGAACAATTCATCTTACCAGAGGTATGGCTACAGTGAAGGCCAGTGTATAGTTTTGTAGGTATGTGTGCTTTGTGGCACCACATCGGCTCTATAGTATGGAAGCAGCAATACCAACAAAGCCTGCACTAAATTTTGCAGTTACAACAACAGAATTTCACAGCCTGTACTGCCTGTTTCCATGGCTAGCTTGAGAACTCTGTGACTGTCTTAGTGACAAAGGATAGTATTAGGTCTTAAGGGACAATAGATCATTCGGGTGAGTTAGATGTTTTACTTATCTAAAGAATTTAAACAAGACGTGTTGGGTGTGATGCTGCACACTTTTCCTCCCAGAACTCTGGAGGCACACAGGTCTTGTGAGTTAGAGGTCAGTCTGGTCTACAGAGAGAGTTAGTTCTAGGGCATTCACACTCTAACGTTTTTGTAGGTTTGTGGTTCCTAAAAATAAAAATTTAGGGGACAGAAGTGCCAATAGTTGGAGGATCTTTGTTGATTTGTTTTTGTCAAAGAATTAATTTTTTTTGAATAATTGATTTTTAAAAACTGTAACAGAAGTCCTGTCTACACCAACAAGAGCAAGTGAGTGCTGCTTTGTCTACCTTACATTTTACAACTAAAAATAGTTTTGTAAATTCTTTGAGAACTTCTTTAGTTTATTTTGATTATATTCACCCCTCCCACAAACTCATTCAGGATCCACCCTTACCTTCTTATCACCCAAATTTAAGTCCTCTTTTTAAAATTTTCTGATAAGAGGCTCCAATCTGTATAGTCTATATACTCCAGAGCATGCTCCACCAGTGCGCAGCCTGCCGTGGCCGCCCCCTTAAGGAGATCACTGGTTCTCCCTCCCACCAAAGCCCCTTCAGCTGTCCACACTTGGAGGCTATTCGGTTGTCTTTGTTGTTTTGAGACAGGGTCTCACTGTATAGCTATAGCACTAGCTGCCCAGGAACCTGCACTGTAGACAAGGTGGGCAGGCTCCCATCTCAGGTTCTGCCTGCCTCTGCAGCCTTGAGAATCTGGCTGGAAGGAACTTTTAAAACTGGCATCCCTAAAAGCCTTACTTCCCTTTTAAACTTTAAGGTAATTATACTAGATAATTCATTATTTTTGAAAAATACTGAGAAAAGTAGAGTTGTTTATTAATGGGTATGTGGGATGATTTTTATTTCATATATTTTCTAAAAGGCTATAATAGATGCATATCAGCTTTATAAAAAAATAATAAACCTCTAGAACTCTAGACATTAAATTCATACCATATGTAGCTCTTTCTTTTTTTAAATATGTCTTGTATACATGATTTGATTTTTTTTTTCCCTACATCAAACCTAATAGAACCTAATGGACATGGCGATTGTGTCTTACCAGAGAAGAGTGAGAGTCACCCGTGGTGTAACGCATCTGTGAGGAGTCAAGTCACACGTGTACAATAGATAGCTGGAGTAGCACATCAGTACAGCTTGTCACGTTGTGTTCTTTTGTAAAGTGTTCATCCTGTGGCCTGTACACTGAACAGTAACCTCTGCAAGAGCCACAAGTTTAAGTGAAAACTACTGTGTTTAAAGTAGTTATTTCTCTAATTGTATATTTTACTTAATAAGCAGTTGAAATCTAAAGCTGGCTTACTAGAAAGCAGACTTGTTGTGATGCAGCTGAATCACTCGGCACGGTTAGCTTGGTGGACACTTAGGCTTTCTTTGTTTTGAAAAGTAAGTCCTTTCTCTAGTCCATAAGCAGTTGTCATTGCTCTTATGCTTTAGCTCCTATGTTGTTATGGATGAGAAATTAGAAGTAATAGAATCATTATCATGTGGAAGGGCTTATAGTAACCTTTACTATTTTCTGAGACAATTTGAAATTCATTTTCCCAGCCTATAACCATGATTTTTTTTTTTCCAAGTCAGTAGTTTTGTGATCTTCAGAGTTGTCAGTGATTGTTTGGGTTATAAGTTTCCTGGTTTTATGAAACCTATAATAGAAAATAGAAGGGTGTGTGTGAGGTGTAGCAGTCAGCTGAGATTTGGATGGGGAAAGGGAGAGTGTTGCTGCAGCCCTACCTCACACAGCTTCAGAGAACATCAAGGTCTTTTGCACCAGTATACATCTATGGAGATGATCATGGTCCAGTTATACACTAAATGAAGTTGGGTACCAGGAAGAGCAAATCAGGGTACTGGCAAAGAGCAAAGCAGATGCCAAATGCCATTTGAATTGGGGACAGAGAATGGTGTATTCTGTCTCTACACCTTCTCTGCAGGCTTAAGGTAAGGCTTTCACAGATGCCTGTCCTTGGGTTCATATCAACTGTTTTGACTCTTGGCCACCTGCTTTTCTTTATTCAGCATACTTAGGCCATTTCATTTGTTCCTGCCCAGATGTCCCTAGAGTGTTCCAGATGTGCTAGCTGATCCCAGGCATTCAAGTGGTGTGTTGTCTTCCTCTCGACCATTTTCATTGCCTGTGCTTTCAGGCTTGGGTCTAAGATTTTCTTAAACCATCTAAACCAGAATCACAGGATTTATCTTCTTCTGTTTTTAATTTCCCATTTTTTAAATTTTTAATTCTAATTGGATATTTTCTTTATTTATATTTCAAATGTTATCCTCTTTCCTGGTCGACATTCCCCCCCCCCAACTCCCTATCCCATCTTCTCCCATCCCCTCTCCCCTTGCCTCCCCCCTCCCAAATTCCCCTACACTGAGGCATCCAGCCTTCACAGAACCAAGGGCCTCTTCTCCTGTTGATGCCTGACAAGGCCATCCTCTGCCACATATGCAGCTGGAGCCATGGGTCACTCCGTGTGTACTCTTTGGTAGTTTAGGCCCTGGGAGCTCTGGGGGATCTGGTTGGTTCAGATCTTAGACCTAAGTAAGTCCTATCCATTCTAATTAATCCCAAGGTGTTCTAGTGCCTTTCACATTTTACTGATGTTAGAGAAGAAAGTACAGCATAAAAAAGGGCAAAAGACTCCAGGAGATTGGGTGTATGAAAAAACATGACTTGGAATAGTACTTGGTTTGGGCATTGAATTTGATCATAGCAATAGAAAGTTAAGAATTTTGAAGTGACGTTTCACCCAGGAGGCTGTAACCAGGTACTTTATAACAGAATCTTTTCCTCCTTCATATTGTTACATTGCTGCTTAGATTTTGTGTGGTTGCCAGTGGCAGACTGTTGGAGAGTATCAAGGTCACTTCTTAAACTTCACTCTTAAGCTGTTCTCAGTCATTGGAATGTGATGTCTTATGTAGAAGAACAATTATAGTTCGACCTCTAGGCAGTTCCCTGGGAGCTTGTGTTGTTTGGTCTTAGCACACAGCTGGTTCTTTTCTCCTACCAGCCTTGACCACTCGGCTGACACCTCCAGTCGTCCCCACTTCTAGCTCCATGGTGCATAGAGAAGCATCTGGCCTACCTTAGACCTTTTCTCTCCTCAGCCTGGTATTACAGCCTGTGAAATGCTTATGATTCTGAAGGTGTTGTGTTGTAGATTCCCACTTTTCTGACCTTAACTACTTTAAGACTTGTCTGCTTTTGTGGTAATCTGAAGTTCTTCCTGAACAGTATCTACCTCAATTTTGTCCAAAATACATTTTTTTCATTAGTGTGTTTATGGCCAAATGTTGGTAATATTTAAAGATAAGAGCTATTCTATTTTCAAAATGTTCAGTGTATAATGAACCATGACTTGGCAAGTGTTAGACAGTCACATATTAAAGATCTGTCACATCAACTTGCACCTTTTACTTTTTCCTAAGTTTTATAGAAGAGAGAATCCAATGAAGTTGGCATTCTCATTCTTTGCTATTGACCTTAAAATAACTATTCAAAGGCAATTTCAGTGTACCAAAATAAACACCTAAACATACCTTTCCCTAGTAATTTCACCTCTGGGAATTTATTTTAAATAAAGTATTGGGGGAAAAGAGACATTTATACCAAAACATTTCTATGTTACAGTAGCCACTTAATTTCTATCAGGTGTCTGTCAGCAGACAACAGCTGTAAATCAAACCTCAGCTAAGTAGCATGTTACACCCACATTAGAAAGAACAGCTTTAGCAGTTGTAGCAACATTTGGAAATTGACCCAGCAGAACAGCCAGGCAGTATCTGTAAACACAATGGCCCTGTTGTGATTATGTTTTAGATACACTACCATGCTAACGAGTGGCTTAAATTTTTAACTGATGTGTTTTGGGGCAGGAGAGATGACATTTTTTTTTTAAGTTTCATGTAAATACTTTCTTAAAATCAAAGTGACAGGAATAAACAAATTGATTCACTATCATTTTCCCCCAAAAGAGCTTCGAAGGTACAATTGTGTGGGAAAGCCAAGATCTTCATGGCCTCATGTCCAGAAACCTGCACAGAGTGACAGTGAACGATGGAGGAGGTGTTCTCAGAGTCCTCACGGTAAGCTGTGCTTTGATTGTGTCCTGTATGGATAAAATTTAGAATTTACTCTTATCCCAGGAAGTTTCAGGCAGGGATTTCAAGCATACCCACTAGAAAGTGTTCCTGAGTCCTTGTAGTGAAAGTGCATGGCTTGTTCCTGTAACTCCAGTATTAATGAATAATGGAGTTTTGTCTTAAGGTTGATACATTTTAAAGTATGATATTTGATTCCTCAACATTTTAGTGAGCATTTTTTAGAAACATTTGTTAATGGTTTAGTACAGTAGTTTATACCTGTGTTCTTAGCACTCAAGGAGGCTGAAGCAGCAGAACTGCCCTGAATTTAAGACCAGCTGGGTACAGAGTAAGAAAGGAAGAAAAGAAACATTTCTTCCATAGTTGGCTATTTTACCTTGACAATAAAATGTTAATTAAAATACTATTTACAAAATATTAAGCTGAGCACTAAGCTATGCCTGTGTTCCCAGCTCCTTATCAAGCAAAAGCTGGAAGATTGTTTTAGCCCAGAGTTCAGGGCTGTCCTGCTGCCTTTAAAAAGGGAGCGAAAGAGACTGCTTGCTTTTGTTTAATTTTGAAGCAGCTCTAGAGTTTCTGAATCATATTTGTTGTTTAGCCAGATTTTCCTCAAGAAAATTTCTCAAATGTAACATGGCAAGGGTATAGACAGACTCGGTAATCAAGAGGCATGTTGTGGTGTTGTTACTGACAACTTTGCCGTCTCCCTTGGTAGTTAGTGTAACGAATAGAAAGACACTTGGCATTTAAATACAGAAGCTCAGTAATCTCTTGAATATTAGCCCCGCTAACATGAGATCATTCCTGGTTTTGAGTGTCATGTCATTTATTATTTATTCAGAAAGCATTTCTTGAACACCCACTGATAGGCAGGCACAGTTATTCCATCACAGGTCCGTAAGTCAGGGGCTTATAATATGCCTTAGAAGCTAAAGGCATATGATACCAAGCCTGATGCCCTAAATTCAGTGAGAACACCTATGTAAGTACATATGCACAAATAATGTAATTTTAAAATATTTAAAACAAAAGAAACTATTAATTAAATGGACCCACAAAGTCACATAAATATAGTCTTAGCCTTGAACAGTATTTTACCAATTATTTATTTAAGATAGAGGAATTTTATAGAATGAAATCCTATTTTTCTTTTATTATTTTCAGGACAGCTGCCTTTAGTTATCATGCCACCTTCTATTTGTGAAACTTAAAAAATATCTAGGATACACCAAAATTCCATAATATTTGAGTTTGTTATACTAAGGAAATAAGTTTCCTTTTGAGTCGAAGACTAAGTTCAAATATAAAGACTAATGATCTGCTCTGGAGGAAAGATAGTTGTGGAGGGTCAGAGACAGCTTAAACAGTCAGCTAACTGAAGAAGGAAGGGGGGCTTGGTGGAAACCCCTGAGCAGGAGATATTTTACCACGTCTCTTCTCTGCCAGTAAGGGATGATGTCAGGAATATTTAAAGCCAGGCTGTGACCTTTGGGAAAAGTTAATAAACAAGAGTCCTAGTTAGCGTTAACCGTCAGTTTGGTCCAGCCTAGAGTCATCTGAGAAAATCTGTGTCCTGTGGGCATGTCTGTAGGGACTGTCTTGATTGTTAATTGATAAAGTGGGCCATTGCACAGTAGGTGGCTCTGTTCTCTGGACAATCGGTCCTGGGCTGTATAAAGAAACCAGCTAAGCATGGACTGTGAGTGAGCTGTCCAGCAGGACTCCTCCCTGATGTCTGCTGTATTTCCTTAGCTGTGACTCAGTTTCCAGGGCAGAGAGAATGCTTCGTGGAGTAGTTAACGAGGCCTCCTCTAAGACATGCTTTAGTTCCTGCCATGACTGACTTCAGTGATGGGTGTGGCCTGGAAGTGTAAACAGTTTTCTCAGGAAAGTTGCTTTTAGTTAGAGTGCTTATCACAACAGCAGAAATCAGACCAGAACACAATGAGTATTAGGGTATCGTTACGTTCTAAACAAGCCAAAAGCAAATAGAATATACTGACAGTTTAAAAAGAAAGCATACTGCAGTTATGGAACTAGAGTTGAAATCCACAACATTCTACTACAAACTGTACATAAAATTAAATACATGTTACTCACAGTGACCTCAGAATACTCTGGTGGCCTTAAAATGGTGTGTCCATTCTGACAAAAGGAGTCTATATAGGAAATATTGTGAAAGTGCTGATGACTGCTTTTGACAGCCTCAGAAGGCAGCCACATTGAAACACAACATAGAGAAGGCAGGAGTCAGTGGGTGGGGGAACTTGTAAGGAGGTGACTGATGGAAGTGCCTCTGAGAGGCAGGACTGTTGGCACCAGTTATGTCCTAGGTCTTGAGCAGCAGTAAGAAGTTAGTCTCGACATGTTGGGATTTAAAGAAACTTTTCTCTGCATGACTCCTGAATTCTTTAGTGCACTAAGATCTTATCAAATTCATGAGAATTTTCAATAAATTTTTTTTTAATGTTTTTAAAGTGATAGGGTTAGATATACTTTAAATCCATGGCTGAAAGGGTGGCTTAGTGGTTCAGAGCACTGGAGTTTATCTTCACTATTTCTCTATTGCATGATAAGACCAAGGCATCTTATAAGTAGAAGTGTTTAATTTGGGGTTCACTGTTCCAAGTGGTTAGAGTTCAGGACCACTATGGTGTGGAGCCTGGCAGGCAAGCTTGGTGCTGAAATAGTAGTTAATAGTAGTTGATCCTCTTCTGACCTCCTATCTCACTGCACTGCATGCAGGTGGTGACCATACATGTATACAAAATAGCTATGTACATAAAGTAAAAATAAAGATATAAAGTAAAAGAATAAAAAAAATAAACCCTGGCATCAGTATCTGCTGTAGGGCAGGCACCTTGGAGCATCTGCTGGTTCTTCTGCTCTGCATTTGTAACACATTCTCTGTTAGTCAGGACATGCCTGAACATTTCTGTTTTCGTTCCTTTCAGTCTGGGGAAGGGGCCCTGCCTCATGAATTCATGGAAGGTGTGGAGGGAGTTGCAGGTGGCTTTATCTACACTGTTCAGGGTAAGTTGGCTAGTGCAAAAGCAAACTCAATGTAGTTAACTTTGTTTTATAATTTAACTGTGAAAGGTCATCTTGTCATGTTAAAAGTTCTTTATTGTGTTAGGTACAACAACATATGCCTGAAATGCTGATGCTTAAGAGCCTGTTGGAAGATAGATTATGATTTCAAAGCCATCCTAAGCTGTGTGGCAGTACTGTCTCCAAAACAAAGCCAAAAAAAGCTTACTTTTCAAACTAATGCATTCTGTTATGCAAGGAAAGCATAGTTGAACTCTTTCTGTGGGTTCTAGCTTTGTTGTTTACCAACATTAAGAAGCTGTTCTGCAGAGAAGTGTCCATGTAAGATGTCTAGTGTCACCTCACAAGTAGGCTCCCTGGGCTGTGACGCGGCCCCTCCTGTAGATCCTAATGACCGTGGGCTCCATTGGCTTTCCGGGGAAGGAATTTTGGGAACATTTGTAGGTTCTGGGTCCCAAGTGTGCAGTCGTGTTTTTCTTCAATAGTCAGCTTTTCCTTTTCAGAAGGTGATGCACTATTACGAAGTCTTTACTCTCGGCCCCAGAGACTTGCAGATCATTTACGGAATCTGCAAGAGGAAGATGCCTTACTGCAGAAGGAAAGCAGTGTCTATGATGACATCGTCTTCGTGGATGTTGTGGATACTTACCGGAATGTTCCTGCAAAATTATTGAACTTCTATAGATGGTAGGTTGTATGCATGTTGGATAGATTTACGAAACATCATCAAATCATTGAGATTTCAAAATTTAAAAGGCTCATCACCTGAGATTTGACCTGTTACATCCTGGATCTTTAAAAAAAAAAAATTCAAAGGTTTTTTTTTTAAATTTACAACAGATTTTTATTGATCAGCTAGAGTATGACTCATAGAAACCAACTGAAACCTCTTAACTGACTATGTTTGGGAATTCAGATTGAGGGTATGGAATAACTGATGCTATTGTGGGACAAGCTCTGTGGTGTGGACATATTTCCTCTCCTACAAAGTTTCCCATACTTGATTCAGAGAAAAAGAAGCAAACTGTGTGATTATAATTAAGCCAAAAGTGCCATGCAAATTCTCTAGGCTAGAAAGATTAAGTACACTGATAGATGCAACATTGTTTTGAACTAGTACACATCCTTAGATTACTTTTATGCCATATGCCAGAGGACCCTCAGTGGAAAATCCTAGGTAGAAGGACACTCTATGTTCCTTCCACTTCTTAGTGAACCTGAATACACAGAAGTCGCTGGTATTTTTATTTTTGCCTCTGTTCCATATTCTAGCGATATTAGTTTGCCTTCAGCCTGGCCATCCAGCAGGCGTAGGAGGCCTTTGATCTCTCCTTTTTCCCACACTACTCCACTCTGCCAGAAGGAATTTGAATCTTGTACTTCACTGAGGTAGCACTCGATTTCAGCCTTGTGAACAAGACTGTTAAGACCCTTCTTCTTCCCCAGGTAGAAGAACATGCTTGGCTGCCTGAACCTGCACATGTGCTTGTGCTGTCTCTTGAAGGATCAATTCAAGGATGAGACTATTAGTGTGGAATCTTGATCTAGCTCTTTGTTTTCTGGCCAGAATAGGAGGCGGGCCAGGAAACAAGGATGGGGATATAAATGAGTCCCACAATCTGCAGGACCTCCCTGAGCTTTGTTTTCAGTGTGTTAAATGGTACGATGTCCTTGGAACTGTGTTTTAGACGACTGAGAATAATGTTGGCCAAGATGAAATTTTGTGTGTCCTTTGTCAGAGCCTTTGACACTTGGTTATTTAGGGTAGGCTGTAATAAGAAGGTGTAATATTTCACTATATTTTTCATGTTGTTAGCTTCTTTGTGGTTTGGGTTAAGATATTCGAGGAGTCCTGAAAATGTATCTGCCTGCCATGCTTTTATGTGCTTCCTACAGTTCTCCTCTTGGAGTAACAGATCTTCTTTGCCCTGTAACAAGTTGGTATCCACACAGCGGAAAAGTTCTGCATATTGCTTGAAACAGTGGCTGACTTTCTTACTAAGAGTTCTTTCAATTCTTTTAGAGTGTTTCTTGGTTTCAGGAGACCCATATAATCCACAAAAAAAAAAAAAAATCAAAGCATCTTTTCAAATCTGACTGTAAATTCTGTAGGAAGGATGTAAAGTTGCTAAGAACAACACAATATTCAACCTTCGAGTCTGCAGGGATGGTCTCCTTTCCAGATAAAAACTGTACCATAGATTCTTTTGACATTTCATTTTCTTTATGGAAAACAGGTATGAGCTGAAGAAGCTGGATAGTGTCAAGACCTACTTCTGTTTCCCCAAAGAAGCTGTACTGTATGTGTCATATCTTCTTTGGGACTTCTGTGGTGACCAGACCTCAGTTTCATAGTCTTTACTATCAGCTTGTTCCTGAGACTCTTTGAAGGCTTTTGAAGCCTTTTCAAGCAACCTCAAGGAAGTGTGTTAGATCATCCACACTAATACTTCTACATGTGTTATTTTTACCCAACCACTGTCTGATCTCACTTTTGTAAACTTGACCTGCCGGTTCTCACGCAGAATCCCACCCAGAATCTGCAGAGTCTTGGGGTTCTAGGCACCTGCTCCATCGTGACCCAGGATACCCTTACGCAGTCCCACATAGGTTCAGGTTTCCCATCTTTAATGGTAAAAGTGATTCCCAGAAATACTTCACACTGTGATACTGAAATGGTAGCGTCTGTAACATAAGAGTTGAGAAATGCCAGGTAAGAAATGAGCTGGGCTTTCTTGCTTTTAGCATCCAGGTCCTTCAGTGTATTCTTCACTACATTTTTTATGTAAGTTGTATCAAAATTGGCTTTCAAGATCATGAAGGAATAAAAGTTTTCACAGTTCTTATACTCCTTTTCAATTTCCTGTAGTTTGGCCCGAAAGGCTCTTTTTTCTTTGGGAGAAAGTTGGTATTTTAGTGAAATGCTATCAGCTAATTTTGTACTTTCATCTGGATTCTGAGATCTCATGCAGTTCAGGATTATTACTAATGTTTTTTCTTATCTTAGACCTTTTTCTGCTACAAAGGAATTGATGGCATTCTGCAGAATATAGGTGTTCTGTTGTTCTTCGAAATCATCTTCAAGGAGAAGAATGGGAATATAATCCTGGTGGCAGGTTGTCTTGTAGCTGAACAGCTTGCTTATTTGTTCTCCAATCTCCACAAAATCAGTTGCTTTGTTTTTTAGGACAGCACACCGGAATGTCTGCTTTAAGTCCCAGAAAACATGCATAGCCAATGTAGAACCTCCACAGCCTGGGTGATGGTACAGGTTTGTGACTTTGGCAAATACTGGTTTAGGAGATTCTGCACACTGTTTTATTAAAGTTGTTAGCTCTTCAAAACTATCCCTTTTTACAAAAGCTAAAGAGTAGCTTTCAGAAGAAAAATAAAAGTTCCACCAGGATACTCTGCCTCCTCGATAAAAATATTCTTCTCTTGATTTCTTAAATTCTAGGAATTTAGATTTGTTGTGTAATTATTTTAAAAACGGCCGCTGGTCAAGCTGACTATCTATGCTGCAGCGTCTCTGACTAGCTCAGCGTCCATGTTTCTTGGCCGAAGGCCATGTGTGTGCCACAGCTAGAAATGGCCAGCCAGAAACACCAGCCCTGCCACCCATGAGACGCCAGCATGGGAGATGGCTCTGCCAATCTTCTACACTGTCTCCACAAGGCTGGGCAATGCCCAGACCATCCCACCAACCAACGGGCTCAGTAAGAAAATGAGACTCTAATGCTTAAAGATTATTCAAAGGCTTTATATGTTTGGCAATGCTCAATAACAATATGCCCAGCCGGGCGGTGGTGGCGCACGCCTTTAATCCCAGCACTTGGGAGGCAGAGGCAGGTGGATTTCTGAATTCAAGAGTTCGAGGCTAGCCTGATCTACAGAGTGAGTTCTAGGACAGCCAGGGCTACACAGAGAAACCCTGTCTATCGAAAAAGCAAAAAACAAACAAACAAACAAACAAAAACCAATATGCCCGTACAAGGAGAGTTGTTTCCCAATTAGCTAACCTAAATAAAAGTTGTTACCTGCGACTGTTTTCTATACCTGTGTGGCTCTCCATCACTCCTACATCTCTGCTCTCCCTAGCTCCTCCTCTTCCTTCTCCTCCTCCTCCTTTTCCTCTTCCTCCTTTTCCTCTCCTTACTCCTCCCACCTTAGCTCCTCCTACACAGATTTATCTTTCTCTATGTCTGTATCTCTACACTCACTTTCACAGAGGATTTCCAGTGCACTCATGATATCTTCATGCATTTTTTCCAGAATAACTGAGGTGGAGCCACAGGTGTACAAAAATCTCCTCAAACACTGAATCACTGATTTCAGTTTCAGAATGGTATTGTTGACCAGTTCTGTTTAAAGTAGAAATGCTGTGTTTTGCTAAGTCACCTTTGATTTCCAGTCTTACTTGTAGTAAATCACTCCACAGTTGGTAGATAGCTGAGTTTACACAGATGCACAACATATTGTCCATTCCATTGAAAACTTGATAGAAAGCACAGAAAGTCTCAAGAAATGGATCTTTTTGGTGTTCTACTAGAGAAAGTAAGAGAAACAACACCAGAACCTTCCCTCTTACTATTATATTTTCATCTGTGAGGAATGAAATGACCCAGAAGCTCTATCTCTCTGCCATAAATGTGGCTCTAGAGGTTGACAAGATAAGTCTACTTCGCCATTGCAGAAGATCCAGCTGGGCTGCTCATAAAGTTTCAGAGTAGAAATTTTCCTCATAATGACTGGGTAGGTGGAGGTTTGCAACTCTGCTTTCTCTGTAAGCTTTGAACACTCCCTTGATGTGATAGTAAGGATCAAAATCAAGCACAGCAAAACAATTTAATTTCCTTTATGAAATCTAAGTGCTCTACTTGAATTGTTGCACAGGTATTTGTTACAAGAATGTACCAATCATAGTAAGATTTATCAAGTGAGCCTTGGTTTCTGGTCAAACGTTTAGACAGTTTTAGTCCTTCACTCTTTTTCTTAGCTACCAAACTAAGTTGTTCTTCAGCTTCTTTTCTAGATGCTATCCATGTCTTTAAATCCTCTAGAAATTTTCTGGACTCTCTATCCTGTTCTTTGGGATTGCCCAGGATATTCCTAGAGCTAGCTCCTCCTCTCACAGTGAGGTATCTTTGCTTTGTTTCCATGGTGTATCTGTGCAAGTTTGCATCATAGTGTAAAAATACTTTTCTTGACATATTGAATGGTTGGGAATAACATCTCCCTCAATGACAAATCTATTAGATTGTGTGTTGTTCTGCTGAAGGACTTCTACAAACCATGGTTCCTGGATACATGCTCTGGCTTCTCTGATTTGACTATCTTCAAAATACTTTGTGATCATTACGTTGAAGTAGTTAATAAAGACATCTTTACTGGTAACTTATACACCAACAATTTCTCCATGTGGATTGTCCTTTACTCCAAAATGAATAGTGCCATTGGGGTGTGAATTCATACAAGCTGCTGCAAATCGGAAAGTCTCATTGCTAAATTTCATCTTTATATCCTCTTGTGTGGCTGTCTCTAGGTTTGTCAAGGCGTTGAATTCATGTACTGGGTCAATGAGATTGAGCGGCCCTGTCTCAGCAACTCGTAGAATAGAATGCTCTAGGTATGTTTGACATCGTGGAAAGAATTAAAAGGGTACGGCACGCAAGAAATCTGTTCTGGTTTGGCCTTATTACCTTCCATGTCTTTAGTCACTTTGTCACCTAACACATTTTGTTTCATAAGCCTTGGTTCTTGTTCTTCATACTGGCCTGTCTCTCTGAGGCCAAGATCACTGTTGGGTGAAATTGAGTTTTCTTCCTCATTTTTGGTCTTTTTTTGCTGTTCTTTCATAGAGAGCTTTTTATACTTAATTGTCTAGAATTTAGATTGTGACTTTCAGAGGAACTAATTAGTCTGTTATACATATGTTTTATCAGAAGTGCTGGACCCCATAGCAAGCCCATTTCTCTGAGATCTTCAGTTAGTTCTTGCAGGACCATCCCTGTTACCTCTTCATCAAGCAAGATTTGAGCATATTTCTCATCAGTGTTAAGGTCTTCAGTTACCCATTGTCTTACATGGTCTTTGGTCCAGTCTTTGATTGATTTAGGTTGAGTTTCTTGTCTATTCATCTCTAAGCTTCAAAGTTGTTCCCAACTTTGTGTGCGGGATACTCTTCTTCTGTTTTCCGTGGAGCTCCACCCAAGACAGTGTTTCTCAGCTGTTCCCCCATTTTCAGGTCCCTTGTTGCGGGCACCATCTGTAGCCGCCTGCGGCCATGAATCAACTGAGTTTACCTGAAAGGGGGGCTGGAAATGAAGAAAGGGACGGAGAGAGAGAGGAAATGAAGCCAAGACAAGGTTCTCTGAACAAGGCTGTTTTTAAAAATGTATTTTATAAGATATATTGTCAAACTCCGGCAGACCTCTAAGGACACAGCTACATCAGGCTCCTGTCAGCATGCAACTTGCTGACTTCCACATCAGCGTCTACCTTTGGTGATTGCACATGGGATAGATACCCAGGTGGAATGATCTCCAGACGGCCCTTCCTTCAGTTTCTGCCCCACACTTTGTCTCCATATTTGCTCCTTTGAGTATTTTGTTACTCCTTCTAAGAAGGACCAAAGCAACCACACTTGGTCTTCCTTCTTCTTGAGCTTCATGTGGTCTGTGAGTTGAATCTTGTCTATTTCAAGCTTCTAGGCTAAAATCCACTTATCAGTGAATGAATACCATGTGTGTTCTTTTGTGATTGGGCTACCTCACTCAGGATGATATTTTCTAGTTCCATCCATTTACCTAAGAATTTCTCGAATTCATTGTTTTTAATAGCTGAGTAATACTCCATTGTGTAAATGTACCACATTTTTTGTATCCATTCCTCTGTTTAAAGACATCTGGGTTCTTTCCAGCTTCTGGCTATTATAAATAAGGCTGCTATGGATATAGTGGAACATATGTCCTTGTTATATGTTGGAGCATCTTCTGGGTGTATGCCCAGGAGTGGTATAGCTGAATCCTCAGGTAATGCTATGTCCAGTTGAGAAATGAAGTTCTTACCCCTTACAGAGGGTTGGTTGTTTATAATAATTTAAATGCTGAAAATTGGTTCCAAAGACAAATATGTTTGCACCTTGTAAGTCATGTTTTAATCCATAATATATTCAGTTTTTTAAAAAATGTTCTGAGACTGTCACTCAGCATCTGGACTAGCCTAGAATTCACAGAGCTCTACCTGCATCTGCTTCCCACCACACCTGGCCCAATTCATAACACACCTTGTTCAGAGTTCTAAGTGAAAGCTTCAGGTCTGATACCTGTCCCATGATCTTGGGCTCTGTAAATAGGCACATGTGGGACAGGGTACATGTGACAGGTAGGTCTGGCAGCTGATGTGGAGAATGACTGGGAAGCCCTTGTTAGAATGGATATTCAACTTCAGTCAGGCTTTCTTCTCATTCTTCTGTTATCCCAGTTGATCAAGTGAGGACCAAGTACAGTCAGTGGCCACAGTGATAGTGTTCTGTGTGTAGGGTAAGACACTGAAGATGCACAGCTGTATGGGTGTAGTGTTGTGTCCTTCCAGAGCTGCAGAGACTTGCATATTTCATTTTCTGTCAACAGGACTGTGGAATCCACCAGCTTCGGTTTGCTGCTCAAGACAGATGATGACTGTTACATAGACTTAGAAGCTGTGTTTAATAGAATTGCTCAGAAGAATCTAGATGGGCCAAATTTTTGGTGGGGAAAGTAAGTGAAACATGGACTGCCAATACCTAAGTGTGATTAATTTAGAATGAAATATGGAAGTTATTTTTACACAAAAAATTTTAAGAAATTTATTGACTACTCTTCTGGATTAATATGTTATCGCTAGGAGGGATTTTTTTTTTTATTCTATTGAAAAAATATCAGGTTTATTAACCAAGAATCAAAGATGTGGTTTTTGTCTTAGAAGCACATGGTCTTCTGAAGCTGTTGTATCCTTTTTACTTTGTTTTTTGTTTTTGGTTAGAATCATGTATGACACATTTCCTCAGCTGTTGTCTTTGCTACTTAGAAACACTGCAGGATTGGTGATTCGGTGGGTTTGGTTTCATTTAAGTATGTCCTGAAACACAGGGTAGGCTTCCCTTAGCTTCCATTCAGAAACTGAGAGCTTATCTAATCTGTATTAACTCATTGGGTAAATAATTCCTTTCCTTAGGCTGCAAGAATTTTTCCCTGGTTATCTCTTTGGTAGTGATCAAAGTCATCTAGTAGAAGGCTGTGGCCAGCCATTACAAAGAAGCCACCTTTGTAACATTTCAGTTTCAGGTTGAATTGGGCAGTGGACAGAACCGGAAAATGGCAGGAGCTGGAATACCCCAGCCCAGCTTACCCTGCCTTTGCATGTGGGTCAGGGTATGTGATCTCCAAGGATATCGTTGACTGGCTGGCAGGCAACTCCGGAAGGTTAAAGACCTATCAGGTAACAAGATCACTAATCCAGTCATGTCCTGAGATGTCCCTGAAGCAGAGCCAGCTTACCATGGTTTTCCTTTCTCTGTAGCAGTTACTCCCTAAAGATCAGGGACATTAACCTGACACTTCTCAGAATCTAGCCACGATAACTATTCCAATATTTCATTTGAGCCTCCTCTCAGAGTTTTTAATCTTTGTTTGGAAATGTATTCTGTAGAGGAATGTAAACACTTCTTTTCATAAAGAAGAAGCTAAAGAAGTGCTTTCTTTCTCCTGGCTTGGTTATAGAGTCAGGGACCAAGTATGTCCAATGTGTTGATGTAAAGATATGTGAGGAAAGGGCTTGTTTGCTGTGTGCTTCCTGTCTCCCATCTCTAGCTCAAACTTACACATCTGGGTTGGCTAACTCTACATTATCACCTTTTGTAACAAAAACATTAAGAAGTTTGCATTTGCTCATGAGTAGGGTGAAGATGTCAGCATGGGCATTTGGATGGCAGCCATAGGACCTAAAAGACACCAGGTAAGCAGGTATGGGAGTGCTGGCCTCAGGGCTCTTGGAGGTATGCAAGTGAACATCCAACCCTTGGCATGGGAAAGAAAAGGCTTCTGGTATCCCAGCTGTGATTTTAAGTAGCAACACTCCACCTCATTATTCCTCATATTTGTCTATGTTTAAAACCAAAAAGAAATGCTATGAATTAAAGTTCCTTACCCTCAAAGAATAATTAGGTCTTTGTATTTGATCAGAAATTCCTTATAGTTTTATAATTTAGTCTGTTGACTTGAGTTTCTGGCACATGACAGTAAGAAGACCTCTCAACTCTTCTGACAGCAGACTTCACCTGGAGTTTTATTTTATAAGGACACAGTGGTGTGGTGGTGGGAGTGGAGGCAGGATGTGTGTGCAGAGACCAAAATGGAAGGTAGGAAGCCTGGGACTAGGAGAAACACGCCTTTTGCTTCATTTGTTGTATTGATTCCTGGATTCTTGCACCTTCCACTCTGGCTGTAGATGGTACAGAAAACAGGACATGCAGTGTTTGCCATTCAGAGGCACACGTCCACACTTAACCACTCAGTGGGGACAGGAATAAGCTCGAGTCCTGCTGCTACATGATATTTACAGCCTTCTCAGCAAATCAGAGCACTGTGACTTGTAGTTTCCATAGGCTATTTGCGGAGCTTTGTTGATATGTGAAGATCCTTTATTGTGACTCTTAAATAGTCATACAGAGGATATTTATTTTGTTCTGCCCTATGGGGGCACTGTCATTTCTAAATAATTCACATTGCCTTCTGGAGCTGAAGAGCCTCTTGGACAGAAGATTTTGTTCTCTTCCATGTACCCAAGGCAATAGTGCCCACTCTGCTGCCACTGGTGAGGCCCTCATTCTAGGCTGCTTTTGAGAGGGATCACCAGGTACCCTTGAGGCACAGGCTGTCCATTAGAAACAACATGGTTTAAAAAGATTTTTAGATCTTACCCAGGATTTTTGTTCTTAGATCCAATGTGTTTCTTCATATACATATCCTGTTATTCTGTTGAGCAGTATAGTACTTGGGACTTAGATCAGGCATATTGGACATGCCTGCTCTTCTTATAGCACAGTGACAGGAACTCAGCTTCAACCCTCACAGCATTTGATACTTAGATTTAAAAAGACATGGTGCATCCTATCAGAGCACTGCTGTCACTACTTTATGACCAAGACTCTCTAAAAGGGAATATGAAAGTATTCATTTGTGCTCCCTGTACTTGTTTTCATATAATTGCATGTGCTGAGAATCTTAATGTATTTATTTTAACTGATAATATATTTATGGGGTGGTGTGGCATTGTTGACTCTTAATTTTCACACAACAGTTTCTGTGTTCATAGCCCCAGGACTATAAGGCCATGGTGCTTTCCCAAAATCAGAAGCCATCCCCTAACCCCAAGTCTCATGAGTTGTTCAGATTTGGTAGATTACATTTAGGTGTCCTATATATAGTCCTTCCTGATTCTGTCTCTTATTTTGTATTTGTTTCTCAACAGGACAGCCTGTGGTTGTGTGAGAAAACCTGTGAGACAGGAATGCTGTCTTCTCCTCAGTACTCACCAGACGAGCTGAGCAAACTGTGGGAACTGAAGGAACTGTGTGGGGATCCTTGCCAGTGTGAAGCAAAAGTACAATGATCCCCAAAGAACAGGAACTGTAAATCCGAGGAGAGCTGTGGCTGGTATTGAGCTGTAAGCAGTAGGGTATTACTAGTGTTTGCACAGATCTTAATGAATCAACTGATAACTGTAGCATAAGTTTTTATTTATAAATTGAAAGATTATTTATACCAAATTATTTTATAAAAAATATTGCTAATTTCTGATCTCTTATACTGATTAGCAACTCATTATTACCATTTTCAGTTAAATGGCCAAATTCAGAAAAGAACTCCATTTGAATCTCAAGCAGGATTACAAAATAGCTCTGCATAACTTAATTAGGCCAGAAAGAAACTTCAAAGATTCTGTGTGGCACAGGGGCCACAAATACCAAAGTCTGGGTTGCTAGAAATACCTGTTTGTGGATCTCTGATACAGACAACCTGGCCTTGAAAAGGAAATGTTGTAAACTGAAGTTTGGTATCTTACTTTTAAAGATGTTTATTTACATACATATCATGTTTTCTTTTACTGTTTAATGTAAATTCTGAATGTCTCAGCTTAGTACTGAGACATTTACTCTCACTAAACTGTTTTTGTGAGTATGAGTAAAAGTATACACCTCAGGGTTCAGTGTCACAGGGAAGCGTAGGGAAGGCACTCTGCCTTGCCTGATGTTTACCTAAGCTTGAATAGGAGATGGTGATATGTGCAAGACAGGCTCAGTGTAGGCATAACATAGGGAATAGTATGTTACAGGCTGAAGATGTGTTTCCTCAGCTTAAAGACATTTCTCAGAATGACCAACCAAATCACTGTAGTAAACTTTTTACAAGTTAAGTAGCCCACAGCAGATTTTAACTGTATTCAGATTTAGACTACTGTTTCTACTCCACTTCTTCACATAGTGGAATGCAGTAAGTTGTGAAAACAGAAAGGGCAGAAAAATCAATAGTAATCAAAGCCTTTATTATTCTATTAATATACAACCAAATGGTCTTTTCCCATCAAACATAACATCATTTGTGAGGGCAAAGGTTTTGTTCCTCGTGTATACCTTCCAGTCGTTAAACTCTTCTGGTTGGACTGTTACCATCGCACTAGTAGGCAATCTCCATTCTCCACAGAATAAAATTGTAATGGCTGTAGGTCATTTTCTAGTTCAATTTCTCTGCCCGGCATCTAAAATTAGAGTCAGGTGGAGAGCAGTAAGACAGGGCTGATGATGCACGTTATCCATGCCACCCTCCAATGGCCGGTGAGCTGCAAAGTCAAAGGCTGCCTCCAGTTAGAGCCTGATATGTATGGCTCACAGTACTGTGGAGAACTAAGCTTAGCTTTGTGGTTTTGCTTAGCAACTTACCTTGGAACTTTCGTAGGATAACAGAAGCTCTGACACAGGAACTTTGAGGAGACGTGACAGCAGTCCCTTTACCTTTTGAACTGTCATAGAGTCTATCAAAGAAAAGAAATTTTTAAATGACTACATGTAGACACAGCTCAGGCGAGGCAGCCATTGATGGAAAGCTTGAGTCAGTCTACCAGGTGAGTCTTTTAACAAAGTGGGAAATGGAGCCAGTGTTTGACCCAAGTGGTCTTGACAGTGAGGTGTCATACCATTTACTATTTCTTCCTCAATCTGAATAACCAGAAATAATTACCTCACTGAAGAGGATAAAATATAGGCCTTTGTGATAACTTCCTAGGGTGTTGCTGAAGATCCCTGGAGTGGGGACCTTGAGGGGCACTCTCAGCCTTATTTTCCCTCAGAAGATGCAAGTGGTTGATGAAGTCCCACCCAGCACGAGTACCCAGTCACCATCAGGATGTGCACATATGATACTAGGTGTGGGAAAGTAACTCTGAAGAACAAATGCTCTGGTCTGTTAAGAACATACTAGGAACTTCTTTCCAAAGACAGGTTGTGGTATATAGTGGATATTTTGATTAAGAATATTAGTTTCTCTGAAGCTTTAGCTGAAAGTACAGCAATAGTGTGGTGTCCCACAAATATTACGATGTAGTCAATTATTTTTCTATAAAATTGTTTTTATAAATGCTGTTTTTAATGCAACTTGTGATAATAAATCTTCTCTATTTTAGAATAAACTAGCCTTTTCCTGTTTTTGACTCACTTCAACAGCTGTAGTACCCTGAATGTGCCTGACCAAATTTATTGTGTCTAGAGAGAGTGGACTGGGAAAGCAGGTTGAGTGCCAGCATTGTTCTGCTTCTCTAGTATGGACCTAATATGACTATCGCCACACTCCCAACAGTATGTTTCCTGCCGTGGTGGACTTGACCTCTCTTCAAGCCATGGCCTTCCTTACATTACCTAAGTATTTTTTCAGAGCAACAAGAAAAAAGTTAATACACACTGTTAATTTGTCATTATATATTACATACCACAGTAATAGAAATTGGATTTCTAGCTTAAAAAAAAAAAGAGAAATTGTGAGAAATCAGCTCTAAATTGGATGGTTACTCAGAAGAGTTCTCTTCTGAATGGAGCATCTAGCTTTCCATGTGCAGACTTGATGGACATAGATTTAAAATCAGTGAGGCAAATAGGGAAATGTATTTACTGGAGTCATTCAGATTCACACATTTACATTTCTTCTGGCTTTAAATCTAACCCACCAGTCTTTAGCTATGAATCAAGTTAATCTTGAGAATTTACAGAATTGCGTCATGCAAATCTAGGGTCATTTATGTTGATCCAAAAGCATTTAATTTCCTAATATTAACTCAGTTCCAGGAGTACAAATATTTTTTTAAGGATTCTGAAAATACTTCTTTCTCCACAAGTTGTTTAAAAGCACTACCTTCTCTCTTGATGAGGGAATCATATAGAGAATAAAAGACCCCGAGCTTCAATCTGGGGAGTGATTCCTCTAAGGGTCTAAGCATTCAAGTCCTCATTCCTGTGGCTGAACGCATGATCACAGGCTCAGGTGTGGGGCATAAGCCTATTACCCCAGCACTTGGGAAGCAGAAGTCAGGCAGATATCTTGAGTTCATCTCAAAACAAATAAAACCCACCACCATAACAGACAAGGAGCTCGCAAATTTTAATAAAACTATTATTTTCCAGATACACTGATGGTATAATGAAGACCAGAACTTTCTGTTATGTTTTAAACTACACTCTAATGAAAACACCATTCTAGGTCTATGTGAACTAAAAATTCACATTCCAGCCTAGCTCTACCAGTGCTTCACAAGCATGTGGATAGCAGAGACAGATGTGCTCTTACCTGGCAACTGCTTTTCTAATATTTGCTGTTCCGGTTGATTTGAGCATTTTATCTTTAGTGCTTTAAGGAGAAAGGGAAAAAGATTGATAATCACCATAGCAAGAATTTACAGCACACATACATGTAGAATTGGGACTTTGCCTCTGAGTAGAGCACATACTTGTATACACAAGGCCTCAGTCTGAATAACAGCACCAGTAAAGAAAATGTTTAGGCCAAGAGATTGCCAGAAAATGCAGCAGTTTGATACAACTTGACTCAATCCTCATAAGTAGGTCTTAACGATACTAAGTTTTTTTTATTAATATTTCCATAAAGCTGGGTGTGGTGATGCACACCTGTAATCCCATCTTGGAAGGCTGTGGTAGAACTGCCACAAATTCAAGGCCAGCCTTGACAACACATGCCATCTATGAGACCTTGTTTCAAAAAACAGAAAAATACTTTCCTGGTCCCAGAACTGGGAAGGCTAGAGATGGAAAATAATAAGTACACAGAAGCCTGGTATAAAACAAGATCTTGTCTCAAACAGCTGACCCAGGGTTCTTTCACTTTTCTTTCCCTCCACACTCCTTCTCGATGGTTTAGCTAGGACATGCAGGACACAGCACAGGATTCCATATTCCTGCATGGATTACTATTCTGCTCCCTCCTACACCTAGCCTATTCAGTGAGTCTGCAGTACGGGAGCTGCCAGAATGCTCAACACAGACCGGGTGAGTTGGAGTTGACAGTGATTCTCAACCTTTGGTTATAATTTCTTGGGGTCAAATGACCCTTTCACAGGAGTTGCCTAAGACCATTGGAAAATACAGATATTTAACATTACGATTCACAACAGTAGCAAAATTACAGTTACAAAGTAACAATGAAAATAATTTTACAGTTAGGGGTCACCACAACATGAAAAATTGCATTAGGAAGGTAGAGAAGCACACTTTATCTCTATCAAGCAGGTCATCACCATTTGCTTCCTACCCAAGACCTCAGTGCAAATCTGAAAGGATTCTTACTTAGTAGCTGGTTTTTTAGCATGAATGGCTGCTGTGTTTTGAGCTCCTCATCTTCAGGTGCACCATATTCTGTTTAAGAAGAAACAAAAAACCAGAGGCCACAATAAGGAAAAAATGTTAGTGTGAACAGAGCTTCTTCCTAGGACCAACCCAGCATCACTGATCAGTTAGTCTGGGATTAGCCTTCTCCTGCAAAGCTGCTTGCTAGGTGGTCAAGAGAGATAAATAGTCCCTCCAAATAAGGTAAGTAATTATCTTATTTGTGGCTATGTGTGTTTGTTCTAACAGTAGCCTGACTACTATCCCAATGCTTTCAAAACCTTCCAACTAGTACTTGTTTTCAGTTTTGAAAATGCCCTTTCCTTCAGGATCCTGAGAGAAATCATGCATGATCTGGACATAAGTCATAGGACCCAATCAAGTTTTAGCTAGACACTAAGTCAGCTGTTTAGTCCAGCTGAAGACTACTTCCTGTACCTGCAACACCAGGAGAAGCTTCCCCTATCTGTGGGGACACATCCTAGGCCAGTGGCTATCTGAACCTGAATAGCATTAGATAGATAGACCCTATCCCTATGTCTTTAATGCATACATATGATCATAAATTAGACATGATAGAACAACCACCCCAGTGTGCTGTAATGGAAGTTATGTGAACCTGCTCTTTCAGAACATCTTTCGGTAATTTTAATCTTCAGTAAGTCCATTTCACAGCTGCTTTTTGGAGTTTAAGAATCATGGCACTGGCCAGGTGGTGGTGGCACATGCCTTTAACCCCAATATTCAGGAGGCAGAGGCAAGTAGATCTCTGAGTTTGAGGTCATGACCTCAGAGAAACTCTGGAAAAACCAAACCAAAGCAATCATGGCACTGTCTTCATCTGTGATGGGGTATGTTCAGGTAAAGCCCTTGACACAAGTACTGTGACACCTTGGTGGTCTTCCTGCTGACTCACTGAATGACTTGGGGCAGACGGCACACACAGCATGAAATGCTGGACAGAGGCAGTCTTGTGCTGCACCACACTGCTTAGAATGGTATGCAGTTAAAAGAATGAATTTTTGGTTTCTGGAATTTTCCATTTAATGTCTGGAATGTCTGGGCTGAGGTAGAGACTAAAGGTAAGTGAAACTACAGAAAAGGAGGAACTACTGTCCTTCCCTACTGTACTTGGCTAGCTGCTGTTTGTTTCTCTGCACACCCTTGGCAGTAAGAAGCTGAATTTCATGCACCTATAGGCTGTTTAGAGCCTTCCCTTCACCCTCAAGTGACTCAGAATTTACCTAGATCAGGCAGGAAATTGGGCCAGCTAATGGAGTAATTTGAAAGCAATTCCCATAGGCAGCTTGTCTTCCTGCAATAATGTTCCAGCTGAAACATTTATGCAGTGAGCTGCTTGTATTAGGAAATATATGAAAAAAATGGCCTAAATGTGAACCACAGAATGATAAAAATGATGACATCACAACAAAATGGAAACTACACTGGTACATAATGTCCAATCCTTTGCTTCAAAGCCTGGGGCCCAATTAGAGTGGTAATTTAACCATTGTGAACACTGAATGCCAAACAATACAAGATTAAGACCTTAGGATGGGGACTTGGGGAGAATGATAGTTTATGTGCAACCCTAGGAGCTTTAGAAAATACCAGTGCTTGAGTTGACCTTGGAGTACTGCCAACTTTTACAGGGGGCTAACCCCTACTCCTACAAAGTACAGGTCTCTAGGGACATGTTGACACTGGCAATTTAGTTACCTGTTTTCAACTAGTAGCCCCAGGAAAGTGCCCATAACCCCTTCAAAAGGGGAACAAAGAGCCCCCCAAAACACAGAAGACAAAGCATGGCCTTGCTGCACTACCATGTCAGAGCCCTGTTCCAGCTGGAGTCCCCACGGGCTACCTGGACGTACTGCAGCAGAGGAGCTGGTATCTAGGATGGGCTGAGAGGAACTCTGCATTTGGCCTGTTTTTGTCTGGATCTGGGTGTCCACCAGCCTTTCTCCACTCATTTCCAAAGGCTTTTCGATAATCAAGCTCAGCTCCACGCCTTTCCTCTGGAAGAATCTGCATTGATGTGAAATAGAAACAATGTGTCTTAAAGCATCTTCTGGTGAGCTACTCAGGTTTTACTCTGTCCTTTGGTGCCCATGCACAGACAATAAAATGGTGAGGGGTAGTCATTACACTTTCCACCTACCTTCCCCCCTCTCCACTTTTAGAACTGGACCAAAGAAACCCAGGGCCTTAAAGAGCTAATGCAGAACTGTAAGGCATTCAAAGCCAGCCTGGGCTAGAGACGCTAGTCTTAAAACAAAATTCAAAATGGGTTTTAAGTTAAAAAGACTAGCCATTATCTAACCCTGAAGACTTAACTAACATTATATCCCCAAGTGACTACACATTCTTCTAAAGAACTAATAATCAGGGCTAGAAGACGGCTCAAAAGTTAAAACACTTGCCTTGAAGCCTAGACTATTGCTCAGTGCCTTAGATGTACATGGTAGAAAAACAACTCCTGCCAAGCTGTCTTCTGATCTTTATATGCCCACTAGTATGCATGACCCTCTCTCTCCCTACAAACAAGTAATGTAGTTTTAAATTCAAGTTTTATAATTTTCTTTTTTAAAAAGAATAACTTATTTTTATTTTATGTATTTTGGTGCATTTATGTATTGCACCAGCATGCCTGTAGTATCTGAGGAAGCCAGAAGAGGGCATTCGACCCCTTGGAACTGGAGTTAGAAACACTATGGGATCACTATATGGACCCACTGCAAGGACAAATGCCCTCTTCCACCCCTCATTTTGAAATATTCACAATATTATCTGCACTAGGTACCTAGAGTCACCTTTCTTGTTGTGAGCTACCATAGCTGGCTTCTTCTAGGGGACTTCAGGGTGTGCCTAGGCATCCAAACCTCAGTCTTGGAGGGAACAAGGAGAGAGAGATACATGCTCTGGGCCTTGGATCTTTCTGCCTTCTTTCCAAGGACACAGGATAAAGTGCCTAATACTCCTCCACCACTCCTTAAATGACCATTGTTGTTTAGGCAGCAAAGTAAGACTGATCTGGTGCTGACCTAAGAATAACCCTCTACCTTCCAGGGAGTCGGCAAAGAGAGCAACAACCAAAATACACCTGTTCACCACTTTATAATATCCAAATGTAACCTACTTTTACATTTCTTATCATTTATTTTCTAGTCTTAATTTTTTTAACCTAGTGCCATGGCACTCCTGTAGTCCTAGCTACTCTGGTGGCTGAATTGGAAAGATTACTGAGTCCAGAAGTTGCGGCCAGTAGAGGTACCAATAAGCCTTTCTCTCCAGAACAAAACCAGAGGGCAGAGTCAGGGTCCTGCTGTTTACCTGACACCTGTTGAGGGTCTTCAGCTGACCAATCTTGGCAATGATGATCTCCTCAGCTTTCTTTCCTTTGGTCAGAGGGTTTCTAGTGCAGGACAGGGCCTGCAGGCTCTGTAATTTATCCAGCTCATTGATAAATGACCACTGAAGCAACAAAGGAAAGAAACATGTGTCAGGTCACATTTCATTTTACTTGGCCTAGCAAAATAAAATTGCCTAACTCTCATCTGAGGTAAAAGATGCATAATATACCAACCCCCACCTGGAAGGGCTTTTCCTACATACACAGCATGCCATGTGAACTCACTGACATTCCACATCTGTATAAATGAAAGAACTTTAACCCTAACATGGTTTACTTTTGAAGAGTTTTCCTCTGAGGAAGCCTTGTGCTTTTGGTTAATGTTTTTTAAGATTTGTTTCTATTTAATATGTATGGGCATTTCTGCCATGTGCAGTGAGCAAGGAGTCCAGAAGAGGGTGCTGGCTGGAAATTGAACCCCAGTTGGCTACAATTGTAGCCAGTACGCTTAACCACTGAGTGCCATCTCTCCAGGCCCCTAGTTTAACCTTTTTGGCAGAAGGAACCTTCAGACTTTGTGTGCAAGCTAAGACAAGCAGTATTGTGCCAAGGTAGTTCTTACTTCTGATATCTGGTTGTCATTGACTATGAGGTACTTCAAGGCCGGGAACATGGATGTTTTGCACCCTAGAACAATAAAAATGAAACTGCACAGTAGGAGTGAAGGAAACAGCTAACATAGGAGGGAGGGACATTACTAATCTTATTTACCAATGTCAGCATCTGGAAAATGTATAGAAGAAAGTCCAATGTCAGAAAGGAGTAGGTGTTCTAATCTGAAATTAAAATGTTAAATTAGATTACACAGGACACAACGAAGTCTTCTGGGGCGTCTACTGGACTAGACTAGCAAGTCTTCTCCTCTACCTTGGGCTTTCATTGTGCAACTCAAGGTCCAGAAGGAAGGCTGGCACTGTGACCGTGCCCTGCACTGCCCTCTAAGATTCTGGAGTGCCTCTGTCAAGTACTAAGTGGAGATGTAGGTGTCACCACCAGACCAAGTTCTGCAGCTGAAGAATATTTGGTTCCTAGTCCACACAGCATGAGAGACAAGCACATTCTCCAGGAGAGTTCAAGTTAAAATTCCCCAAGGAGCTTGCCCAGTTTAGGAGCTACATTTTATATCTATTCAAAAGGTGTATTTGACATACGGTAATTCATTCACTAAAAATATGTATCTTTAACAGGTAAATTTTAAGGGATTACCTTGGAAGGTATGCTATCAGGCACAGCTGGCTTTCATCAATGGATCGGTTGGAGGAAAGGTCTAGTAACCTCATCTTCTGCAGGACATTCACTGGCCTGTATTGGACAGTAACATTTTTTTTCTCAGTATGGATTAATCTCTTGTTTACAAAGACAAGGGCTTAAAATAAGTGTACCCAGTGTTACAAAGAGTTAGAAAGTAGATCTGGCTCAAAAAAGGCCAACCCAGGGGATGCTGTTGAAATGCTGACAGTCATTGATAATGATAACTGGTTTTGATAATGGAGGAAAATGCCTGCATTTGCCTCCACAAATGAAACCACTCTATACAATACAGTCTTATAGTCTGAGCCAACTCAACTCGAGTTTTCCATATTTGACTTTCTTTCACATACTTATTTAATGATATTATCTAAAAAGAGAGATGATGGGCCAGAGAGATGGTTCAGTTAGTAAAGGTACCTGCCAAAAAGTCTGTTGGCCTGAGTCCCATCCCCAAAACCCACATGGGGAAAGAACTGATTCTCACAAATGGTTCTGACTTCCACATACATACACACACCCAGACAAGTACACAGTCTAGTAAATAAATTTCAAAAGCTATATTTTAAAGGAGGGAGATGAGAGCCTAGAGATATGACTCAGTGTTTAAGAGCATTTGTTCTAGCCGGGCGGTGGTGGCGCACGCCTTTAATCCCAGCACTCGGGAGGCAGAGGCAGGCGGATTTCTGAGTTCGAGGCCAGCCTGGTCTACAGAGTGAGTTCCAGGACAGCCCGGGCTATACAGAGAAACCCTGTCTCGAAAAAACCAAAAAAAAAAAAAAAAAAAAAAAAGAGCATTTGTTCTGTTCCTAGCAGCCTGTAACTCCAGCTCTAGGAAATCTGATACCCCTTCAGGCTTCCTTGGGCACTTGCATACATTCACACAGACAGATACATATTAATTTTAAAAAAGGAAAGTCAAAAAATTTTTTTTGTTTGTTTCTTAAAGATGGAGTTTCAGAACTCATTTTGTAGAGCAGGCTGGTCTTGATCTCAGAGATCTACCTGCCTCTGCCTTTGCCCCTTGAGTGCTGTGATTAAAGGTATGTGCCACCACATCTAGCTATTCTTTTTAAAGGAGATGAAGCAACAATATATTTAAGAGAGCATGAGTCCACATATACTATAGTAGAATTGACTTAAGCAGGTATTACCAGTTAATGATCCTTCATTTGCTAGTCACAGCTACCCACATCTATTATCCCAGTACTAGGGAGGTGGAGGCAGACTATAAGCTGAAGGTCATACTTGACACAACTAGTTTGACCCAACGTGGGCTATAATGAGACCTTGTCTCTAAACAAATAAGTAAGGCTAGCAAGGTGGTTCAGTGCTCAAGCTTGGCAACTTGAATTCAAGCTCTGGAGCACACAGTGGAAAGAAAGAACCTCAAAGGTGTCCTTCAGCCAGACACCCCTGAACTCACACACAACACCACATACATAAACACACACAGTGATAAGAAAAAAAAATCTGGGGCTGGAGAGATGCTCAGTGGTTAAGAGCACTGACTGCTCTTCTAGAGGTCCTGAGTTCAATTCCCAGCAACCACATGGTGGCTCACAACCATCTGTAATGGAATGCAGATGCCCTCTTCTGGTGTGTCTGAAGACAGTGACAGTGTTCTTACATAAAACAAATCTTTAAAAAAAAATCTTGTTTAGTTATTATAAAAAATTTGCAATATTAAAGAATTAACTCAGGTTGGTGGGATGGTTCAGTGGTTAAAGAACACTGGCTGTTCTTCCAGAGAATCAAGGTTCATTCCCCAGCACCCACATGGTAACTTAAACCCTCTCACTCCAGTCCTAGAGGTTCAGATACCCTCTTATGGTCTCCTTAAGCACTGTATATTATTATAGTGGTATATAGATATATATTCAGGCAAACACTCATACACAAAAAATAAAAATGAATATCTCAAATATTTAAATAAAAATAAACCTACAGCCTTGTACATGCTAGACTAGTGCTCTACAATTAAGTTATGCCTCTCAGCCCTTGGTTTCTTGAAACAGGGTCTTGCTTGTTTGCCTAGGATAACCTTAAACTTAGGCTCTTTCTGCCTTACCCTCCCAAATAGTTGAACTACAAGCATATACTCTGGCTCTTACTACTTAGTTAAAAAAAAAAAAAAGAAACAAACAAAAATGTACCTGATATACCCTGAACTCTACTGAGAATCAGAAAATCTAATATGTATGCAAAACTAATAAATTTTAATATTTAGTTTAGGTATATCAGAATACAAAACTAATAAAATTCAAATATTCAGGTGTCTGATGAGTTTTCTCTGACTGGAGTAACATTTTAGTTGACAATCTAATCTGTACTACAGTGAGTGAGTAAAGAGTATGTGCTACTATAACCTATACCTGCAAATCCTCCTAAAAGTTAGTGCTGGACCTGAGACTTTATGTGGAATTAACTGAGTAGCAATAGAATCACTGAAGCAAAGTCCATTACCTTTCTGAAATGGAAATACCATTAGACTTGAGGTAAAGTTCCTCGAGGACTGGCCATGAAGGGGCACAGTGCAGCACCTGGAAAGGAGACTGAATTCAGTGTCTGGCAGCCTCTGCTGGCCTTCCTCAGCCACATCATCACAGGAACTCCCTGCATTATGGACAGGTCATTTAGGCTGTACTTGGGCACTAAGTGGTGGTGCAGGAGGATGAAAGACCACATTGAAAGGCTGTAGGCAGACATTCTAGCACGATTAGCCCAATGGCTAAGTCCGCACCCAGTTTAGGAAATGCTTCACAGAGGAGCAGGGAATGCTGATGGACATGACCCACTGATTAGCAGGCTGACCCTGGAGGTGGTCACCTTGTTAGTCCTGATAGCACTGGACATGTAAAGAACATGATGAGCACACAAATGTCTCATTGGTTCCTAAGTTTTTTCCTTGAGCTGTACCGCCATCCTCCCTCTCCACCCCCACCCCAATTGCTAAGTGCTTTCCTATTCTCAGGCTCTGTGTACCAGAAGAGAGCAGGAGATCCTCCAAAATCACGGGCCCAGGAAAGACAGAAGCATATGTACCAAATGCCTCTGTGCCAAGGAAACCTGTGGGTACTCACAAGCCAATCAGCCCGGGCTTGTGGACGATGGGGATAAGCTTGCATACAGGGAGGGTGAGCCTCGACTGCATGCTCTGCCCTAAGGACATCTGCATAACCTAGGATTATGAGCCAGCATTATGACTTTTAAAACTCCACATTTAATAGATGCCACTGTAAGCATCCATGTTCAAGACTCCCAAGCAATACAAATGAGCTAAGAGACAAGAACAGGCTCAGAAAGAACATGGATTACCAGATCTAAAATCCTACTTCACCAAAGGATTACTCTTCTCTGTAATGAAGTTTAGAACATTCTACAGTTTAGGTAATAAGCTGATTAAAATGAAGCCAGTTAGGTTTCAATTCCCTTTTAAAGCAAAAATTATAATCATTTATTACTGTGTAATAAAGCAAAAATGATTACCTCAGTCCACGTTATTCCTGTCTCGTTTAGGACTAAAGTCTTCAGGGTAGAAAATGTTCTAGTTAGAGTTGGTGAGTCAGAGGGAAACTGCAGTTTATTTTCACTGAGAAGAAAAAGGAGATGTGAAGTACTTATTCCTACACAGCAGACCCAACACACTGACATCAACAGTCTGGTATTTACCCGAAGATGTGAGAGGGATTCTCATGGAGGTAGGTGACACTTGAGGTTTCCTCAGACATGGAAGTTGACTTGAGGAGACACTAAAGGTCAAATTATACCCATTTGCTCTATTTGAGGTGCCTTCAAACCTGACTGTCTACTCTATGGATATGTCTTAGTTTATCTGCATATAAAGCACTTAGGAAGCAAGGGGAAAAGGGTTGGGGTGTGTTCAATGGTAGAGGGTTTATGAAGCACCAAAACCTGGGCTTAGCTCCCAGCACCATCAGAAGGAAGAAAGGAGGGAAGGGAAGAAGGGAAGGAAGGAATGGACCAGTCTAGTTGAACCCTTGAAAAGTGAAGTTCTAAGATTAATCAAATATTTCAGAAGATCTTGGGAAATGTGACATTAGTAAACAATGTAGACAAATTATAATCTTTATCAAAGCTACATTAAGTAGTGTCCCAATGAACTACTTATTTCTAAAGAATTAAACTCTTAATTCCAAATAAACAAGCACATTCAATTCTAACCCCTCTCCTCTGCTGAGATCACATGCCCCTCTTTCATGTTTATGAAGATCCACCCCTCCCAACTTATTAAGATACAGATACACTCCTTACTCATGCCCCTCAAGGGACCATTGGAAGACTGCCCTGGAGTGAACCTTTAGCAAAGTCTAGTCAGACAAAGCTGCCCAGCTGTCAGAGAAGGCAATGCAGACTCCATACCTGAGATCAAGAGCCTCCAGGTCTTTGAGCTGTTCTGCAATAAGAATCACTTCATCCCAAGTTGACAACAAGTTTTTGGATAAATTTACAACTCGAATATCTAAGCACATATTTAAGAAAAAGTAATTCCAAAAGACTCACCAAAGACATAAAATTAATATCACACTAATTCTAGAATGGGGATTTCTTTTTTAGAGGGGTGGGGTAGGAGTTGAGACAGGGTCTCTCTGTGTAGCCCTGGCTGTCCTGGAACTCACTATGTAGACCAGGTTGCCTGTGAACTCCAGAGATCTGCCTGCCTCTGCCTTCTGGGTGCTGAATTAAAGGTGTACGCCACTACGCCTGGCTGGCTGGCGATTTTTAATTTCTCACTTACTAGTTTGAATTTTTTTCCATGAACACAAATGTTTTAATCTTTTAAATGATCTGTTAAACTAGATATAGTTCAGTGGTTAAAGTGCTACTCTAAATACCCAAAGTCATGAGTCCCATCTCTAGCAGCAAAACAAAACAGAGAAACACTATTACCCTGGTTCATTCAAAAGCTAAAATACTCATTTTTGTTTGTCAAAATTTGAGACAAGCTTAATATCCAAAGGACAACCAAGTGTCACAAACTCCTGCAGGACTGCCTCACAAAAACAAACAAACAAACAAAAAAAAAAACAAGACAGTGACAGACAGCAGAGATCTGTTGTCTCTGACACACTGATATACTGAGTACCATGAGCCCTTGCTCTCAGCACTGTCTTAAGCATGTACATGCTCGTGTGTGTGTACGTGCACACGCATGCACACACACAGTGCATACCCATCTCCATGGCACCAGTCTTAAACCCATAAATCTAAACAGCACCATCCTAGAGGAGACTACAAGGGTAGCAACAACACAGGCAAGAAAGGGGCTCAGAACTCAAGGTCTGCAATATGACTTAATTCTGGTTCAGGACCACAAATTTAGAGTAAGACTCTGGGACACCATCACACATGCATTGAGGCTTAAAGATCAAAAGCTATGCTTTTAAAGAGGTCACAGTGTAACACAGTCCCAGGCCATAGGCTAATGGACTGCCTAGCATTCCCACCTGATATGTTTGGGTGTTAACTATGGTTATTCTACAAGGGTTAGTTACAAGGGCCAAGAACGCAGGTTCAGCGGGGAAACAGTCCATAGCTAACACCTCCTGTAAGTCTGAAATTCCTTGTGCTTAGAATGGCGGGCAGGGCAAAAAGGAAGGGGTGTGGCCATACAGATACAAGTGAAGCAAAACCTATGAGCAACTTGAGCAGAAAACTAGGGTAACCTAGGAAATACAACCTGGAAAGAGTCCTATAGAATCCAGAACACAACAATCACCACAGCTGAGGTCAGAGTGGGGACAGTCATAACCAATACACCTGGAAAGATGGACAGGTATTCTCAAAATGAGGCACCTAGGCCAGTAGTTTTCAACATAACTAACACTGTGACTCTTTAATACAGTTGTTCATGTTGTGATGACCCCCAACTATAAAATTATTTTCACTGCTATTTCATAACTGTTATTTTGCTACTGTTATGAATTACAGTGAAAATTTTTTTCGAGATACAGGTCTGCCAAAGGGATTTCAACCTACAGATGGAGAACCACTAGTCTAGGCCTTGGAGGGCCAGCCCTCATTTTGAAGGCTCCCAAAGCTACTTCAAAGCATACTAGACTGCCAGAAATGAGACTACTAGAGAAGCTGGGGCAGAGTAACAGGAACTGACCTGCGTCTCTGGGAGGTCACTCAGTCACATCATGACCAAAAGCAACTTGGGGGGGAAGAGTTGATAAAAACAAAGACCTGTAGCTTATTGTTAGGAAAGAACAATGTTAAAGGTTCCAAAATAAAGACAATTTTATAGACAGAGATCACTGACAATATGCTAGGAAGCTTTCTCCACACAGGACACTCACAGATGCAGCCAGGCATCTGCCACACATTTATATCATATCCTGAACCACAGTCTACTGAGGGAAGCCAAAGCAGTAACTGGGTGGAACCTGGAGGCAGGAATTGATGCAGAGGTTGTAGAGAAATGCTGCTTACTGGATTGCTCATGGCTTGCTTATCCTGCTTTCTTAGAACACCCAGGGCCACCAGCCCAGGGGTGGCACCACTCACAATGGACTGGGCTCTCCCCCATCAATCACTAATTAAGAAAATACCCTACTTCACTGAAGCTCCATCTTCTCAGACGACTCTCACTTGTATCAAGTTGACATAAAATTGGCCAGCACATCCTCACAGCAGGTCTGGATCCCACCTCTGTATGAGAGCAGGTGGAGATATCAGGCTCAGTACCCGAAGCTGAAAGCACAGCCAGAAGGATTTGCTAGACACAGGAAGTAACGAAAACAGAGACAGAGTTGGCCAGGTCCACAGTACAGCTGTTTACTGGGTACAGAAATTACGGTCTAAGGAGGCTGGAGGTGACTCACTGTGGCACATGTTTGAGATAACATTAGACCTGACTGAACGGGGTGTTAAATGAGCATAAAAAGGCAGAGCAGTGTGAGGAGGGAGAAACATGGTGGGGTCATCCAATTGTACCCCAATACAGTCTCTGAGAGCACATCTGTCTCTGAGAAAAGCTGAAGGTCCACAAACACTCTTCACTGAAAGAAGGAACCTTTCATAACAGACAGACAGAGCGAGCATCCACCCACGGAAGAAAAGTTCTTAAGGCTGAGAATAACAGCCGTAGCTGATCATTTATTTTTGAGACAGGCTCTCATGTAGCTCAGGCTGGCCTGAGCTAATAATTCTCACTAGGAAGCTGAGAATTATTTCAAATTCATGACCTTCCTGTCTCTGTCTGGTACTACAATAACAAGCACACACTGCTACACCTAGCTGCTGAGTCACCTTTATCGCAGAAGAAAATCCAAGTCACAGAGTAGGCAACTGTCACGTGTATAGACCAGCACAAGACAACCTGTCAGCCACCATCTAAAAAGTCCGATTTGATATATCCTATGATAAAACTTAAAAACATTAAACATAAATGAAATATGGAGACAGACAGTTGTGGGAGCTCAGATGAGTAACCTTAGCATGAAGGCTGAAGCAATTTTAAGGCCAGCCTAAACTACATATTCAATTCCAGGACAGCCTGGGATAACAGTATGAGACACTATCTCAAAAACATTCACAACGACCCTGAGATTCCACCTCACACCAGTCAGAATGGCTAAGATCAAAAACTCAGGTGACAGCAGATGCTGGCGAGGATGTGGAGAAAGAGGAACACTCCGCTATTGGTGGTGGGATTGCAAGATGGTACAACCACTCTGGAAATCAGTCTGGTGGTTCCTCAGAAAATTGGACATAGTACTACCTGAGGACCCAGCTATACCACTCTTGGGCATATACGCAGAAGATGCTCCAACATGCAATAAGGACACATGCTCCACTATGTTCACAGCAGCCATATTTATAATAGCCAGAAGCTGGAAACAACCCAGATGTCCCTTAACAGAGGAATGGATACAGTAACTGTGGTACATTTACACAGTAGAATACTACTCAGCTATTAAAAACAATGACTTCATGAAATTTGCAGGCAAATGGATGGATCTAGAAAATATCATCCTGAGTGAGGTAACTCAGTCACAAAAGAACACACATGGTATGTACTCACTGATAAGTGGATATTAGGCAAAGAGCATGGAATACCCACGATACAACTCATGGACCACATCAAGGTCAAGAGGAAAGAAGACCAAAGAGTGAATGCTTCAGTCCTACTTAGAAGGGGGAACAAAATAATCAAGGGAAGTAGAGAGTGGGAGGGACTTGGTAGGAAGAGAAGAGTCAGGGAGGAAAGAAGGGAAGAATCAGGTATGGGAGGAGATGGAGGAGATGTGCAAAGGGTCAGGAAATTGAACACAGGTGTGTAGGAATCGGGGATGGGGAACTAGAGGTAGCAACCAGAAAGTCCCAGATGCCAGGAAAGCAAGAGCCTCCCAGGACCCCAGGGGGATGACATTAGCTGAAATATCTCACAAATGGGAAGAAGAACCTGTAGAGACCATATCCAGAGGTTAGGTTGAGGGATGGGGCCACCAACCCATCTCCAAAATTTTAACCCCAGAGTTGCTCCTGTCTAAAGGAAATACAGGGACAAAGAGTGGAGCAGAGACTGAAGGAAAGGCCATCCAGAGACTGCCCCACATGGGGATCCACCCCATAAGCAGACACCAAACCTAGACACTACTTCGGATGCCAAGAAATGCTGGCTGACAGGAGCCTGATACAGCTGTCTCCTGAGAGGCTCTGTCAGATCCTGACCAATACAGATATGGATGCTCACAGCCAACCACTGGACTGACCACAGGAATCCCAATGGAGGAGTTAGGGGAAGGACTGAAAGAGCTGAAGGGGCCTTATCTGGCATCAGTAGGAGGGGAGGCCCTTGGTCCTATGAAGGCTTGATGCCCCAGTGTAGAGGAATATGAGGGCGGTGAGGCAGGAGTGGGTAGGTGGGTGGGGGAACACCCTCATAGAAGCAGGGATAGTGGGGATGGAACAGGAGGTTTGCAGAGGGGAAACCGGGAAAGGGGATAACATTTGAAATGTAAATAAATAAAACATCCAATTAAAAAAAAATTCACTAAACCCCTCCACAAACATGGAGAGCCTGTTTTACCTCTCCAGGGCTCTGGCTGGAAAGGAATCAACCTCAGGAGGAAACAGGTGAGGAGCCCCAGAAGGAGAACAGGGTAGGGAAAAGGGGGGGGGGCAATCACAATCTGCAAACCCAAACTTGCCAACCTGTCACGTGCCCATATCCAGGCAGCCCTCCCAGCCTTCCTGGGTAGCTTTCTTCACACCTGAAGAACACCTGACGGAACCTGGGCAGCCACCTGCACTGCCAGAGACCAATACAACAGGGAGATGCCAACCAACCCTGTCCCTTACTAGCCCACCTACAAACGTCTACTCTAAGAGCTAAGCATGGAGACTCATACTGTAATACCAGCACTTGGGGAAGCTGAGTTAGAACTATTATGAGTTCAAGGCCACCTTCAGATACATAGTGAGTTCAAGGCTAGCATGAACTATAGATATAGAGTAAGACCTTATCTCAAAAAACTAAAATTCCCCTCCCCAGTACCAGAAAACTATATTAAAGTATAATACTTTTCACTCTCATGAGCCGTACCTGCAGGCAAAAGGTCTGAGAATGTACTTAACTCATATGTCAGGCACAGGTGCCAAACCCAAAATTAGTTTAAGGATACTGGGGCAGGCTTCAGCAATTCTTCCTTGTTCACCAGCACAACTCACGGCACACTTCCACAGGGAAATGTCCTTCAGTGCTCTCAGCTGACTGTGTGAAAAACAGAGTTCACATGTACATGTCACATGCTACCCACTGGCCCTTGAAAACCTTATTTAAAAAAATACCAAAGATATACAAATGCTCGTACCCACCACACAAATCAAGATGCAAAGCATTACAGAAAAGGAGAATGAGATGAAGCATCAGCAACATTCGAGGCAGCTACAGTCACTGCCCCTCTCTATAACATCCTGTTCTCCTCCACCCCCATCCAACTCTCCAGTCACAGCTGCCATGAACTTAACCCTGACTGTGAAACTCTGTGTCTCCGATTACTGTTTTCCTGTATACCATGAAATGAAGTGACACTCTGCTATACAGATTCTCCAGTGCATTCTTGCTCTACAGGATGCTGTGAGCAGTCAGATATAGCACTATTACACTCAGAGCACTAGAACACTTGTCCTCATACCGGATAGTGTTTCACTATATGACTAGATCCCAATAAAGTTACTAATTTTTTGGCTGACAGTTGGCAGTTTCCCAAAATGCTGAAGTGACACCTGGCACTATGACAGAGCCTCTCTAGGTCTGTCCTCAGTATTGTGCACACAGAGTTTTCCTTTGTTTCTACATGTGTAGGATCTGTGTCCTCTGCTTGTCAGAAGAGGCAATGTCCTGGAATTCAAAATCCAGGCCTGGGCTACCCAGCTTGACGGCCCAGTTCCACTACCTCCTTTGATACTAAGCAAGTTTATTAAATCTTGGTGCCTCAGTCTTCACTATGACAAAATGCTTTACTTCACGTTAATTGTAGCACCTTTAGTCACAATAACCAAAAGGTAGAAACAACATAGAACAAATAAACCAAAAGTGACATCACACTGAGAAACAGTGTTTGGGCTTAAGAAGGAAGAAAGTCTGACAGCCCATAAATGGAGAGACCTCATAGGTATATTCTGCAATATTTTTAAAAACACAACAAATGACTTGGTGAATTAGTATTTACAGCGATCTCAAAATACCACTTAGCACACAATGGTTTAATAAATATTTGTAAAAATTAACAGGAAACTGACAGCACTGAGGAATAAGCATGAGAGGTAAGTGCAGGGGAAGGTGGTTATACTCATCAGGAACCGGTTCTTGGGCTAAGGCTCTCATTCTTGTTTAACAGGCCCTGAGAGTTTCCAAAACAAGTATTTCCCAGTTCCAATTTTTGTGTGTGGTAAGGATCAAGCAACTTCATGATGACTGGTGCTGCCAACTTAGTACCCCAGAAAACTGGATGATTTCCCAGTATCTGAAGTCAGTCAGTCTGAAAACCACTATGTCCTTATTCTGTCTACCATAATTTTCAGGAATTACTTGCTATTTATTTACTTACTTATTTATTCAAAACAGGGTCTCATGTAGCGTAAGCTGGCCTTGCTTCTGCCTCCACCTCCCAAGTGCTGGGATTACAAGCATATAGTACCAGGCCCAGAAAATTCCTTGCTTTTTTCTTTTTTTAAAACACAACTGTCCATATCAGCTTTTCAGAAACATGAAAATCATTGAAAGGAACTGTGAAAATGTCTTACAGTTGGATCTCACGGACCTTCTTCTCTGATGACTCTAGTTTATGTCATTTTGACACAAAAAACAACCAGTGCAATATATATCTTTTCATTCATTCATTCATTCATTCATTCATTCATTCATTCATTCAATAAGTTCTGTTCCTCTAGAGAACCCTAATACAAACAGGTTCAAGTACTAACACTGAGGGTTACACTAACCGTAATCCTAGTCACTACTTGTGCAGTCTGACATCTTAGTATTGTAGAGATGTGGAGGCCTTTGTATTCACAGATAAGCAAACGGGGACTGGAATGTTAAACACATACAGTTGTGACTCCAAGGGAAAGAATGCGGCTGGGAGCAGACTGTTTAACAGCCTGGTGACCTCTGCTCTGTAGAGAGTTTTCTGGTACTGGATCTTCCCAGAGAACCTTATCATCCATTTGTTTTCCATCTGATCTTCATTTAGTTTACGTGTTCCTCAGGGAGAGTTATGTATGCTTTATTGTGCACATAGGACTGAGTTCATTATCAACAGGAGAGTTTCCACCAAATTGTGCTCTACTTAAATAGGCCTAAAATAAACCACTCATATCAAACTCCTGAAGTTTGAACCAACACAGGCTACTTACTGGTGTTGAACCAAACTTCCTCTTGAGGATCGTCAACTCTGCTGGCTATGAAGGCTGCAAACACCACCCCACTTCACCCCACTTCGCCCCACCAAAAGCAGAGATCAGAACAACTTTGTGGAGTTAGCTCTCTCCATCTGAAAAGGGTTCTGGGCCCAAACTCAGGTATTAGGCTTACATGGCAGGCGCCTTTAGCCACTGAGCTATCGTGTCAGCTCATCCTTTTTTTATTATTATTATATTTGCTTCTATTTTATGTATGTGAATGTTTTAGCTACATGTATGTATATGCATTGCCTGCATACCCAGTAACTGTGGAGTTCAGAAGAGGGCATCAGATCCCCTGGAACTGGAGTTATACAGGCAGTTGTGAGTGGCTTTGCTACATGAGTGCTTGGAACTGAACCTGAGTCCTCTGCAAGAGCAGCAAGTGTTCTTAACTGAGCCATCCCTCCAGTGGTGACCCCCTCCTTTTTTTTTTTTTTCTTAAAGTATAGGATTTCACGTACCCCAGGATGGCCTTAAGTTGGCTACATAACCAATAACCATTGAACCCCTTGATCCTCCCATTTCCCCTTCCCAAGTGCATTCTATGGTTACCAGTATGAATGAACTATCATACTCAGCTAAACTGAGGGTTTTAATTTCCTCAAATAATCAGTGATTGTGTTCTCCACATTTCAAGCCATTGTTTAAAGAAGATGAACCAATAGGAAAGCAAAGTTACAAGCATCAGCACACAATCTGGTGACTCTGCTGGCATCAGCTGTATTTACCTTTGCTTCTTTGTAATATCCTCAAAACCAACAGTTTGCACTTGTTTACTTCCAACCTTTAGGGAACACGATTTTTCATCATGATCAGGTCCATCTTCGAGCACATAACGCTTCTTAAGGGCAGTAAGAAAGTCTTCTCCGAAATTAACTTTGTTTGGACGAACAAAAGAGCCTCCTGTTGGGTGCCTGGGAAGGGAGAGAAATAAATATACGAATATCATCTGCTACTGAGCATGGTGTCAGAGGCCTGCCAATCCAGATACTTGCTGAGGCAGGTTCCAGACCTGATGAGGCTAGTGAAACTGTCTTAAAGAAAATACAGAGGGCTACCATGACTATAGCTCAAGCTAAGAGTGTTTGCCTAGTGTTAACAAAGCTCTAGGTTTAACATCTGGTATCATAAGAAAAGGAAAAGATGTCTACAAAGAAACTTATAAAACATGGCATCTTAGTGACTTTTAAATAGTTCTATATGCTAAAATAAATACAATATAAACAAAAAGTGTACTGAAGAAAAATCTATAATGTCTACAAGTGATCATAAAGCTTCTGAGCTTATGCAAGCATATGGAATTCCTACACACAAAAGATAAGGACAGATAATTCACATTAAAGAGAACAAAAATATTAGATCCATGGGGAAAATTCTATGTTTCTTTTTTATTTTTATTTATTATTATTATTTATTTATTTTTTTTGGTTTTTTGAGACAGGGTTTCTCTGTGTGGCCCTATCTGTCTGGAACTCACTCTATAGACCAGGCTGGCCTCAAACTCAGAAATCCACCTGCCTCTGCCTCCTAAGTGCTGGGATTAAAGGCATGCGCCACCACTGCCCAGCCAAATCCTACCTTTCTAGTGATTAAGAAATATAATTTTTTTTCCCTACATTTGGAGATAGAGGCAGGGGTATCTCTGTGAATCCAAGGCTAGCCTGGATCTACAGAGCAAGTTCCAGGACAGCCAGGGATACACAGAGAAACACTGTGTTGAAAAAACAAAACAAGCAAAAAAAATCCAAAAACCCTAAGAAAAGAAATTTTTCATAAACAAATGTTGAAAAGATTTTTAAAGAAATGAAGGGGTGGGGGTCGGGGGGAAATGGGGTAAGGGGATAACATCTGAAATGTAAATAAAATATCCAATTAAACAAACAAACAAACAAACAAACAAACAAAAAGAAATGCTGGAGGCAGGGAGCTGGGATGAGAATTAGAAAGAAAGAGAGGGGGAGACAGAAGGAAGAGGCAGGGCCGAATGGCTAACTGCTGAGCTGCCCAGATAGCTCAGTGTGCCAGTAAAGTACTTCTTGTGCAGCCTGGTGACCTCAGTTCAATCCCAGGAACCCATTGAAAGATGGAAGACGAGAATTGACTCCATAAAGTTTTCTTCATCCTCCACACATGCAGAGGTACACAACACACATATATGCATCATGTGCATACACAATACCTTAAAAAATAAGAAAACTCAAACTAAAATTCTAATGTTTACATGTAAAGTATTGAAACTAGAAAAGAGAAACTTTAGTTTTCAAACACTGCAATCTAAATTTAAAGAAACTACAGGCTGGAGAGATAGCTCAGCAGTTAAAAGCGTATTGGCTGCTCTTCCAAAGGACCCTGGTTCAAATCCCACCACTCACATGGCCGCTCACAATATTCTGTAACTCCAGTTCCAGGGAATCCAGCACCCTCACACAGACATATATGCAGGCAAAACACCAATACACACAAAATAAAAATTAATAAATTATTTTCAAAATAAAATAAAATGTAAAAACTAAGCTAGAATTTAAGAAGATACATTTTGCCAGGGGTGATGGCACATGTCTTCTACCACAGCACTCAGGAAGCAGTGAGCTCATAAAGGTCATCCTAATCTACACAGCAAGTTCTATGCCAGCCAAGGCTACACAGTGGAACTTTGTCTAAAACAAAACAAACAAAACTATTTAAGATGAAAGAGAACACTGCAAATCTCAAATAGGGACCGTGGAGACACTCAGTGGATGTGCCTGCTGAGTAGCAGGAAGACTAGTTAGTATCCACATAAAAGATGGCCACTGCTGACACAACACTAGGAGGCAGGACCAAGAGCTTTCCTCCAGCTTACACACCTGCTATTCCAGCCAGCTGGAGAACTCTAAGTTCAGAGACCTGCCTCATAAAAAACAAGGTAGAGAGCAACAGAGGAAGACATCAAATGCTGACCTCCAGCTTTGCACACACACATATGAACATGAAGATTTAGGATAAAAATACATTTGAGGCTTTTTTTTCTAAGACCATTCTGTTACTTAGCCGCAACTGCCTGGAACATGAGACCGTCCTGCCTCTGCCTCCACCTTTGCCTCTGTAGCTCGAGATTATATGCACTTAGCCTAAATTTGCACTTCTTACAGCAATGGTAATGAGTTAGTCAAAAGGAAATGTTTATTATTTTTGGGTGTAGGCAGATGGAGAGTGTGGAATTGTGTCAGGGAGCTGCAAAGTCGAGGGTGTGCCTGTTATAAATCAAAGATCTCAATCTGTGGTGAAACCCACCCAGTCCGGTATAAGATTTTTATATATATATATATCTCCAAATGCATGCCCATCAGCAACAGATTTCCAGAAGATACATTGATTTTAACAATGATTTGGACAGAAACCACTAAGAGTCTAGATTAATGTAGATATGCTACAGTGAAATGCAAATTCTGAACCTAGGAGGAAAATAGATTAGTTCATAAGTGTCCTCATCCCACTAGCACCTAGTGCTCAGAACCCGTGACACATAAAAAGAAACCAAAGACGGGTATAGTGATATTTATATTTAATCCTAGCACTCAGGAGGCAGAGATAGATCTCTATAAGTTCCGAGGCTAATGTGTTCTACATAATGAGTTCCAGGCCAGCTGGGCACTATATAGTGAGATCCAATCCAAAAAAGAGAGAAGAAACCAAGGGCTCGCCAAGGCATGGTGGTGTATACCGATCATCCCAGAACTTGAGGACAGAGGAAGAAGCATCTCAAGTTCAGATCCAGCCTTAGCTACACATCAGTTGAGAGGCCAGCCTGTACAATATGACTAAAACAATAAAGGGAATGGAGTGGGAAATGGTTCCGTGGGCGAGAGTACTGCTGTCCAAACATTAGGACTCAAGTTAGCATCCCAAGCACCGTGCACAGCTACATAAGCCTACAGCCACAACACTAGGGGTATGTGGCAGAGCTAAGAGTGTCACATGCTGGACTGCTGGACAGTCTAACCAAAATAGTAGCTCTAGGTTCAGTGAGAGACACTGTCTCAAGAGAATTCATCAGAAAGCAAAAGACAACAGCACTCCTCTGGCCTCTTGTCAGAGGCATGCACTTGTACACGGCTGTATCTGCCTGCTTCTACCACCTGAGAGCTGGGATTAAAGACGTGCCACAATGCCAGGCTCAAGTACTTTTCCACCGATTCCATATGCTACACTGACTATTCACTAACGATTCCATATGCTACACGGACTACTCGCAGTCCAGCCATGCTTCTCCTCTCCAGCCCTACTGTTCATGATCGACTATGACCTTGTCAGTCCATAAGGAAGTCTTACCTGCATGTGAAATACACAGTGCCTTCGTGACTCCCATCATGCTTTCCTCTCTCGGGATTGTCCCACTCAACTCCTAACCAGAGTCCTAGCAAAAGAGAAAACAAGTGACAAAATAGGACAGAGGGATCCTCGATTCTCCTGCAAGCAAATGCATTTGTAACAGACGCTGTAGCACACACAAGCAGAGGAGGGAGTGTCTCAGGAATCTCCTGGGAACTTCAATTAAACAATGAAATGATAGAATATGTAGGCTAAAGAACTACTAAAACTCAATTAAACATGAATAGCTAAACTTTATCTCCCCCCTTGAACTGACCACTTCATAAACTGGCCAATGTCAGATCATAACTCATAACTATAATGAACACATGATTAAAATGAGAAATTCTACCCTAAATACCTATAACTACCACCACAACAAAAAGTCTGAGGGAGAAAATACTGAAGATGAAATACAAGTAATTTCAGTCCAAAAAACACAAGAGAAAAACACCTTCAAAGAAAAAGATTGTCCCAGATAGAAACCTGCAAGGAGACAGGAGGCAGGAGGCTCAGACCCCTGGGTAAGACTACAGCAGAATGGGCAGCAGAACTGCCAGCTCCTGGGCATAAAGTCTAAAAACGAAAGCCATCCAGCAACTGATTAGGGATGAGTATGTGAGTGCAGGTTCCCAGAAAGACAGAAGTGTCTGACCCCTGGAGATGGAATATTATGAGCCACTTGATGTAGGTACTAGAACTGATCTCAGGTCCCCTACAAGAACAGGAAATACTCTTAACTGCTGAGCTATAGCCCTTGTCTTGTTTTTTTGTTGTTGTTTTGTTTTTGTTTTTGTTTTTGTTTTGAGATAGGGTCTCTCAGTGGTACCTGAGGCTTAATCCCTAGGTTCTACATGGTAGGAGAAACAACTCCAACAGGTATCATGAAAAATGTACACACACACACACACAAATAATAAAAACAAACAAAAACATTGTTGGGATTTTGGTAGGGAAAAAAAACTAAATATTTGACCGCTGATAAATTTTAAATTTTAACAAAATTAAGACTTTGAATACATAGATACAGGAAGTCTAGGCTCTTCCTCCTTTTCCTCCTTTTCCTCCTTTTCCTCCTTTTCCTCCTTTTCCTCCTCCTCCTCCTCCTCCTCCTCCTCCTCCTCTTCCTCTTCCTCCTTTTTTGAGACATGGTTTATGTAGTTCTGGCTGGCCCAGAACTCGACTCTTTCTTTACTTCATTTGTATTAGGCAACGGCTATAACATTCCAAGATGTGTATGCATGATGTGAAAAACTAAAATTTTGGATGATTTAGTCCACAAGAATGAAAACTATAAAACAATACAGAAAGAAATTAAAGGAGCTAGGCATGGTGGCACATCAAAGCACTTGAAAGGCAGGCAGAAAGGTCTCTGTGAGTTAGAGGCCAATGTAAGCTACACAGCTAAACACTGTCTCAAGAAAAGAAAATAAATCAGGCTAAAGAGATGGCCCTGTGGTTAAGAGCACTAGTTGTTCTTGCAGAATGCCCAGGTTCAATGCTCAGAATGCACATAGCAGCTCACAACTGTCTGGAATGCCAATTCCAGGGGATCTGACATCCTCTTCTGGCCTGTGCAGGCACTGTACATGTGTGACACACATACATATAATACAGGAAAGCATACACAAAACAAAAATCCTTTTTAAAAAAACTCTCGTGAACTTATAAATTAAGCAATGTTACTTTAAACTACTTTAAGTCAAAAAAAGAAATCACAAAATAAATTTTAAAAATATTCTGAACAGGCTGGGGATAACCCAGTAGTTAAAGCAGCTAAGTAGACACGAATTGTTAAATATAATTCCAGCCTTGAAAGTGGGAAGAAAGCAAGCTGGATGCACTGTTTGAATGAGAGACCTTCCCTTGCCTTGATGAATAAAGTAGAAGAATCATTAAGAGTAAGTCCCTAAACCATCCCTGGGCCTTTACATGCCTGAGGCTAAACTTAAAAGTCACATTAATTTCTTTGGTGGAGGATGATACAGGAGTAGAAAGGTTGTGGAATCTTCTTCGACAATTAAGGAGAGCTGCTAAGTCCAAGTCTGTGGCAGGGAAGACCTTGCAAAGGAATCCCTGAGAGGCCACCATGTGAGGCTGTGAAAGTAAAGCCTGGACTGTCATGGAGACCTCAAGATGTTGGAGATGCCAGAGCATAGGACATCTTCCAGGGAGATCTGCAGATAGGGAATGGAACCAAACCAAGAGAATGAAGTACATTCCAGGCAGCAAGACTGGAAGGGCAGAGCCATTAAACAGACGTGGAGCTGTAGTAGTTAAAGCTGTCTCTGCTGGGTACCAGTCTTGCTTTGGTCCAGGATTCTCTAACTATCCCCTAATTATGCCTCCATTCTATGCCTCCATTTCTCCATTTTGGAATGGTAATATGCATTCTGTATGTCAGAAATATGCTATTTGCTTTTGAATCTACAGGGGGTTACAATGAAGAGATTGTCTTCAGTCTCAGAATGAGATTTTAAACAGCATTGAGACATAAACAACAAGGTGAATTCTGAAATAGAACTAAACAAATTCTGCATTATCCTAGGGGCCAAAAGCCTATGGGGGCCAGGAGGCAGAGGCGGTGTGAGTGAGAATGGCCCCACAGGCTCATATGTTCGAACACTTGGTCCCTGTTAGTGAAGGTGTTTAAGAAGGATTAAAAGGCGTGTCACTAGAGGTGGGCTCTGAGGTTTCGAAAGTCATGACATTCACTGCGTGTCTCTTTCTGCCTCCTGTTTTTGGATCAAGCTGTGAACTCTAAGCTCTCCCTGCCACTGTGCCTTTACTCTACCATCATGGACTCCAGTGCTCTGAAACTGTAAGCCCAATTAAGTGCGTTCTTTTGTTAAAATAATAAAATGACTAGAAAACAAAAAACAGATGAGGGGCTAGGGGTTTAGTTCAGCTAGTAGAGTGTTCGCTTGCCTAGCATGCATGAAGCCCTGGGTATAGTAGTGCATGCTACCCAGAGAAACCCCGTTTTGAAACAAAACAAACCAACCAAACAAAAAAATACAATATCTGGGCAGGGTAGATCAAGGCTTTAAACCTAGCACTTGAGAGGCTAAGGCCATGAGTTTTAAGACCAGCCTAGGCTTCAGAGCTGAGACCTATCTAAAAACAAACAAGCATTTCCAGGAAGATATAAAGGGGTAAGAAATAAAAATCAAAACCCACCAATAAAAGGTGAGGAAAAAAAAAAACAGTAGAGTGTGACTGGGGTCCCACATAGGCCTCAATTCTCTTTAAGGATACTAGAACTCTCTAGGTTCATTAGGAGCCAACAGAAGTCTGTCAGGAGTTCTGTGAGGAGCCTGAATAGGATGAGGTGCACATTGCACTCAGTACCACCTAAAGCTCACAGTACCTGTGTCTGGACTCAAACCTGGCTTGGTTCTCCCTTAGCTGTTAGGCAGTGGACATACATGGTTCTATGTGGCTGTCTAGGGATCTCAGTTTCTACCAGAAAACTGGCACATCCTAAATAATAAAGCACTCATTCTCAAAATGTGGACACAAGAATCATCATCTAGCAACCTGTTAAAAGGAGGAGCACTGAACTACAGATCAGACCTACTAAATCAGGATTCCTGAGAAGGAAAAAAACAAAACAAAACAAAACAACAACAAAAACCAAAGAATTTTGTTTTAGATTTTGAAGACAGGGTTCACTATATGGCTCTAGCTGCCCTTCAACTCACTATGTAGAGCAGGCTGGCCTCAAACTTACAGAGATCCACATGCCTTTGCCTCATAAGTTCGGGAATTAAAGGTGTCCAACACTGAACCAGGTGGAGAATGTGTATTTTAACAAGACCCTCAGGCTCACTGCAGCAGTCTCTTTTTCTGGACTGAAAGACAGGTATTCTATACTGCTAATCTTAGACATGAGTCATACTGACTAAGATGACGGCTGAATCTGACCATATAAGGCCACTCCCCAGACCCTACAATCTATACACTGTATAGTCTATATTCACTATATTGATTTGCTAACAGCTTTAAATATATTTTCCTACAAATGGCAATAAAGTATTTTCAGAAGAGTACTTCAAAAATTCACAATAGCAACATCAGAAGCAATTCTCTCTAATAGTTAAAATATTCTTCAAGTCAGAAACAGCTCTGAATGCTTATGCATAACAATTTCTAGTCCTCAGGGCAGGACCTGAACTTGAAAAACCACTCAGTTTGGCCTCGATGTGCACTACAGAAATAGCACTTACAGAACTGGGCTTTCTCTCTCAGAAAACACCCTATACCCGTTCAAATCCCCCATATGTTAACAGCTGAGGATCCAATTTTTACATCTATCAAAAATGTAAAACAACAACAAAATTTTTAAAAGAGCTGGGAGTCGTGGCACATGCCTTTAATCCTAGCTCTGGGGAGGCAGAGGCAGGTGGATCTCCATGAATTGGGCCAGCCTGGTCTACAGAGTGAATTCCAGGACAGACAGGGCTACACAGAGAAACCCTGTCCAAAAACTAGCCCCCCCCAACACACCACCCACAAAAGAAAGTGTAAAAAGATGATCCAAGATATAGCAAAAATTAGGTTAGAAATTAAAGGGCTGTGGACATGGATCAGTGGCAGAGCACCTGCCTAGCATGTCTGAGATCACAGAGTCAACCCTCAGTAGAAAACAAAAATTTGAAGTTATCAAATTGATTGTGACAAAGTTTGCTACTACTTACACTCCTTACAATCTCTCATCTAAACACAATCACATGTCTATCAAAGACAATGACTGGGGTAACATAAAGTTTAAATCAACGTTAGTCTGGGTGATAAGTTTAGCTCCTTCTCTTTCTTTGTTTCTAACTCGATGTCTAGAATCCAGAAGCTTGTGTGTGCCGTGTAAGCATCACTTCAGCTGTTTCTGTCATTTCCTAGAAAGTGTTTCACTGACTTTCCTCTTACAGGTTCTGTTCATTCCACACAAGCACCAACAACAGACCAAAAACAAAAAACAAAAAACAAAAAAAACCCAAAAACCAAAAAACAACAACAATTCCACCCTAGTCTATCTGGAGAAACAATAAGTGTAACTGGGTGACCTGCTTAAAGCAAGTCATACTAACTCCAGCAACTGTAAAACTTCTACTCTCAGGAAGAAGCCTAGGGCAATGTTTCACAGCCAGTTCCTCCTCATAGACCCAATCCTGTACTGGTCTCAGCTACTGAATGTCCAAGAGGGACCTAGTATATCAGGTCTGGGAGGCAGCTTTCCACAACTGGAAAGTGTGTCAAGTGTTACACTTAAATACTCATACACTCCTATAAGTTCTGATAGAAGGATAAAGCTAAAAGACAGTTACCATCATGTTCTAAAGAACAGTGCTGTCCATGACATACATAGGGATTTACCACCCCTCTACGGAAGTCAGTTCTGATTCTCTAGGCTGTGGTACCTTAATGAAGCAAAGAAAAAAAAAAAAAAAGAAAGGAAAAAAAAGATCAAAACCCTGCAACAAAGAACAATGCTGGCCAGGTGTGACGGTGCACTCTGTAATCCCAACATTCAAAAGCCTGTGGCAGGACACCAAGAATCTGAGATCAGCCTGGGCTGCACAGTGAGAACTTGTCTCAAAAACAAAACCACAACCTTTAATAGCAGCACTTAGGAGGTAGAGGCATGAAGATGTCTGTGAGTTGGAGGCCAATCTAGATTACAAACTGAGTTCCAAGACAGCCAGGGCTACACAGAGAAACCTTATCTTGAGAAAAAAGAAAAAGTACAGATGTACTTTATCTGGGATACTAAGAAAGCCATATCTAAAATCAATCAAAAATTCTGATGGTGAAAAATAGAAAGACAAAAAAGAATTTTGATAGTATAATCAGTAGATTAAAATATTAGTAATTTGGAAGGACCATGTGACTCCATTTTAGAGAGTGGATTACCCCAAGAGGTTGACTGAGAACAAAGAGGTTTTTTTAACAGTCAAGGATGACTGATTTTAAAGAACTCTCTTGGGGTGGCCAAGAAGGTTCATCAGCACCTATGGCCAAGCCTGAAGACTTGAGTTCAATACTCAAGACTCAAAAGTTGGAAAGAGAGTGGTAGTAATACCTGCAATTTGTCCTCTAACCTCCACATGTGTGGAATGTGCATGCACACACACACACACACACACACACACAATGTGCATGTGCAGAGGTGGAAAAGAGAATAAATAAAAACTGATGTTTGAGATGTCAGAGCCATGGGCTATCTGCTGAGGAAAGCTGCTAACAGGGAGTGGAACCAGCCCAGGAGAAAGAAGTTTGTTGCAGTCGACAAAGATGAAAAAGGAGAGGAGATCTGAAGACCGCTTTGACATCAGACATGGAGATGCAGAGTTTGGAGTTTGCCCAGCTGGTTTCCTGTCTTGCTTTGAAGATTATAGTTAAGTGATTGGATGGATCTCAGAAGAGACTTTGGACTTTTAACATTGTTGAGACTGCTCTAGACTATGGGGACTTTAGAAGTTGGACTAAATGTACTTTTTGTTATGCTATGGGTAGATATGGCCCCAGTAGACTCATGTGTTTGAACTAGCCTATGGGGCCCAGGAAGTGGAATGTGATGGTTTGTATATGCTTGGCCTAGAGAGTGGCACTATTAGGAGGTATGGCCTTGTTAGAGTGGGTGTGTCACTGTGGGTGTGGGCTTTAATACCCTTGTCCTAGCTGCCTGGAAGTCAGTCTTCTCATAGCAGCCTTCAGATGAAGATGTAGAACTCGCTCCTCCTGTACCATGCTTGCCTGGACGATGCTATGTTCCTGCCTTGATGATAATAGACTGAACCTCTGAACTGTAAGCCAGCCCCAATTAAATGTTGTCTTTTATAAGACTTGCCTTGGTCATGGTGTCTGTTCACAGCAGTAAAACCCTAACTAAGACAGCAGGCCTGATCTATATAGGCAGTTCCAAGTAGCCAGGGCTACAGAGTGGAAGGGAAGGATGGATTAAGAGCATTGGGTTAAAGGTTCAATTCCTATCACCCACATGGTGGTGGCTCATACCCATCTGTAATTCTAATCCAGGGCCTCTAAGAATATCCGGCATACATGTGATATACAGATATATATGCAGACAAAAACATCCATACATATAACATGAATAAATCATTTTTTTAAATAAGAAGAGGGACTGTTAAGAGGACCTAGAATTAATCCCCAACACCCACATGGTATCTATTAATTATCTGTAAGTCCAATTCTGTTCTATGGATGCTTTAAGACTTAATACTTGGTTTCACTATTTATAAACATGGAACTAACTGACATAGATCAAAATACTTGACACAGTCATTATTTTTTAAATCTATCCTCTCACAGATAATCCCAATCAAGCACTACAGCAATGACTTACTAAGAGGTCCTGAGTTCAGATACAAACATCCACACCAGGTGGCCTTCAAAAGCCAGCAGCTCCCGCTCTAGAACATCAGACACCTTCTGTCCTCCACAAGCACCTGCACTCACATGCATACATCCACCCACACTCAAACATACATATGCATAAGTAGAAGAAATAAATATTTTTAGCTGGATGGTGGTGGTCACACCTTTAGTTCCAGCACTCCTGAGGCAAAGGCAGGCAAATCTCTGTGAGTTGGAGGCCAGCCTAGTCTACAGAGCAAATTCCAGGACTGTATATGTGTAGAAATCCTGCCTCAAAACACCAAAATATAAAAAAATTAAAAAGAAAAACCAAACCAATCCCCCCCAAAATTTTTTTTAAAAAACAGTAATAATCTCAGTCAAATTAGGGGGGAAATACTTCTCTTATACCTGTTTTAAGACTTCCATAGTGACTTCCACACAGGCACAGTGACATCTGTCTAGTTTAGGGTAAATAAATTCAAGGTCTTCTGCATGCTGGGGGGCAAGTGTTCTATCACTGAGCTACACCCAAGCACTGGAAGCTTCCTAAGACACAAAGTGCTGGGCCCAGACTCAGTGTCAGTCGGTAGCTATGTGAGAAGGCCAGGAGTCTGCACTTAACAAGTAACTGTGTGATGCTGATGCTGCTCAGAAGCCAGACGCTGAGAGCTTCAGACTCATCACTAAACCACCCTGTGTCTACTCAGACCAGTTCCAAATACATAGACAATACTCAAGTACTTGTTGATTCAGTTAGGCATATGAGGCAGTTTACTACATTGCTACCATAAAGGAAAAAAAACCTAGCAATCGAATGTTCAAAATGAGGAGCGGGGCATAGTGACCCTTACACTCCCAGGCATTTGTAAGACTGATATACGAGGATTTCTTGAGTTCATGAGTGTAAGGCTAGCCTGAACAATGCAGTAAGACCCTGTCTAAAAAAGGAGAAGGGCAGAAATAGTGAATGGCTAAATAAATTACATAGTATACTAAATGGTTAACCATTGGGAATACCCAATACTAGAAGAGAGAAGGAAAAAGAAAAACATAAGAGGAAAACATGATGTTCCTGTAACAACATCAACATCATCACCATCATCACCATCTTCTTCCTCCTCTTCCTCCTCTTCCTCCTCTTCCTCCTCTTCCTCCTCCTCCTCCTCCTCCTCCTCCTCCTCCTCCTCCTCCTCCTCCTCCTCCTCATCGAGAGAGAGTTTCACTATGTATCCTTGGCTGCCCTGGAGCATGTAGAAAGGCCAGGATGGCCTCACACTCCCAGAGATCTGTACAGGGATAGTGAGATGGTGCTGAAGTGACCAAAGTATACTGCTTAGATGTTTGAAGACACCACAATAAATTATGTTATATGATTAGTACATACTAATAACAAAGTTTGAAAAAGAAAAACCCAGTAAAATAATGTTACAGGCCAGGCACAGTGGTACATTCATTTAATCACAAGAAGTGGAAACAGGCAGACCTCTGGGAGTGTGAGGCCAACCTGGCCTATAGAGCATGTTCTGAGCAGCCAAGGCTACATAGTGAAACTCTCTCTCAATAACAATAATGGTGGTGATGGAGGTGATGATGATGATGATGTTACAGAAACATAATAATTAAATGGAGAAAGGTAATAAACAGGTCTACGATATCTGAGCCACACTACACTGATGCCTGAGGAACAGTGAGGGCCATCAGAAAGAAAGAGCAGTCTCCCCTGGTCCCTGCCTGTCTTTGAAAGCCCCTAAAAGTGAGAAGGACTCAAAAGCTCACATCACCATTTTCTTAAAGGGATCCAGTTTTATCCTGGACACATTCTTGCTGCCTTGGAGATGATCAGTGGCTTCATCAAAGAAGCTACTAACTAGTTATGGAAGCTGGGAAGAAGAATAATATCAAAGGGCTAGAAGACTCAATGCCTATGTGTGCTCATTCTGGTTATAACTAGTACCTCCCTGTCATGTTTCTCACATGAAGAAGAAACAATCTTATTTTAAATCCATTACCAGAACCCCTTTTTCTTTCCTTCCTTTTATTTTGTTTTATTTTATTTTTGAGACAGGATCCAGGCCAGGCTGAACTAGCACTTACTTAGTAGTCTATACTGGCCTTAAAACTTAGTAATTCTCTTGCTGTAACCTTCTGAGAACCTGGACTATAGTCACTGTATCTGGCTAGAAATGATGAATTTCACCAATTTCTGAGATCTTTTGAGATTCGAAGAGTTAGAATTAGGTTAGTTCATAGTTTTCTCCACTATGTATTTACAAGATAAATATTTTCAATTCTGCTTAGCTTGTTGCCACTTAAACCTAGTTCTTTCCAGTATAAACATAATTGTATTTTCTCATGTCCTGTTCTCGTCAGAGGTATAGGATAAGCCCGAACTTAAAAAAAAAAATCTCTTTTAGTTGAGGTTTAAGAACCTGCAATATTAGGTATGTACAATCTGCTACCTTGACATACAAAGGCATTAATTTACTATTCACCATAGTTTATACAATGTATATATATACACATGTATTGTTTCTTTGAAAATCAACAAAATATGAGCAATACACAAGGTTCTATTTGGCCAGAATGCAATTACATTATTCCCAGTTATATAACATAAGTATATACACACACATATATATATACATACATACACACATGAGGAGAAGCATTCAAATGCTTTTGGTTGAAAAACACGATGCTTCACTCTAGACTGACTCAGTACTTTACACTGCTCCTACAACACGCATACTGCATAATACAAGAGAGATTATGACGAAGCCTGCTGGTTTACATGAAAAACAATTCTATCCTCCAGTAAAGAATTGTTTGAATCATAGACACAAAAAGTCTTATTTGTATCAACACAGTATTAAGTGTATGTGTGTATGGATTAATGGCAAAGTAATATCAAAAAGTTATTTGATTTTTGAGTTGAGAATCATGAAAATTCAAGACTGTTGGTTTTTTGAAGTTTGTTCAGATGATATCTGAAAGTTGACAAGATTAAAAATACTACAAAATCAAGTAGCATACAATTAAGAAAACTGTACATTATCATATACATATATAATTCAATGACATCAAATAAAATTACGTGTCTGCAAGTTGGTTGACACAGTCCTCAAAACTGATTTTTTATTTTATATATTTCTTTATTGGAGACTGTGCTGCTCCAGCTGGTTTGGAACTTGCTATGTAGGAATGGCTGGCTTAGAACTCAGAAATCAATCTGCCTCTGCTTCAGAGTGCTGGGATTAAAGGCATGTGCTACCACACCCAGCTCAAAACTGGTATGATAAAACCCCACTAAGATGCTTACATGGAGGTGACTGGAAGATTTTCATAGCTTACCTGCCACAGGAGGGACAGCTCCACAAAAGCGCACTGTTGCATATTCCCCGTTAACTTCAACTCTTCTACCAATGACATCTAATGCCAAAATGTCACTCATTATAAGACAGCAGGAATCCAAACTAGGAGATCTAGGGAGGAAAACAGGAAAAACTGACAAGAACTTAATTAGCAAAAACTGTAGTCTAGGCTGGCCTCAGGATCTTAAACTACACAGAGCAAATCCTCCTGCCCCCACTGCTCAAGTGCTGGGATAACAGATATTAGCCACCACACCCAGCCAAAGTTTCCCACCCCAATAAGGGGCTGAAGAAAATGGCTTACTCTGTAAGGTGCCTTTTATGCACACACAAGTACCTGGGTTGAGATCCCCAGAAAAAGCTAACTGTGACAGACAGTATACACCTACAATTCCAGAGTGGGGAAGAGGAGACAGGAGGATTCTTGCGGCTTACTGGCTCACCAGTTTAGCCAACTGGTGAGTTCCATGTTTAGTGATCACCCCTGTCTCAAAAGGCAAGATGGAGAGTGATAGAGTAAGACAGAGCAGACCTCTGGCCCCCATTGGTACACACGTGGATGCACACACACATACATACATGTGTGTGTACACATACTAAAGAACAATGGGCCTGGAGATCTAGCAGAGTTGGTATGTGCTTGCCTAGCGTCGACAAAGCAGAGTGGCTCATGCCTTTAATCCTAGCAGTCAGAAGCCTGCCTGAGATACATGAACGAGGCCCTAGCTCAGGAAAAGAGTAACAAAAAATAACTCAAAATTTTAGGTATGATATATTATGGCTAATATTCCTTTTTTGCTTTAAGACATGTAACCCATGCTGGGCAGTGGTGGCACACGTCTTTAATCCCAGCACTTGGGAGGCAGAGACAGGCGGATTTCTGAGTTCGAGGCCAGCCTGGTCTACAGAGTGAGTTCCAAGACAGCCAGGGCTACACAGAGAAACCCTGTCTCCAAAACAAAACAAAACAAAACAAAACAAAACAAAACAAAAGACATGCAACCCAGCCCAGGCTGGCCTCAATCTCACTATGTAGTTAGGGATGGCTACTGAAATTCACTTAAGTGCTAGGATTACAGACATCTGCCACTATGCCCAGCTTATTCTGGAGACAAGACCTCCCACATAAGCTAGCCTTGAATGCTGATCCTCCTGCCCCAGCTTCCAACATGCTGAAATTACAAACATGGGCCACATGCTCAGCTTGGTCATGACTTCTTTCAAACCTTGGTCTTTTGGAAATAAGCACTGAGACAGTTAGACTTCCAGTTTTAGATATACCAGTAGCAGTGTAGGTAATCCATAGAATGAAAGAGGGGCAGTGACCAGAAAGATGAGGATTTTATTAAGTTAAACACTAGAATCAACATTTGGGAGAATTATTAGATAAAAATGGTCAAACAAAAAATAGGGATCCTTGTGTTAGGGCCCCAAAACCCCAAACAACCCAAGGAGTCACAAAAGTCCAGCAAAGCAAGAGCTTTAATTGAATTAGGCCTCAAGAACTGATCAGTCAGGGACAATGGCACAGACTTGGGAGCTGACTGCATCCTTAAAATGTTCATCTTAGTAAGGATTTAAACAGATGACAAAAACATATTGTATTCAGGCTGCTATGATTAATCAGGACCACAGAACAAACTCCAGAGCTGAACTGTGACCCCCAACCCAGAATGTCACAGAGTTTTAAACCTGAAATCCATAAATATCTGTGCCAAGATTAAAGTAACATTTTCTCACCAATCAAGATTTAGGGATATGGGACTTCCTTAGGAACATGCCTTTGTAGTACACTTATCCTGTTGGTTAGGTTATTCAACTGTGGTGGGGCAACCTGTCTAGCACTAATGTCTCAAATTGCCAACCAGGATATCAGTTACCCATGTACATGTCTCTTTCTGCCAAGGAGGGTATCAGTTACCCAGGGAGATCTTGGGAACTTAAATTTTATTTGACCTCTATCCAAAATGGTAGTTTTAGTCAACATGGTTTCAGTTTGGTTCCTTCTTAATCTTGGTCAGTTTGTTGGGTTTTGCCTTGGATAGATCAGTAGAACCCTAAGGTACTGCAACTTCTAAGATAAGAAACCCTGTACTACAATGGAATTTTCAGCAATGAAAAGCAAAGGAGGCCGGG
>NW_021604639.1:3146558-3192671 GCF_004785775.1 Grammomys surdaster | reverse complement strand
GTGTGTATATATAAAACCTAATTGCTGAGATGATCCAGGAAGCTTGCTGAAAATCAGTAACTTAAAGGTTAAAAGAAATATTGCTCACAGGATAAAAATTCTAACAAGATTTGAATAAAGAATATACAGTAAAATTATAAGTTAATTGTTATAAGAAAAAGAAAATAATGTATCTTTTAAACAAGTAGCTGGAGAGAAGTGAAAAGAGAAAAATTAATTAAAAAAAATCCAACCCCCCCAAAAGGCAAGTACTAAGTCCTTGGCTGAAGAGATGATTCTGTAGACAAAGTACTTGCCATGTAAACTTGTACACAAGATTTTGGATTCCCAGACCCAAGGCAAGTGTTGGGTTTGTGTGGCAGCCACTCATAATCCCAGTATCTTGGGAGGCAGAGAATAGATCCTTATAACAAGCCAGCTAGCTACGTTAACAGGAATTTGTGAGCTCCAGGTTCCACAAGAAATACTGTACTGACTCAATAAATATAAGAGAAATCAAGGAACATACCCAATAACTTCATGCCTCCACATGCATACATGTGCATCTGCACCACAAATATGCCCCACCCTGTACGCACAAACTTGCATATACTCACACAAATAAAGTACAAAGAAGTATTAGGCAGAAGCTGTAGGTCACTGGCAGACACTGTAAACATGTATTATGGTAGAAAAGCCTAAATACCTTCAATCCATAATTAAAACTGTCTACTAAAAGCCAGACACTTTTCTAGGTACTAAGGGCAGAGCAGAAAAATATCTGCCTTCTGGAAGCATCTATCCTTGTGGTGAGAAACACAATAAACCAGATAACTGGGTACATCACATGATAAGAAAGGGATAAACACAAGGACAAGAAGCACAGTGGCTCTGTTAAAGATGGAAGAAAGTTGGACAAGAAAGGTAGTATTCCAAAACGCAGCGGGAGAGGTAAGAGGCTGAACCACATGACCATACAGAAGACCATGCAGGCAGAGAAACTTGAGATCTGATTCTCTTAGAAGCTACAATGTGTTTGAGGGTAGATAATGAACAATTAAAAAGTTAGCAAGAGACAGATCAAGGATGATGCAGGCCCAGGTCATTTAGGACTCTGGGGACCACTTGAAAGACTTGTCTGCAAAGTGAAACCACAAAGAAAAGAGATTATCTTACTTTCTTAAAAAGATCCCTGTAGGTTCTGTGATGCTAACTGACAAGAAGAAAAAACTGTGACTAGTAGTTAGGGAACAGTAATCTTATGAGAGACAGCTTTTTTTTTTTTTTTTTTTTTTTTAACAGATTGAGTGTTGTTAAGAAAGGGCTTGAAGATCTGAACATATTTTGACTAGCTGATATGAACACATAAAAATGCTGAGTCATAATGACTCCAAAGGTTCGGCCTGAACAAATGTCTTAGTAGACAACTGTGATAAATACAATACTCCAGGAAGTCACAAGGCAAAGTCCCGCCAGACCCACAGGCCTATGTTCTAAGCTACTCTGGGACTGAGGTAGGAGAATCAAACATTAAAGGTCAGTACAGACAAGACCTTACCAGGGCTAGGGGTATAGTTTAGTGGTAGAGCACTAACCTAGTATAAGGGAGGCCCCAGGACAAAAGAAGAAAAAGAAGAATAAGAAGAGGAGGAAGAAGAGAAGGAAAAGGAGGAGGAAGAAGAGGAAGAGGAAGACAAGGCAGAAGAGGAGGAAGAGGAGGAGGAGGAGAAGAAGAAAACTAATAATTCTCTTTAGGAGTAATGGGAAGTGTACTAGTTCCAGCACCAAGTTGCTTTCTGTGGTCTCCTTTACCAAAGCAAGTCAAAAACCATTCTGATGAGACCGATGACACTGGTAACCAAAGCTGGAGTAGGTTTTGCTTCAACATCAAAAGAAGGCAACTTCTAAAGAATCTGATTCCTTTGCATTATAACCCAATTATGAACAAATAAAAAGTCCTCTTCATAGAACAACACAGAACACCACATTCCTTCTCAATGATGCACTGAAAATGAATCTGATTTATAAATGAGATGGATCAGGGTAGAGTGACTGATTCAGAAATCCTGCAGCATGTAATAAACAAGGAGGAAATGGTCTGGCATGACTGACTCCTATGATCTCAAGGCCATTGTGGAAGAAGGTTCTCTACATCAGGGCAGATTTGTATCAGTAACTTAACATTCTGAATATTTTTATAGATCCTAATAAAAACTATGATTTATAAAATTGTCTGCATGGGGGTGTGGTCGCCCAGATCTTTAACCCCAGAACTCTAGAGGCAGAGGCGGGAGGTTCTCTGTAAGTTTCAAGCCAATTTGGTCTACACACTGAGCTTCAAAACAGCCAGGACTACATAAAGACGACACAAAAACCAAACCAAGCCTGGGCGGTGGTGGCGCACGCCTTTAATCCCAGCACTTGGGAGGCAGAGGCAGGCAGATTTCTGAGTTCGAGGCCAGCCTGGTCTACTGAGTGAGTTCCAGGACAGCCAGGGCTACACAGAGAAACCCTGTCTCGAAAAACCAAAAAACAAACAAACAAACAAACCAAAAGTTCCAGATAGTAAGCTGTGTTTACAACAGCACCCATAACACGAGCACATAGAAAAATTAAAACTAGGGCTGGTGAGATGGTTAAGAGAACTAGCTGCTCGTCCAGCAAACCCAGGTTCAAAACCCTGCATTCACATGGCAGCTCACGACTATTTGTAACTCCAGTCTCAGGAGCTGAAATGCCCTGTTCTGATGTCCTGGTACACTGCATACATGTGGTGCACATACATACATCATATACAAAATACCCATACATATAAAATAAAAATTAATCTTAAAAAAAGAAAAATTAAAAGTAAGGACATAAAAAGATAGCAGATAACATCAATGGACAGTGGACCTGGCTAATTTTCACACCAGACAGGAGAGCAGTCTGGTCACTAGCACTTATAAACTCTGCTGTGTCAACAAGCCTGTTTCTTTGGGGATGGCTAAATTACACCCTAATTTTGGATTCAACTACAACTCACAGAACAATCCCCAAATGGTAGTAAACTCTTTGTAAAAAATGTTATTCTGAGGGTGTGATGACTCACAAATGTTATCTCAGTGCTCTTGAGGTTAAGGCTGGAGGATTGCTCAGGGGTTCAAGGTCACCCTGGGCTAAAATGTGAGCTCTGCTTCCAGCAGTGAATCCTTGTTTTAAAAATTAGTTAATTTATTTATTGCCAAGCATGCTAGCTATTGCACTGGGAGTCTAAAGCAAAGCAAAAGGGCTGACGCTAGTTCAAGGCCAGCCTCAGATATTTCCAAAATAGCCTTGGATTACAGAATGAGACCATCTCTCAATAAATAAATAAATAAATAAATAAATAAATAAATAAATAAAATTCTGAAATCTCGCCCAGAGAAAGCTGGTCTCCTAGGAGTGTTGTTACTTCTAAGTTCACAGGTGAGACAAACATTTGTGCTTCAAAAACTGCCCAAAGAGGAACCTGCCAGGAGATCACAGGGCTCAGGAACCTCGGAGCAACTGGAGACAGGATCCTTCTGGTCTCTATCTGCACCCCACAGTTAACCCAGTGGCACAGCTCTTTGTACCCAAATCCTGCCTGAAGAGAACTGGTCTCCCAGAAGTGCACCTAAGATCACAGGTTTATAGGAGGGACAGGCTCCAGTCAGAGACAGCAAGACCAAGTAACACCAGAGATAGCCAGATGGTAATAGGAAAAACGCAAGAATATAAGCAACAAAGATCAAGGGTACTAGGCATCACTAGAACCCAGTTCTCGAACTATGGCAAGTCCTGGATACCCCGACACACCAGAAAAGCAAGATTGTGATTTAAAAATCACTTCTCATGATGATGATAGAGGACTTGAAGAAGGACATAAATAACTCCCTTAAAAACATACAGGAGAACACAGGTAAACAGGTTCCCTTAAAGAGGAACACAAAAATCCCTTAAAGAATTATAGGAAAATACAAACAAACAGGTGAAGGAATTGAACAAAACCTTCCAGGATCTAAAAATGGAAGTAGAAACAATAAACAAATCACAAAGGGAGACAACCCTGGAGATAGAAAACCTAGGAAAGAGATCAGGAGACACAGATGCAAATATCACCACCAGAATACAAGAGATAGAAGAGAGAATCTCAGGAGCAGAAGATAGCAGAGAAAACAGTGAAATAACACAACAGTAAAAAAAAAAAAAAACTGCAAAATGTCGGGCAGTGGTGGCACATGCCTTTAATCCCAGCATTTGGGAGGCAGAGGCAGGTGGATTTCTGAGTTCGAGGCCAGCCTGGTCTACAGAGTGAGTTCCACGACAGCCCAGGCTACACAGAGAAACCCTGTCTCGGAAACAAAAAACAAAAACCAAACCAAAACAAAACAAAAAAAACCTGCAAAATGCAAAAAGCTTCTAACCCAAAACATCCAGGAAATCCAGGACACAATGAGAAGACCAAACCTAAGGATAATAGGTATAGAAGAGAGTGAAGACTCCCAACTTAAAGGGCCAGTAAAATATCTTCAACAAAATTATAGAAGAAATCTTCCCTAACCCAAAGAAAGAGATGCCCGTCAACATACAAGAAGCCAACAGAACTCCAAATAGATTGGACCAGAAAAGAAATTCCTTCCATCACATAATAATCAAAACACTAAATGCACAAAACAAAGAAAAAATATTAAGAGCAGTAAGAGAAAAAGGTCAAGTAACTTATAAAGGCAGACCTATAAGAATTACACCAGACTTCTCACCAGAGACTGTGAAAGCCAGAAGATCCTGGAAAGATGTCATACAGACCCTAAGAGAACACAAATGCCAGCCCAGGCTACTATACCCAGCAAGCCTCTTAATTACCATAGACAGAGAAACCAAGGTATTCCATGACAAAACCAAATTTAAACAGTATCTTTCCACAAATCCAGCCCTATAAAGGATAATAGATAGAAAACTCCAACACAAGGAGGGAAACTACACCCAAGAAAAAGCAAGAAATTAATCTTTCAACAAACCCAAAAGAAGACAGCCACACAAACATAATTCCACCTCTAACAACAAAAATAACAGAAAGCAACAATCACTTTCCCATAATATCTCTTAATATAAATGGACTCAATTCCCCAATAAAAAGACATAGACTAACAGACTGGATAGGAAAGCAGGATTTTGCTGCATAAAGGAAATGCACCTCAATGACAAAGACAGATACTACCTCAGAATAAAAGGCTGGAAAAAATTTTCCAAGCAAATGGTTCCAAGAAACAAGGTGGAGTAGCCATTCTAATATGGAATGAAATCGACTTTCAAACAAAAATTATCAAAAAAGGTAAGGAAGAATGTCTTATATTTGTGAAAGGAAAAATCTACCAAGATGAACTCTCAATTCTGAACATCTATGCTCCAAATGCAAGGGCACCCACTTTCATAAAAGAAACTTAACTAAAGCTCAAAGCACACATTGCACCTCACACCACATTAGTGGAAATTTTCAACACTCTGCTCTCATCAAAGGAAAGATCATGGAAGCAGAAATTAAACAGAGACACAGTGAAACTAACAGAAATTATAAACCAAATGGATTTAACAGATATCTATAGAACATTTCATCCTAAAACAAAAGAATATACCTTCTTCCCAGCATGTCACATTACCTTCTCCAAAAAACTGACCATATAATCCGTTACAAAAACAGGCCTCAACAGATACAAGAAGACTGAAATAATCCCATGAATCCTGTCAGACCATCACATACTAAGGCAGGTGGTCTTCAACAGGAACAAAAACAACAGAAAGCCTACATACACATGGAAGTTGAACAACTCTCTACTCAATGACAACTTGGTCATGGAAGAAATAAAGAAATTAAAGACTTTTTAGAATTCAATGAAAATGAAGGTACAATATACCCAAACTTGTGGGACACAATGAAAGTAGTGCTAAGAAGAAAACTCATAGCTCTGAGGGCCTCCAAAAAGAAACTGGAGAGAGCATATACTAGCAGCTTGACAGCATATCTGAAAGCTCTAGAACAAAAAGAAACAAATACACCCTAGAGGAGTAGATGGCAGGAAATTATTGAACTGTGGGCTGAAATTAACCAAGAAGAAATGAAGAGAACTATACAGAGAATCAACAAAACCAGGAGCTGGTTTGAGAAAATCAACAAGATAGATAAACCCTTAGACAGACTAACCAGAGAGCACAGAGACAGTATCCAAATTAACAAAATCAGAAATGAAAAGGAAAGACATAACAACAGAAACTGAGGAAATTAAAAAAAAAATCATCAGATCCTACTACAAAAGCCTATACTCAACAAAACTGGAAAATCTGGATGAAATGGACAGTTTTCTAGACAGATACGAGGCACTGAAGTTCAATCAGGATCAGGCAAACCATCTAAACAGTCTCATAACCCCTAAAGAAATAGAAGCAGTCATTAAAAGTCTCCCATCCAAAAAAAGCCCAGGACCAGATGCTTGTAGTGCAGAATTCTATCAGACCTTAAAAGAAGACCTAATACCAATACTCTTCAAACTATTCAAGAAAACAGAAAGAGAAGGAACACTACACAGTTCATTCTATGAGACCACAATTATGGCATACCTAAACCACACAAAGACCCAACAAAGAAAGAGAACTGCACACCAATTTTATTTATGAATATTGATGCAAAAATACTCAATAAAATTCTCACAAACCAAATCCAAGAACACATTAAAAATGATCATCAATCATGACCAAGTGGGCTTCATCCCAGCGATGCAGGGATGGTTCAATATTCAGAAATCCATCCATGTAATCCACTGTATAAACAAACTCAAAAGGAAAAAAAAAAACCACATGATCATCTCATTAGTGGCTGAGAAAGCATTTGACAAAATTCAACATCCCTTCATGGTAAAAGTCCTAGAAAGATCAGGAATTCAAGGCCCATACCTAAACATAGTAAAAGCAATATACAGCAGACCAGTAGCCAACATCAAACTACATTGAGAAAAACCTGAAGCAATCCCACTAAAACTAGGTACTAGACAAGGCTGCCCACTCTCTCCCTACATATTCAATACAGTAATAAAAGTTCTAGTGAGAGCAATTAGACAACAAAAGGAAATCAAAGGGATACAAACTGGAAAAAAGAAGTCAAAATATCACTATTTGCAGATGATATGATAGTATACTTAAGTGACCCCAAAACTTCCACCAGAGAACTCCTAAACCTGATAACTTCAGCAAAGTGGCTGGATATAAAATCAACTCAAACAAATCAGTAGTCTTCCTCTATTCAAAGGATAAACATGCTGAGAAAGAAATTAGGGAAATGACACCCTTCACAATAGTCACAGATAATATAAAATATCTTGGTATGACTCTAACCAAGCATGTAAAAGATCTGTATGATAAGAACTTCAAGTCTCTGAAGAAAGAAATCAAAGATCTCAGAAGATGAAAAGATCTCCTATGCTCATAGATTGGCAAGATTAATACAGTAAAAATGGCCATCTTGCCAAAAACAATCTACAGATTCAATACAATCCCCATCAAAATTCCAACACAATTCTTCATAGAGTTAGAATGAGCAATTCTCAAATTCATTTGGAATAACAAAAAAACCCAGGATAGTGAAAACTGTTCTCAACAAAAGAACTTCTGAGGGAATCACCATCCCTGAGTTTAAGCTGTACTACAGAGCAATAGTGATAAAAACTGCATGTATTGGTACAGAGACAGGCAGGAAGATCAATGGAATAGAACTGAAGAGCCAGAAATGAACCCACACACTTATGATCACTTGATCTTTGACAAAGGAGCTAAAACCATCCAGTGGACAAAAGACAGCATTTTCAACAAATGGTGCTGGTTCAACTGAACCAAATTGATCCATTCTTATCTCCTTATACAAAGCTCAAGTCCAAGTGGATCAAGGACCTCCACATAAAACCATATACTCTGAAACTTATAGAAGAGAAAGTGGGGAAGAGCCTCTCAAACACATGGGCACAGGGGAAAAGTTTCTGTACAGAATACTAATGGCTTATGTTTTAAGATCAACAATCGACAAAAGAGACCTCAAAATTGAAAAGCTTCTGTATGGAAAAGGACACTGTCAATAGGACAAAATGGCAACCAACAGATTGGGAAAAGATCTTTCCAATCCTACATCCTATAGAAGGCTAATATCCAATATATACAAAGAACTCAAGAAGTTAGACTCCAGACAAACAAAAAACCCTATTAAAAAATGGTGTACAAAGCTCAACAAAGAATTCTCAACTGAGGAAACTCAAATGGCCGAAAAGCACCTGAAGAAATGTTCAATATCCTTAGTCATCAGGCAAATGCAAATCAAAACAACCCTGAGATTCTACCTCACACCAGTCAGAATGGCTAAGAACAAAAACTCAGGTGACAGCAGATGCTGGTGAGGATGTGGAGAAAGAGGAACACTCCTCCATTGTTGGTGAGATTGCAAGCTGGTACACAACCACTGTGGAAATCAGTGTGGCGGTTCCTCAGAAAAATGGACATAGTACTACCTGAGGACCCAGCTATACCACTCCTGGGCATATACCCAGAAGATGCTCCAACATATAACAAGGACACATGCTCCACTATGTCCATAGCAGCCGTATTTATAATAGCCAGAAGCTGGAAACAACCCAGATGTCCCTTAACACAGGAATGGATACAGAAAAATGTGGTACATTTACATAATGGAGTACTACTTAGCTATGACCATGAAATTTTCAGGCAAATGGATAGAACTAGAAAATATCATCCTGAGTGAGGTAACCCAGCAACCCACAAAAGAACACACAAGGTATGCACACACTGGTAAGTGGATATTAGTCCAAAAGCTTGGAATACCCAAGATACAATTCACAGACCTCATGAAGCTCAAGAAGAAGGAAGATCAAAGTGTGGATGCTTCAGTCCTTCTTAGAAGGGGGAACAAAATACTCACAGGAGGAAATACGGAGACTAAGTGTGGTGCAGAGACTAAAGGAAAGACCATCCAGAGACTGTCTCACCTGGGGAATTTACCCCATAAAAAGAAACCAAACCCAGACACTATTGCTGATGACAAGAAGTGCTCGCTGACAGGAGCCTGATATAGCTGTCTCCTGAGGGGCTCTGCCAAAACTTGACAAATACAAAGGCGTATGTTCACAGCCAACCACTGGACTAAGCACGGGGTCCCCAGTGGAGGAGTTAGAGAAAGAACTGAAGGAGCTGAAGGGATTTGCAACCCATAGGAAGAACAACATCAACCAACCAGACTCCACCCCCAAGAGCTTCCAGGAACTAAACCATCAACCAAAGAGTACACATGGAGTGATCCATGACTTCAGTGGCATATGTGGCAGAGGATGGCCTTGTACGACATCAGTGGGAGGAGAGGCCCTTGGTCCTGGGAAGGCTGGATGCCCCAGTGTAGGGCAATGCCAGTGTAGGAAGGCTGGAGTAGGTGGGTGGGTGGGTGAGCAGAAGCAGAGAGAGGGAGGATGTGATAGGGAGTTTCCAGAAACCGGGAAAGGGGATAACATTTGAAATGTAAATAATATATCCAATTAAAAAAAAAAGGAAAAAAATTTGAATACTCCCCTCTGCCCGCCCACCACCCTCCACTACTGCTGTCCACCATAAACGTCAAAAGAGAGCGCTTTCCTCTACACTGACAGCCTGGCAGCATCACTTGAGACCCAAGCCCAAAGCTGACAGAAAAAGGGGGGGGGGGGGCTCCTGGCGCAGGCGTACTAGCCTTCCGCCGGGTCAGCCCACAGCACCGCTCAGCCGACGCGAGAGAAGTCTCGGAGCAGAAGGAACACTGAGGCAACCCAGCCCCATTGGGCAGCTCGCCACCTCAGCTCCACGACCTTACGGAACTCACCTTCCCTTAGCCGGTGTGTGAACACCCAGAGACCCTCACGCACCCTCTGCGATGAAGCTTTCGGCCCTAGGCGGAAGTATCTCTAGACCGGAAGTCCCACCTCTGCAGAGGAAGTGATGAAAAACAGTTTAGCCCATCCAAAGCCAACCCTATTGTTGCGATGTGTTGTTATGGGGGATGCTGAAACTGCAACTCTGGAGGACCACGGGATCAGCCGAATTTGCGTACTCTAGTTGATCTGGACAGCCAAAACGAGAGCTAAAAGTTCATAGCTGGGCGTGATGGCTCATGCCTACTACAGTCAGCACTGGGAAGGTTGAGGCAAGATTGAGACCGGCGGGAGGAGCGGACCCTATATAAAAAACATGCTTATGGGTAGGGAGTTTATATCTACGTGGAAAGGTGTAGTGTTGATCCCTCCTGAACTGGAAAGAAAAAGTTAAACAGCTAAGGCATAAGGGAGAATCAGAGTAGACGCGATGTTTTAAATTAAAGTCATCACTGTACATAAAAAATTCCAATGAATCGGGGTTTTTGGTGATGTTTTGATTTGTTTTTAGATGTTAAAAGCCGGTAACTATTTCATTGAAAACAAATGTAAGATGCTATGTACATAAGCATATAGCACTATGACCTCTCACGGGTTCCATATACCTGATGCTGGGCAGAAACTTAAGTGAGAGAGCTCTGGCTTTGCTGGATCTAAGACAGTCTGACCATACATCACCACGAAAACGATAATAAAAGAGTGCTGTAATTCAACCTAGGAGGAACTGCACAACATTACTGAAAAGACATAATTCATGACAAATCTGTTTTATTGCTCAGCAGTGAGAGATTCACCCTGTAGTGAATCTACTATCAATGATTAATGAGAGATAAAATAAGCTTCCAGAACCTTTCCTGTTACGTATCAGTAGGGGTAGAACATCTCACTCTTGTCTGGAGGATCTAAGCTACTAGGGCATTTGGCAATTCTCCACTAGAAATATAGAACTTCGGATGAGAACTTTTTCAAGGACAACATTTCACAAAGGTGGTGCCGCTGATTGTTTTGAGACAACGTCTCATGTGTCCTAGGCTGGCCTCAAAACTTGCCAAAGTAAAGATTGGTCTTGAACTCCTGAATATCTTGCCTCCATCTACCAAGTGCTAAAATCACAGGCTTGGACCCCATCTATTTTAACTTCCTGCTTTTCAAGGAATTGTTGATACAAAACACGTGCTAGAAAAGAGATAGGTTATTCTGAACCAAATTCAAGTGACCTTGACCCAGAAACACTGAGTTTACCTTGAATGACTGTTACTGTCGAAGAGATTATTTGAATTTTTATAGTTTCACACAAGAACATGTTCAAAATAAGTTGATGGAAACAAAGTGTAGCAGATTACAGCAAAATAGGTCAGTCACTTCAGGTTTCAGATATTAAATCAAATTAGCATCAAACTCTCAACAATTTCTCTGCCTCTACCTCCCAGGTAATAGGATTACAGTTGTGAGCCACAACACCTAGCCAAAATTTGATCTCAGTTACTGTTTGCAAAAGTTTTAAAATTGTGCAAATGTAAGTATACTGTTCTTCTCAGGTGGAGGTGAACAAACATGGCTGTTTGACACCACAAAAGACACTATAAAGATCTATTATTGAAAAAATAAACTAGCCGGGCAGTGGTGGCGCACGCCTTTAATCCCAGCACTTGGGAGGCAGAGGCAGGCGGATTTCTGAGTTTGAGACCAGCCTGGTCTACCGAGTGAGTTCCAGGACAGCCAGGGCTACACAGAGAAACCCTGTCTTGAAAAAACAAAAAAACAAAAAACAAAAAAAAAACAAAAAAGAAAGAAAGAAAGAAAAAAAAGAAACTGAAATTAGAGGATTATTAGCTGTGTAAAGACTTGGGCAGTACTCAAAATCTTGTATAAATCTCCACCTTTTCTTGCTTCGGGTTTCCTGTATTAGGATGTAACGAAGACAACTGCAAGAGCTCATACACCCGTTTTAAGGTATTCTTATATAGTACGTTTTATTTCCCAGGAAATCTGATCCTGGAGGGACTGCTTTATATTTGGTTCTGGTCTGTTTTTATTTATTGATATTTCAAGAGGGTGGCTGTTCTTATTTACCCCGTTGAAGAAATTTCCCATAGTTTCGACAGTATCTGTGAAAGGAGTCTTCCCCTGTGGAGTCCTTCTTGCCTCATTTTTGCAAGAATAGAAAAGATGAGTGATTGGAGGTTTTCTATATCTCATGTTCAAGATCATTGCTCTTTGAAAAGAAGGACACAGAAGCCTGGAGTGCTTCCAAAGCCATGTCCCAATAAGCAAACAGGGTGCTGTATGCCTTTAGGAAAATATAATATCCCAGAGGTTTGGTAATTGAAATTGTTTGGGATTTGTCTTGAAGGAAAGTTAGAGATTCCCAATACTTGCCTTGTGGCATACCCCTTTAACTTCCAGGACTCAGGAAGGGAGGCAGAAGTAGGCAGATCTCTGTGAATTAGAGGACACCCTGGCTCACATAGCAAGTTCCAGGCCATACAGGCCACATGGTGGGATCCTGTCTCCAAAAAGGAGAGGAGAGGAGCAGGAGGGAGAGAAGGGGAAAAGGAAAGAAAGGGAAAGGAAAAGAAATTTTATTCATCATTCAGCTTTATTTTGGGGTGGAATTTTTTTTAATGTGATGGGAGTTTTAAAAGCATACTATCAATATCTGTGAGGGTCTTTGCCTCCCTTGGTTAACAGTTATCTCTATTTTCCTAAGGTATTAGTAGGAAGAAAAGGAACATTCTGTATTCTCTTGAGGAAGTTCTGTGCTAGCCTTGACTTCCATCCAAGGACTTTTGTCCCATATGAAAACTACACACATGTATTTTTGTTGTATTTGTTTTTTTATTGGTTATTTTATTTATTTACATTTCAAATGTTATCCCCTTTTCCAGTTTCCCCTCTGCAAACCCCCTACCCCATTCCCCCTCCCCCTGCTTCTGTGGGGGTGCTCCCCCACCCACCCACCCACTCCCACCTCACTGCCCTAGTATTCCCCTACACTGGGGCATCAAACCTTCACAGGACCAAGGGCCTCCCCTGCCATTGATGCTAGATAAGGCCATCCTCTGCTACATATGCAGCTAGAGCTTCATGGTCCCTTCATGTGTACTCTTTGGTTGGTGGTTTAGTCCCTGGGAGCTCTGGTGAATCTGGTTGGTTGATATCGTTGTTCATCCTTTGGGGTTGCAAACCTCTTCAGCTCCTTCAGTCCTTCCCCTAGCTCCTCCATTGGGGTCCCAATGTTCAGTCCAATGGTTGGTTGCAAGCGTCTTCATCTGTATTGGTCAGGCTCTGGCAGAGCCTCTTGGGAGACAGCTATATTAAGTTCCTGTCAGCAAGCACTTCTTGGCATCAGTTATAGTGTCTGCATTTGGTGTCTGCATATGGGATGGATCCCTAGGTGAGATGGTCTCTGGATGACCTTTCCTTCAGTCTCTGCTCCACTCTTTGTCCCTGTATTTCCTTTAGACAGAAGCAATTTTGGGTTAAACATTTGGAGATGGGTGGGTAGCCTCATTCCTTACCCCTGGGCCATACCTAACATCTGGATATGGTCTGTACAGGTTTTCTCTCCCCCTTTTTAGGTATTTTAGCTAACATCATCCCCATTGGGTCCTGAGAGCCTCTTGCTTCCTGCCATCTGGGACTTTCTGGTGGCTACCCAAGTTCCCCATCCCCCATTGCTACACACCTCCTCAATTTTCTGATGCTCTGTACATCCCCCCATCTCCTCCCATACCTGATTCTGCCTCTTTCCCCCCTTCCCCTCCTGCATTCCTCCCAAGTCACTCCCACCCTCTACCTTGTATGATTATTTTGTTCCCCCTTCTAAGTAGGACTGAAGCATCCACACTTTGACTTTCCTTCTTCTTGAGCTTCATATGGTCTGTGAGTTGTGAGTTTTCTGAGCTTTTTGCCTAGTATCCACTTATCAATGAGTTCATTAAATTCTAAAAAGTCTTTAATTTCTTTATTTCTTCTCTGACCAACTTATCATTGAGTAGAGTTGTTCAGCTTTCACGTCTATGTGGGCTTTCTATTGTTTTGTTGCTATTGAAGACCAGCCTTAGTGATCATCTGATAGGATGCATGGGATTATTTCAATCTTCTTGTATCTGTTGAGGCTTGTTTTTGACCAATTATATGGTCAGTTTTGGAGAAGGCATCATGAGGTGCTGAGAAGAAGGTATATTCTTTTTTTTTTTTCTGGATGAAATGTTCTATAGGTATCTGTTAAATCCACTTGGTTCATAACTTCTGCTAGTTTCACTGTGTCTCTGTATAGTTTGTTTCTATGATCTGTCCATTGGTGAGAGTAGTGTGTTTCAGTCTCCCACTGTTATGGTGAGAGGTTCTATGTGTGTTTTGAGCTTTGTAAAGTTTCTTTTATGAATGTGGGTGCTCTTGCATTCAGGGCATAGATGTTCCAAATTGAGTTCTCTTGGTAGATTTTTTTTCTTTGATGAGTATGATGCGTCCTTCCTTATCTTTTTTTTTTTTTTGATAACTTTTGGTTGAAAGTCGATTTCATTCTATATTAGGATGGCTGCTCCACCTTGTTTCTTGGGAACATTTGCTTGGAAATGTTTTTTTTTCTAGCCTTTTATCCTGAAGTAGTATCTGTCTGTCACTGAGGTGCATTTCCTGTATGCAGCAAAATGCTGGGACCTCTTTACCTATCCAGTCTGTTAGCCTGTGTCTTTTTATTGGGGAATTGAGTCCACTGATATTAAGAGATATTAAGGACCAGTGATTGTTGCTTCCTGTTATTTTTGTTGTTAGCATTGGAATTATTTTTGCGTAGCTATCTTCTTTTGGGTTTGTTGAAAGATTAATTTCTTGCTTTTTCTTGGGTGTAGTTTCCCTCCTTGCATTGGAGTTTTTTCCTTTGTAGAGCTGGATTTGTGGAAAGATATTGGTTTTGTCATGGGATATCTTGTTTTCTCTGTCTATGTTAATTGAGAATTTTGCTGAGTATAGTAGCCTGAGCTGGCATTTGTGTTCTCTTAGGGTCTGCATGACACCTGTCCAAGATCTGGTGTTTAGTGTCTCCATTGAGAAGTGTGATGTAATTCTTTTTTTTTTTGAGGCAGGGTTTCTCTGTGTAGCTCTGGCTGTCCTGGAACTCACTCTGTAGACCAGGCTGGCCTTGAACTCTTGAACTCAGAAATCTGCCTGCCTTTGCCTCCCAAGTGCTGAGATTAAAGGCGTGCACCACCACTGCCCGGCCTGATGTAATTCTGAGAAGTCTGCCTTTATATGTTACTTGACCTTTTTCCCTTACTGCCTTTAATATTCTTTCTGTTTTGTGAATTTGGTGTTTTGATTATTATGTGATGGGAGGAATTTATTTTCTGGTCCAGTCTATTTGGAGTTTTTTAGGCTTCTTTTATGTTTATGGGCATCTCTTTCTTTAGGTTAGGGAAGCTTTCTTCTATAATTTTGTTGTAGGTATTTACTGGCCCTTTAAGTTTGGAATCTTTGTTCTCTTCTATACCTATTATCCTTAGGTTTGGTCTTCTTATTGTGTCCTGGATTTCCTGGAGGTTTTGGGTTAGGAGTTTTTTGCATTTTCATTTTCTTTGTTGTGTCAATGTTTTCTCTGCTATCTTCTGCTCCCGAGATTCTCTCTTCTATCTCTTGTATTCTGTTGGTGATGCTTGCGTCTATGACTCCTGATCTCTTTCCTAGGTTTTCTATCTCCAGGGTTGTCTCCCTTTGTGATTTGTTTATTGTTTCCATTTCCATTTTTAGATCCTGGAAGGTTTTGTTCAATTCCTTCACCTGTTTGGTTGTGTTTTCTTGTAATTCTTTAATGGATTTTTGTGTTTTGTCTTTAAGGGCTTCTACCTGTTTACCTGTTTTCTCCTGCATGTTTTTAAGGGAGTTATTTATGTCCTCCTTCAAGTCCTCTATCAATGCTCATGAGAAGTGAATTTGAATCAGAGTCTTGCTGTTCTGGTGTGTTGGGTTATCCAGGGCTTAATGTGGTAGGAGAACTGGGTTCTGATGATGCCACGTAGCCTTGGTTTCTGTTGCTTATGTTCTTGTGCTTGCCTCTGGCCATCTAGTTCTCTCTGAAGTTAGCTGGTCTTGCTGTCTCTCACTGTAGCTTATCCCTCCTGTGAGCCTGTGATTTTATGTTTGTCATTCCTGAGAGACCAGCTCCTTCTGGGTGGTATTGGGGTGGGGAGAACTGTGGCACACGGTCAGCTCTGGGACACAGGTAGAAGCTGGAAGGATTCTGTCCCCAGCTCCTCCATATTTCCTGTGTTGTTGTATTTGTTTTATAATCTCTTTTGAAATTGCTTTTTACACTAGGAAAAAGATAGATTCAAAAGATGGGCAAGAAGGAAAAAATAAAAAAATCTGGATCTTGCTCATCTCCTTGTCTGGGAGCTTAGCTGTTTATGCTCAAATTTATAATTTTGAGAGCAGTATCTGTTTCCTTTTTCTAAAAAAAAAATAAATTAATTAAGACAGTTTTACCAGAATACAGCTCAGTTGGAATGATGTTTGTGTGCCATACATAGGGCCTTGTGTTTGATTCCCAGTACTGCATAAGTTGATGTAGTGCCATGCACCTATATTTCCCAGCACCTGGGAGGTGGAGGCACTAGAACAAGGAGTTCAGGTCTTGACCATATATTTAGTTTAAGGCCAACCTGGGCTTTCTTTAAAAAAAAAAAAAAAAGGAAGAAATGAAGGAAGGAAGAAAGAGAAAGAAAGGAGAAATAGGAGGGAACATTAGACACAAAAGAAGAGGGAAGAGGTAAAGAAAAATGAGTGCAAGACGGTTAACAAAAATTAGATCCAACCTACAAATTTCCTATCTGTCAACATCTCAACTTTAGTGTGGTTTCCAGTAATGCTTTTGCAGAACATGACAGTTCACAGCCATCTGTATTTCCAGTTCCTGAAGGTCAGATGTCTTTTGTTCTCTACCATTTCTTTCCCTCCCCCCCCGCCAACCTCGTGGCTCCTGGGGACTCCTCCAGTGAAGGGGAAGCCCCTTGTTTGTTGTCAAAACTGTTGATAGAAAACACAGTTCTTGCTCCAAAGAAATGTAACAATTTATTATAAGTATGAATGGCCATAATCTGAGAACATGAATTCACATTACCTTGACTTATGCCTGACTGTGAGATGCTACATCAACTTTTATAGTTACAGAACAAATAAAGATCATAAATTAATACATTTACCAAATATTTTGGTGGGGACATTGGACAGCTAGGTCACAGTAGAAGAGAGGGGTCTCATTTATAGATTTCAAATGCTGTCTTTTTTTTTTTTTTTTTTTGGTCTGTTTTGAGACAAGGTATCTCTATTTAGTTCTGGATGTCCTGGAACTCACTGTAGACTAGGCTGGCCATGAACTCAGACATCCTCCTGCCTGTGCCTTCAGCATGCTGGGATTATACACATGTGCTACCATGCCCAGCTCATTTTAAAAATTTTTTTTAAAGATTTATTTATTCATTTAATTTATGGGTACACTTTTGATGTCTTCAGACACACCAGAAGAGGGCATCCGATCCCATTACAGATGGTTGTGAGCCACCATGTGGTTGCTGGGAATTGAACTCATGACCTCTGGAAGAGCAGTCAGTGCTCTTAACCGCTGAGCCATCTCTCCAGCCCTCATTTTAAAATTTTATTTGCCCAGACCGCCTTCTACTGCCCACCCTTTCCAGGTATCCCTCTTTTAAAAAAAAAAAAAATTAAAACATTTAAAAAATGTTGTGTGTATTGGTATTTTGCCTGCTTGAATGTTTGCGCACCCCTTGTCTGCCTGGTGCTCCCAGGCCATAAGCCAGCCTGGGTCTAGAACCTCCGGACCAAGAGTCACAGAGGGTCATGAGCTGTGATACGGGTGCTGGGAATCAAACATGGGTCATTTGGAAGAGCAGCAACTGCTCTTCAGTGCTGAGCCACCTTTACCCACAGATGTTATCTTTAGCTTAGGGATTGGTAGAAGCTAATGATCTGCTAAGTTTAACAGTACATTCCAGGGCTTTACCTAATAGTAACCAAAATGTTAAGTCAGAGATAGCAAATGGCTATCAAAAGGGATGAGAAGGCCATAATTGGTGTAGGTTTGTATCTTCTCAGAAGATTGATGCTAGAAGATAAAAAGTTCAAGGGCACCCTGGAAAATTCAATGAAGCATATCTCAAAATAAAATGTAAAATGAAGGCTGTGGATACACTTCAGTGGCAGAATGCGTGCTCAGAAAGCATGAGGCTATAGGTTCAATCAGTCCTCAGTGCTACAACAAAGAGGCAGAAACTAAAGATACCTGACATAATGTAGGTTTCAATCTACAACATCCACAGGCCTTCCAGTCAATAAGTCAGTCAGTGTGCAAGGCCGTCACTACCAGTGTGGCTTCCACAGAGCATGTTAGTTCAGATTGCAGACCTTCATTTAACTTTTGCTTACATCCCACCAAATTCCTGTTTCTTCTCTGTCATCTAACCACCACCACCTGCCAGAGCTAGGGATGAAGTCCAGGGCCTTGGGAAGGCTGGGCAAGGGCTCAGCTGCTGCCAGAACACGCACTTTTACATTTTGGATTCATTTGGTTCTGCTAGCTATGGTGTCCAACTTTAAAATATTCTCTCTCTCTCTCTCTCTCTCTCTCTCTCTCTCTCTCTCTCTCTCTCTCTCAGTCATTTCAATATGTGGTGACTGGGGAATCTTAGGTTCTCAGGATTGTCAATAAGCACCTTTACCTGCAAAGCCATTTCACTCAACTCACTGAACCCACACCTTGAATCTCTCTCTCTCTCTCCCTCCCTCCCTCCCCCCTCCCCACCCATCCCCCCTCTCTCAACATTTCCCCACCTCTCTGGATTGCCTTCCCCCCCTCTATCCTTCCAAAGTCATATGCTCAGCTATCACCAGAACATTAAGGTGGTTATTCAGTTTTCATGGCCCTGTATTTTTCCATGTCAGACTCACAGGGATAAGTTTGTTTTAAATAATGTTTAAAACATGGCTGGGGGGAGCTCAAATTTAAAAAAGAGAAAATCTTTACAGAAGATCCATTTTGAGTCCCGTCATTCCCTCATTTCCTCAATATTTAATGAGAGGTAGTTCAGCACCAGGCTATATTTAGGCCATGGAGACCTAGCAATGAAAAAGAAATCCAGTCCTGGAGAAATTTGTGCTTTGTATGGGGGTGGGGGTTGGGGGGGAAGAGGCTGGAGAGCCAGCTTAGAAAGTAAAATGCTTGAGGACAAGAGTTCAGATACCAAGTACTCACAGAAAAACTAGGTGTGCTATCCATATCTGTGACTCTAGAACTGGGGGAGTGGAGTCTGGGGGATCCCCAGAGCTTCATAGCCTGTGAGTCTAGCAAATCAGTGTGATCGCGATCAGTGAGAACCTTGTCTCTCACTTCAGATAGGCTAAGAAGGAGATCTGGAGAGATGGATTGGCTATTAAGAGCACTTGGTACTCTTGCAGAAGACCCAGGTTCAACTCCCATCACCTACATGGAAAGTCTCCAGCATCAGCAACTCCAGTTCCAAAAGGTTGATCTGACACACTCTTCTGAACTCTGGAGGCACAAAATATGTTTGTGGTGCACATCATACTTGTGGGCAAAACACCTACACATAAAATCAAATAGATAGAAAAGAATAACATCAGGTGCAAGGGCTGGGGCTGTAACTCAAGAGGAATAGTCCTAGGTTTGCATGTGTGAGTCTTTAGGTTTAATCCTTAGAACTGTCAAAAATGATGATGATGATGATGTGGTGGTGGTGGTGGTTGTGATGTGGAGAACAGTAGAGGAAAGATACCCTTGGCATGACACACACACACATGCATACTCACACACAAATGTCCCCATACAAATAGGTGCGCGCGCGTGCGCACACACACACACACACACACACACACACACACACACAAATAACTAGGGCTGGGTCTGCAGTTAGCAGAATGGTTAACATACACAAAATTGTGGGTTAGGTCCCCAGCACTATATAAAACAGGTGTGGTCCTGTACACCTGTCATCCTATGACTCAAGGTAGAAGCAGGAAAATCAAAAGTTCAAGGTATAAAGCCCTCCAGGCTGGAGGGCCTCAGGCCACACCCTACAGAAAAAGAAAAGCCCAAGATCAGGCCACAAAATCCCACAAATTCCAGGCCATCCTGGAAAGCACTACCCCCCAGCCCACCCCCCAAATAAAACCCTATATAAAAGCTGCCTTCTGCTCAGTTCTTCACTTCTCTCTTGAGCAGTCAGTCATCGTCTTGTGTCTTTCCCATTAAATCTCTGTGTGAGGTTTGTTGTGTGTTGTGACTTTATGGTATTCCTTGGCTCTTGACTGCCAGGATACCTTTCCCCTCAGAGCTGTACCAGGTACCATATTCGGAAAGGCTCCCCTGGTGCCTGGGCTCCCTTTTGGGGTCTAAGCTTCACTGGGATCTTATCTTTCATCTCCTGTAACAAACTCACCTTCTAGCTCACTGATTGCTTGACACCCCCATCCACCAGTGACAGTTGGGTAAGTTCCCCCTTTGGTTAGTTTAAACACTTGCCTGAGCCAGAAGAAGAGACTATTGGGTGTCTGGCACCCCTCTGGTACTCTTGGGGGCAGAGGTACCCCAGTCATGGTCTTTAGGTCTGTAGTAGGCCCTCTTCACCTAACCCCTGAACCTCCCAAACCCCCAGTTGGAATCTTGCAGTTTTCTTAGGCACCACCCAGCTATTGTGTCCCTTCCTGCCTTTTTCTCCTGCTTTCCCCTTGGTTCTGCCCATAGTCCCACAGCTCCTCTAGGCCCTAGTGGCTTTTGTAGCTCCATTTCCCAACTCTTCCCTTTGTAAGAGAAACTCCTCCTAAAGCTTGGTTTTTGTCCTCACCTTCTGGCCTCCACCACCGCCCCCCCAACCCACCCCACGGTACAAGGTGCTAAGCAAGGCTAACTTGCTGACTCTCGTTGAGTGTGGTGACTGCACACTGACCTACTTGTGTCTTCCTCCAGTACTCCCTGAATCCTGGGAACACAAGCAACTATAGGAAGTGGTGACATGGCTATCTCTGGAACACAGCTTCTTTGTGCTTTCAGAAAACACTTCCCAGAATATTTCATCTCAATGATGCTAGTCTCTTCTTAACCACTACTTATTTCTTAGCCCCAGCTAACCAGCACCAATAATCCCAGTAATGCAAAAGTTCTACTTTAGTAGTTCAGGTATCTTATTAATCACAGCTGATTCTTCAGCCCTAACTAACCAAAACCACAGAATCTTCACAATCAAAATAGTAACAGCCCTGATAAGAGTCTTTCTTTAATCTTCCCTGTGAAATTTCACAAGCCAGGCCCTCATCTTCTGCACTGTTCTCAACATTATCTTCCAAGCTCCTATAGAACATCCCACAGAGTTCTTAACATCTCAATGGCTCTTCTAGCTCAAAGTTCTAAAGTCCTTTTACAGTCCTCTCCTAAACATGGTCAGGTTGTCACAGGAATACCCCACTTTGGGTACCAATTTGTCTTAGTCAGGGTTTTTATTCCTGCACAAACATCATGACCAAGAAGCAAGTTAGGGAAGGAAGGATTTAATTCAGCTTACACTTCCGCATTGCTGTTCATCACCAAAGAAAGTCAGGACTGGAACTCAAGCAGGTCAGAAAGCAGGAGCTGAGCTGATGCAGAGGCAATGGAGGAATGTTACTTACCGGCTTGCTTCCCCTGGCTTGCTCAGCTTGCTTTCTTATAGAACTGAAGACCACTAGCCCAAGGATGGCACCACCCACAATGGGCCCTCCTCCTGATCATTAATTGAGAAAATGCCTTACAGCTGGATCTCATGAAGACATTTCCTCAAGGGAGGCTCCTTTCTCTGTGATTAACTCCAGCTTGTATCAAGTTGACATGCAAAACCAGCCAGTACACTGGCTAAGGCCTTTCAGACAGTCATAGTAACTGACAAGGGCTCCCAAAGCCCAAGAACTTTGGAGTCCCTGCTTCAAATGCAGTCAGGAGGGTCATTGGAATGGGTCTGTCTGAACCCTTGGAGAGCATTCTGACCTTACCCATGATGTCATCAAGAGGGACATTGGGTCATTCACTGTCCTCATGTCCTTCGTGGTATGAGGGCTTTAAGCCTAGATCACCCTCCAGCTGAACTCCTAGGTCTGGTCATGGATGACTGGGGGGTGGGGCAGGCTCCTTTGGCCAGATCACTGCCATCTCGGACAGTGAGCCTTGGGTAGTCATCACACTATTAGGACAATCCATCTTCTGCCTTTTGGACACCAGGGCCTCTTAGTCCTGATGGAGTTTTGGGACCCACTTCTTATTCTGCTATAGTTGGGCAAGGGAACAGCCTTATCAGTGTTACAGAACGCCATCACTTAGTCGTATCTTTAGGTCTATTCCTATTACCTACTCCTTGCTAATGGTACCAACTTGCCCCATCCCCTTATTGGGAAGGAACCTTGTAGTTAAATTAGGAACCTCTATTTCTTTTGCTCCCCTAATCTGTTTGATTCCATGTTCCTACTTCTCCAAATCACACAATCTGACATACCTTTTCCCTTGCTGGCCTCCCAGATGTATCCCTGAGAATGAGACACCTAAAACCCCTCTACAGCCAAACATAACCTCTTCTAATCATCCAACTTCAAAATCCTGTCACTTGTCTCTCCAGGCAAGACCTGCCTGGCAGCCTGGCCATAGTTGTTTGGAAAGTTTTTGTCTGTCTGTGTGTGCAGATGGGTCTGTGTTTTCTGGTGTGTCTGTAAGTCTTGTGGGAAACATGGGAGCTGAGACGGAAATGGGTCGGGCTCATCTGAATTTATGAATGATGGTGCTCATCACATGTTTTGGTTCTGAGTGGTCTCCTTTAAGCATGTGAGCTTTGTGAACTCTGTGTTTATTGTTTTTTTTTTTTTCTCTGCCATTGCCAGCTGCCAGCTTTGAGAGTCAGGGCTCAGAATTTATCTCTGGGATTTCTGGTCACTAGATTCAGTTTAGCAGGGATTCAAATGTCTTTTAGGTATGGATAATATTAAATTATAATTAATATAGAGTTATTCTGCTTTATTGGATAGCTGGCTCTGGAGTTGTGTTATGATGCCCCCTCTTCTAGACCCAAACATGTTTAAAGGTTTTCTCCATAATCTCTGACCTGTGTCAGACAGGTCACCTGACTGTGACAGAGAACAGAGCAAAACAAAACAAAAGGACTTAATAGAACTTGCTTTGCAGAGACTGTTCTCAGTAATAAGTGTTCATGTCTCTGGTAAATGGTTAGATGGAGGATGTGAAAACTTATGTAAAGAATGAAAGACTAAGAATGTGAAAACTTATATGAGTATGGGGGTCCAAGAGCGTGTATAACAGATTCAAAAGCTTAAGAAAGTTCTAGAGGCATAAGAAAGTGGTTTAAGGTATGTAAATCAAAGTTCTGAAGGTACAAGAAGGTGAGTTAAGGCAATGAAAAAATGTTTCAGATGTCTTTCCCCTCTCTACGCTATTGGTATACTAAGAGTTCAAAGGTTAATGAAACCTATACTCAATGGTTCAACATGGTGGGTCTGAAGACTAATCACCAGCAGGTTGCTAATACTTTTTCCTATAACACCTACATCAATTTCTAAAACACCTGACTCCTATGTTTGCTTTCTCTATGATCAAATCAAAACCAGAGATTACTGTTGACATTGGTCAGACTTACGGAGGCTGCCCTTATCAGTCCTGTAAGAGACATAATGCATATTCAGAAAAGCATTCTACCTTTTATGCAGAATGGGAGAATCTTTTATATCCTCCTTAAGGATCCATAGCACCCCAGATGGGAAGACGGGGTCATTGGTAACCTTTATTATAACATTTATCACAGCTGCCCATTAGACATGTTCAAAATACAGAGTGCACACATCCTACTTTCTCAACCACTAGAAATAGACACAGTAAAAGAAGTGGTCTTATACATCCGAAATATCATCCTTCTTAGATGATACTGAGTCCACCTCCATGTCATAATAACTCGTTTCAGACCTTAACCTCCACATATCAGCTATTCAATAATGCTCTGCCCGACTTCTTTGAAGAATGTTGGTTGTATGTCCCTCCTGGGTCAAACTCATGACCACCATTTGTGGCCTTGCCCATTGGCTTATTAGACTCTCTCACATCGCCTGCTTAATAGCTCTAAACTAAGTATCACTACCAGCCCTTATCTCTTCCACAGTTCTCTCTTTCCTACCACAAACTACTTTACTCGTCAGGAACATGCTTTGTGGGCATGATGGATTCTGTAGACAGCAGTAATGCCTTACCCTTTAGTATTACCACACAGCCCCTATGCCCACACATTTATAACGCCCCGATTCTCTCGGGCACTCAGTTACTGCTGCCAACCGGCTGTGTGGTCTGGAACTATGCTCTGGTGTTCCTTTTTCCAAAACTCTGGGTGGTTCCCATTAAAGAACCCTTGCTAGTTCCTATCACAGAGTTTATAGCAGAAGGGGCATGACAAAAAGTTTAAGTCATACCCTTTCTTGCAGTTCTGGGTATAGTCATCTCAGTGGTGGGACTAACTTCCCTAACTATTGAAGTTTCATCTCAGTTTTCAACTCAGTTCATCCAGGACTTCAAATGTGTGGCTCAGAACATCCGTACTCTCCAGGGCCAAGTACGCTCACTAGCCACCACATTGCTATAAAATTGGCAAGGATCATATTTACTAACAGTGAAAGATAGGTGGTCTTTGTCTCTTCCTCAAGGAGGAATACTGCTTTTATGTCAACCAGTCACGTATAGTAAAAAGTAAGATCTGACAACTCAAAACAGATCTTCAAACATAAGAAACAATTCAATGCATCTGAGTAGTGGATCACTGACAGTCCAATATGGAATTGAATACTATCCTTCTTGACCTCCTCCCTCCTACTCCTTTTCTTAATCCTACTAGTTGCACCCGGCCATATAAGCTTCTTTTCTAGATTTCTTCAATAACACATCCAAAAGATTTCTAACCAGACTTTGAATCAGTTGCTATTACAGAATTACAGCCCCCTAGCTACGGAGTCAGAGGCCTGTAACTCCTGATTATCCCGACGCTGAAGATCAAACTTGCCCCAAGGACTCTGATGCTCCAGGTCAGCAAGAAGTAGTCTAATGATAACTTTGCCCCCTCTCCTGACCCGATTGTTCATCAATACTAAACAAAGAAGGGAGATATAAGCCTCTCGAGGCAAGAGTGGCTAGGCCTCCCCCTCCAAATTCTCCCTCATAACCCCCCAGACTTCTCTGATGGCAGTAACAGCTGTTCCCAGTCCCTTGAGGCAGGAGAGTGGCCAGGCCCCACCTTACATAAAAAAGCCCAAGATTAGGCCACAAAATCCTTTCAGTCTCAGCCTCCCTGGAAGCCACCCTCCAACTTCACCCCCACTAAGAAACACTGTATAGAGCCTGCCTCCTGCTCAGTCCTCTACTTCTCTCTGAAGCAGAGGCAGCAGCCCTCTTTTGTCTTTCCCAATAAATCTTTTGTGTTAGGTTTGCTATGCAGTGTGTCTCTGTGCTAGAAGTCCTTGACTTCTGACCGCCAGGATACCTTTCTCCTCAGAGCTGTCACACACAAGGTAGGCAACATCACAATATCCTGTAAATAAAAAAAAAAGTGTGTGTAGGATGATCAGTTACAGCACACATAAGATCATTTCAGATTAAGCTAAATGCAATAAAGTAATTGGTGAAAGTATATGAAAAGGCAACCAATTTCAGCGAAGTGTGAGGATAGGGACTCAAAGGTGACAGTTGACTACTGACACATGAGTAGGACCCAACTGTGGATGGAAGTATTTGAAGAAGGTACAGCTGTGCTGAAGAACCCACAATCTGGTGGACTAGCTAGAACTTTGGTGACTATAAAAAAGAAAGAAAGAAAAAAAAAAAGACTAGCAGATTGTGAGCCAAAACTATCCTGGGCTATCTTCAGACCTTTTAATAACCATCTACTAATAATCTCTGTATGTGGCCTAACATTTTGTGAATACTTGGCAAACTTGTGGAATGCATGTTTTTGTTTTGGTTGTTAGAGACAGGTCAGTCAGGGTTCAGATGGACCTTGAACTTGTTATATAGTACAAGTTAGCCTCAGATTCACAATTGTCTTGGTTTTGTCTTTGGAATACTGGGGTTATAGATATGTGTCACTCACCCCACTTGGAATGCGCTATAGAGCTTGCAGGGCAGTAGCCTGGACCAACTCTAAAGCTAACCATGTTACAAAGAAGCACCTGAAACCCAGGAGACACTTCATCCTGCTGCAGCTATAACCTTCCTGACATCTCTAACAATGCCATTTGGTAAATACACTGATTCATTACTTTTTGTTCTGTGATTATATAAGTTTATGAAACTGGGCAGGCAAGCTGGCTCAGCAGGTAAAGTTACTTGCCACTAATCCTGAGTTCAATTCCAATAACCCAAATGGGAGAAAGCGAGAACTGATTTCCACAAGCTGTTTAAGCTGTCCTCTGGCCTCCACGTGCATGCCATAACACATATACACTAGGTACAACAAATTTTAATAAAAAATGTTTCTTAAATTTATAAATCCTTGTTCACAGACACATGCCATTCAGGGTAACCCAATTTTGTGTAGCTGTGGCATGGACACCCATATTTGGCTCAGAATTGGTTTTTCTATCCCCTTCAGACCAAGACTTTTGCTTTGCATCAGGACAGTGATAAATAAAACTTAGATGGTAGAGTGCTGGATCATGGTAAACTGTCTGCCACACATGCAGGAGGACTTGAATTCAGATCCCAGGACCCATGTAAACACTGAGTGTGACCCAAATTAGTAATCACAGTTGGGGAGGTGGAGAAAGGTACATCCCTAGAACTCACTGGCTATGCAACCTAGCTAAATTATTAAGCTCCAGATTCAGTGAAAGACCCTGTATCAAAAAATAAAGTTGGGGCCAACCAGATCGCTCAGAGTATTAAGGAATTGCTGTGTACACCCGATGACTTAAGTTTGATTGCTGGAACCCATGGTGAGAGAACTGACTTCCAAAGGTTGTCTTCTAACCTCTACATATGTTTTGTTGCATGCACACACCAGCACCCTGCCACACTCTAATGACAAAACAATTAAAAAAGAATAAAGAGTGATCAAGGCAGAAGGAAGAGGCAGGGAGATCTCCGAGTTTGAGATCAGCATAGTGTATGTAGAGAATTTCAGGACAGCCAGGGCTACATACAGCGACCCTGTCTAAAAAATAAGGCGATCAAGTAAGTCACTTGGAATTGACCTCTGACCTTCATAGGTCCATATATACTTGTGCACATGTACCTGTACACACAGGTGCACACATCTGAGTGAACATGTAAATATAATACTATATGGTGCTGGGAACTGAACCCAGGTCCTCAGTAAGAGCAAGTGTTTTTAACTGCTGAGCCATCTCTCCAGTCCTACTAACCACTTACTGAATGCTATAATTTTATTTATTAATTGTTCACCTTCTATCCACAGCCTTTAAAATCTTAACTGGTGAAGTTTCAGGCTCTGATAAATAAAATTATCATACTTTTGAGTGTATACATGTTTATAACTGTACACATGTATGTAAGAGCATGTGGATACCAGAAGTCAAGATTGGGTGTCTTCCTCAATAGATTTTCACATTATTTTTTTAGACAGGGTCTCTCTCTGGCGTGGAACTTATCGATTCAGTTAGAATAGCTTGCCAGAGTATCCAAGGCCTGTCTCCTCCTCCTCAACACTGAGATTATCAGGTACATATTGTCATCTTCTGATTTTATGTGGCTGCTGGGGATCAGAACTCAGATCCTCATGTTTATGCAGCAAGTACTTGACAAACTACGCCATCTTTTTGTCCACATTTATACTTTTATCAAACCACAAATCCACTTTCACATAACTTTTTAAAAAATCTGAGTATCTTCAAATTCCTACTTTGTGTTTCAAATACATGTCTTACTTCAATAATGCCCTGCTTCCTTAACTCAGTAGTTTTGTGTTTTGAGACAAAGATCTGAGTATGCAATTCAGCTGGGCTCCAACTTCCTATGATGTTAGACTGTTCTTGAACTCATGATCCTCTTGCCTCAGCCTCAGTGGTGGTATTAGAGGTCTGTCTAGTCTCTTAACTCCAGTTTTTATGTCCAGTTCTTTATAGTCAAATGGCTTAACCTGTGAGATTTAATAAACATACCATTACACTCTTAAAAAGCACTGGCATCTCTGTTAAAATATTCATTAAACACAATTCTTGGTAAAATACTCCTGAAATGTTTATTCCCAATTTACAATTTTTATTAAGCAACTGGGCAAGTTTCAAATAGATTTACACACCATCTAACAGCTTACCATTAGTACTGAACTATCTCACTGTGGTGGTTTAAATAAGAATGACTGTCTAGGCTCATATATCTGAATAATTAGTCACCGGGGAATGGAATTCTTTGACAAAATTAGGACTTGGAGGTATGGCCTTGTTGGAGGAAGTGTGTCACTGGGGTAGACTTTGAAGTTTCAGAACCTCATGCCAGACCCAGAGTCTGCTGCCTACAGATCAGGATGCAGTTCTTAGCTACTGCTCCAGGGCCATGAATGACACTATGTTCCCACTAGCTGATAACAGACTAACTGAAACTGTTAAGCAAATCCCCAAATTAAATGCTTTCGTTTATAAGAATTGCTTTGGCCATGGTATCTCGTCACAACAATAGAACAGTGACTAAGGCACTCACCCAAAAGAGGTTCAACAACCTTGTTTCATAGATTATCTCTTTAGACACAGCTTTCTTTTTAAGTACAGTGTTAAAACAATACAAAGGTAGCGATTCTTCTAAAAGTAGTGTTGCATAAAATATGCTTTACTGGGAGTGATGGTACATCCATTCAATCCCCACATTCTGGACATAGAACTTTGAGTTGGGTCAGGTCTACAAATCAAGTTCTAGGCCAACAAGGGCTACATAAAATACATAGCTGGGTGGTGGTGGCACATGCCTTTAATCCCAGCACTTGGGAGGCAGAGCCAGGCAGATTTCTGAGTTCGAGGCCAGCCTGGTGTACAGAATGAGTTCCAGGACAGCCAGGGCTACACAGAGAAACCCTGTCGAAAAACCAAAAAAAAAAAAAAAAAAGAAAAGAAAAAAATAACATACATACATACATACATACATATGTACATTAAAAAAAGCATAACAAACATTTCCTATGTTCTGTGTCAGTGCCAATTAACTGTTAGGAAATAATGTACAGAGCAGATTTGAACAAGTTGACATTGAAATTTGTATCAGTGATATTATTTTTTTAAAGACCTATTTATTTATTTTATGCATGTGAGTACACCATCATTGCTCTCTTCAGACACACAGGAAGAGGGCATGGCACCAGACTCCTTATAAATGCTTGTGAGTCAACATGTGTTTGCTGGGAATTGAACTCAGGACCTTTGGAAGAGCAGTCGGTGCTCTTAACCGCTGAGCCATCGCTCCAGCCCAGTGATATTATTTTTTAGCCAACAGTATATAGTAAAACAATGCCTTCACATTCTAGCTATGTCTCAGCATATTGACTAATGTAAATATCAATGAAGAATTAAGATGAGCAGAGTGAGTCTGCAGTTAGCCAGTGGTGTGGTAGGGTTGAAGAAGCAAAATGCTAACTATATTACATATGAACTCACACTATGGTAGGGGTCATTATTTTGAGCCCTTTTTTTTTTTTTTTCTTTTTGTATTTGAAACTTTTTTGACAGAGGTAAGGGGAGGGAAGGAGGCAGGGGAGACAAAGACAGAGAGACAGAGACACAGCCAGTCAGTCCACTGTTGCCCTGTCTGGCCTAGAACTCTCTATGTATACCAGATGATAAGAGATCTGCCTGCTTCTGCCACTTGAGTGCTGGGATTACAGTTGTATAAATATACATGTCTTTCCCCTTTCTCTCAGCGCATGGCTTAAGAGGAACTTTAGGATCCCTGAGAATTACAGCCTAGGAGATTACAAGGCCTCTAGAGCTCCTTCGGTCTAAGGCTGCAGGGCAAACTCTAACAAAATCCAGGCTAGTTCCAGCCCACTATGTAGCCAATAAGAACCCCCAACTTTTGATCTCTATTTCCCCTAAGTACTAAGACTATAGGCTTGTGCCACCTCATCTGCTTTACATTTTTGGAAGTAAAAGGCAGACTACTTAAAGGCAGATTTGAAGTAAAAAATTTGAAGAAAGTTAGGATATTCCATATCTGATAGGTGGAGAATGGAAAAAGATAATAAGGGACATTAGATTGCTAAGTGAGGAATCTCCTTTCTGTTAGGAAAGGAAGAAGAGACAAATAGTACAGGTTACCCAGGATAGGAGGTTGCTCAACAAGGCAGCAGACAGGAAAACATTTCCTAGCAGCACTAGCTGGCACAGGAAGCAAAAGGCTGAAGGAGGTCAACAATAGTTTAGACAACAAAGCCAGACTTCATCTCAAGGAAATAAAAAAGATTTTGCTGAGTCAAGAGATTTATGGCAATACAACTGACCTTTATTCTTGCAGATTTGATATAAAAAAATTAATGCTCTTCTGAAGCTGCATTAATTAGAAAATTTATGTTGTTTAAAAAGTATGTCTCTGACACAGCAAAATCCAACATTTCTCTAAGAGAATGTCTCAAGACTTTCTTAGGCAGGAAAAACATTACTGTAGCACAAATCTAAACAAATAAAGTCATTTTATTAAATGAACTGAACTACTCATGTTCTTGGTCTCTTCAGATAATTCTTTTTTCTTTTTTTAATGTGCATTGGTATTTTGCTTACATGTATGTCTGCGTGATGGTATTAGATCCCCTGGAACTGGAGTTATAGACAGTTATGAGCTGCCATGTGGGTGCTGGGAATTCAACCAGGGTCCTCTGGAAGAGCAGCCATTGTTCTTAACCTCTGAGCCACCTCTACAGCCTCCTGGGTCTCTTCTGAACTAACATTTGGGACCACAGACCAAATAAAGAACGTGATTTTGATTATTGGATAGACAAAATGACTCTAAAAAGGTTCTCAATTCACTGAAACATTCCGGTTACCAAAAAAGGCAAGAAAAGAATGACAGAAGAATCATGAATTAGCACCAGGCCAAAATTAATTTAATTAGGCAAGGAAATAATTGACTTCCAGTCTTTGCCAGGCATGGCAGGACACACATTTGATCCAGCACTCAGAGGGAGGAGCCAGGCTGATGGACCTTTGAGTTCTAGGCCAGCTAGAACTGCATAGTAAAGCCTGTCTCAAGAAATAAAATTCAGGGTTTTCTTTTTATTTCCTTTTGACACAATGTCCCCTGTAGTTCAGACTGGCCTCAAACTTATATACAGCTGTATAACCTTGAACTTCAGATCTTCCTGACTCTACCTCTGGAATGCTGGCATTACTCATATATTCCACAAACACCTTTTCTATTATTTTCTTCCTTCAAAGACATTATACATAGATACTAATCAGTTTGGGGCAGAAAGATGTTACAAGAAAAAACACAAAACAACCCAGAAAAAAAAATGGGACCAGGTTGTGAATTGAACTTAAGTGGAGCCTCTTTTGTCAAAAGGGACAATTTGTGGAGTGTCAACCATGGAAACAAGCAAGCTGGTTGGAAGAGTGCCTGTGTATTCATTCTGTTTTCTCAGACTTTGGTACAGGCCTACAGAGACAAAACTGAGGTACTCTTGGCATTATCATTTAGGGAAAAACAGCAGTTCTTTGGTCTTTTTAGCCAGCTATCAAGAGACTTGTCTAAGGAATCCCTGTTTTGAATTGTCTGGGAATCCTCCAGGTCATATAGTTAGAAAGCAGATAGTTTCTTGGAAGATAAGTCTTTTTTTATCGACAGGCCCAGAACATGGGGGGTAGAAGGAAGAGCTGATCACATTTAGTGTCTGACATTTATGACCCATGTTATATGACTCCTGATACTTTCAATTTTGTTTTTAAAAAATTAAAAAATAAATATCTTATACTTATGAATATTTTCCATGTTTGTATACCTATGTATTACGTGTGTGCCTGGTACCTGAAATGTCCAAAAGATTATCTGGAAATGGAGTTACTGATGTTAGTGAACTTCACTGTGGGCCCGGGAAAATGAACCTGGGTTCTCTGGAAAAGCAGCTTTTTAACCACTGAGCCATCCTCCAGCCCTCAATTTTGTATTTTTATGAAAAAGGATTTTGATAAGACAATACTTTTACACACATCACCCTCATTTACTCAATTTTTGGAGACTAGTACTTGAAAAGATAAATGGGAAGAAGCCACTTCTCATTTTCAACTGAAAGAAGCTATTGAGTCTAATCAAGAATGGATAACATTATTCATTTTCTTCTGTGAACATCTTACTTAAATGCTTGACTAAAGCCACTAGTGAAGGGTTCCCACCACAGGCCTCAATCTGTTTATAGGCTTTAGCTTTAAGCTCTCGAAGAGTGTATCGAGTATATTCAAAAGAACCTACGTCCTCCAGGTACTGCACACAGTACTTTTTAATATCTATATTTTCTGTTCTCTGGCGCAGGATGTTCTGTACCTGCGTGCTTTCGGGCTTTGACCAAATGGCATGAATAGTGGGGAATGAGAACTTTCCTTCTGTTAAGTCTTCACAGAAACTTTTGTTTTCACTGTATTCTTTGGAGTGTAGATTGGCGTAATCATCTCTAATCTGGAAAAAGAGCCCAAGTGTGTCGAGCAGTGGCTTTAGATCTTCTTTGTAATCAGAGAACAACTGCATGAGACCTACTGCTAATCCAAACAAGCCACCTGTCTTCTGCAATACCATGGCTTTATATTCTTCTTCTGTTGGACAAGTGTAGGTGTCCCTCCAGTAAATATCTAGGCCTTGTCCCTGATGAAGTTCTAAAAGCTGGCGTGTAAAAAGCTTTACTGCATCTGGGTGATCAAGTGTTAAGACTTTTTCCAGGCCAAGGAAGTAGACATAATTCGCAGAATTAATGACAGATGGGATACCATAGATGCTGTGAGCCACTGGAAAACCACGCCGGAGCTTTGAATTGTCTTCAATATCATCAATGAGTAAACTGGCATTATGCAACATTTCAGTCACTTCAATGATAATCTAGAGAAAAACAACCAGAGAAGAAAATTTCACTAAGACAGACAGACAGACAGATACACACACACGTACACGGATTCAGACAAACATATATACAGAGACATTCAAAGGCTATTGTACGGAGACACAAAGGCTGTGTCAGTGTCCCATATGTGAGGAGAGGTGCCTTTGGAGGCCAGAGACATCAGATCCTCCTGGTAGGTTGTGAAGTGCTTGATGTGGATGCTGGGAATTGAGCTTAGGTTCTCTGCAAAAGCAGTACATACTCTTAATTAACATCAGAGCCATCTCTCCAGTCCAGATTTTCTTTTTTTTTTTGTTTTGAGACATGGTGTTCCTATGTGCCCAGCTTCTAAGTTCTGGGATTCTACCTGCGTACCACCATGCTTGGTCAAAACTGTTTGTACTTGATGATGTTTCTAAATTATTAAAGTCTCAGTTATCTTACGCTTTTTACAGCTAATAAATATTTAGTAGCCTTAATATATAATATTGTGTAAGCATTAAAAGAATAAGGATCTTGGGAGTACTTTTTTATGGGACACTTACTAATTCCTTGGTGATTAAATGGGGAAGAAGAATGAGACTCAGAATTGCCTAAGGACTGGGGTTGTGGCTCAATGGCAGAGCACTTGCCCAGAATGCTTAAAGTCCAGAATGTGGCCCCCACTAGGACAAAAAGAGAAGTAATCAGACTGCCTAGATACCTGTAGCTTGTCTTCTGGAACTTTCAGCCAGTGATTAAATGCCTGTGAAAGTTTGGTTCTCACCTGTTTACCTGCAATTAAAACATAAAATATGACAAAAAACCATTACTTTACTTAAGAATGATTTTAAAAAGACATTTATTTGTGTTTGTATGTACATGTGCACTCCATGTTACACTTGTGGAGATTAAAAGACAATGTGCAGGTTGTATGTGGGTCCTGGGATGGACATCAGATCTTAGGCTTGGTGTCAAGCACCTTTACTGGCTAAGCTACTTTATTGATATCCAAAACGTCACTACAAGAAAAATTGAAAACTTGCTTCAAAACTGAGGAGACTTAATAAAAGAGTCCTATCAACCCATTTCCTAGCTAGCTGAGTAGCCCTCAGATTCCTCATTATAAAGGACACAGTGGGGCTGAACTTACCCTCTTCATTTTACCATTTAAACTACACTTGGGTGGATGGAGGGATGCTCAGTGGTAAAGTGCCCTTGCTGCTCTTGTAGAGGACCCAAGTTTGGTTCCCAACATCCATCTTAGGTGGCTGACAACCATGTGTAACTCCAACTCCAGGAGATCCAAAGTTACTAAAGGACCCTCTGTAGTCCTCTGTGTGGACCTAGGTTCATATGTGTGTACTTCTCATCCCTAACACACATACACACACAATTAAAAATCAAAAAACAAAGTTTTTTAAAATGAGGGCTAACAAGAAAGTCTAAAGCACTTCAGTGAGTGTTAGTCTTAACCTGAATCATTCCACTGGGGGTGGAATGGGAATCTTTAGAGAACACAATTTAATCTCTTTCTTTTTTCTGAAAATGAAGACAGTCTGTTCAAGGACAATTAGCATTATCTGTCACACAAAACTTCAAGTATTTTGCCAGTGAATTTCCTCACAAGATTATTTGTCACTTTGCCAGGTGGTGGTGGCATAAGACTTAAATCCCAGCATTTGGGAGGCAGAAGCAGGCAGATCTCTGTGAGTTCAAGGCCAGCCTAGAATACAAAGCAAGTTTCAGGACAACTAGGGCTGGTTACACAGAGAAACCCTGTCTCAGGAAAAAACAAACCTATCATTTCTTTAAATGAAGATTTTAGAGACTAGAGCAACTCAGTTTTCATGGCCTCCATTTAACAAGTGCTGGCCTTGTGTGTTGACTAGGGCCACCAGGGCCACCAGGGCCTTTTAGCAGCATTTTCTTTGTCACATGGAAAATGAGAGATGTCTTGAGGTAGTAGATGCCAGTAGGAGTTAAATTAGCCCAAACATAAAGCAGTCATAGAAAAAAAAATACAACCTGTTCATTTAATAAAAATATAGGATAAGCTTCTAATACTGTAAATTCAGAACAAGCCTCAAGAAAACAGTTAAATAAAAGTTAACTTTCTGAGGCTAGAGAGATGGCTCACTGGTTAGGAGCACTTGCTGCTTTTCCAGAAGTTCCAGGTTTGATTCCCAGCATACATATGCTGACTTAGTATAACTGTAAGTTTAGTTCTAGTGGTCTGGTCTCCTCAGACACTAGCTATACAATGGATTGCACAGACATACACACACACAGCCAAAACCTCCACAAAACTTAAAAAGGGGAAAAAGTTGTTTTAGTCTGGGTCTGGGTGTAGTGATGCACACCTTTAATCTCAGCACCCAGAAGACAGATGGATCTCTGTGAGTTCGAGGTCAGCAAGACTCTAACTCAAAAAAAAAAAAAAGGTAAGTTTCTGGGGTAATGGTGTTAGGGCCAAGCCTCATGATCTAAATTCCATCCCGAGGATCTTCCGAGTGCCACATACACTCCAACTAAATAAATTAATGAAAGAAAGAGTTGGGTTGGACAGATGACTTACGGATTAAGAATGAGTTAAGAGTTAAGGTCCTGTAGAAGAGCTGGGTTTGGTTCCTAGCACCAACATCAAATGCCTCATCACTGGGTGTTGTTTCTAGCTCCAGAGGATCTAACATCGTCTTCTGACCACAGGCACTTAAGACTCATGTGTACATACCCTCCCACAGACACACAATTAACAGAAAGAAAAAATAACCCTTTAGCATTGGCTAAAGCATACCTATAATCCCAACAATTAAAAAACAGGGGCAGGAAGTTCACCACAAATTCTAGGCCAGCCTGTGGTACATATTGAGTTTTAGGCCAGCCCAGGGTTGTATTAATGAGATTTTGTCTCCATAAAACAGAAACATTTCATATACTGTTCTTTGAATAATTCCTCTCATAGAGGTATTACTTCAAATAGAAGATCTCAAGAACCATTTAAGTTTAAACTTACATTTAAATGACTACTCTCTGAAAACTATGACACAAACATACAGACGCACAGAGACACACAGAGACACACAGACACACACATACACTAACTGAACTATTTGTTACCTGGTAATTGAAGTAAGTACCTATAAGGCTCTAGAAGAATTCTTTCAGCTTTCTCTTTAGTTTTCTCCATGTTTTATAAATTTCAAAGTTGATCTGTTAAAAAAGAGAAATATAAAAATGATTTCACAAATTAAATTACTTTTAAGTGTTATATGGCAAAGGAATTTTTGTCAAGATTTTTTTTTGAATGACAGAGTTAAAATTTTATCTATACAGCTAAATATTTCATATATAAAATCTTGAAACCATTACATAAAGAAAGCAAAAGGAGGCAGCCACAAAAGAACAGGCTGTATGATCCTATTTATAGAAAATGTTCTGAATCAGGCAACCTATACAGATGGGATAACAGGTTAGTGGTTGTTGGCGCAGAAAAAATAAAGACCGAATATTACTAACAGATTATAAAGATGAATGTATTTGTATACAGAATCAAAATGTTACTAGGATGTGGTGACGGCTGTATACTGTGAATGAACTAAAAAAAAAAAAAAATCTAAATTTTAATTTTTAAAGAAGTTTTTTGAAGAAGGTCTTACACTGTAGCTCAGCTGGCCTCAAACTTGTGATCATCTTGCCTCAGTGCTGAAATTACACAAACACACCACCATAGCTAGTTTTGTCCTGAGATACAGTCTTCTTATGATGTACAAGATGGCCTTGAAATTATGGGTTCAAGTCACCAAACCCACCTTGAATTATATACTTTTGATGACTGGTATATTACCTCAAGTTTCTAAAAACAAAACAAAAAAAATTCTTCATTCCATTGATAATACTATTTAGTTGATTTTGAAGTAATTTTCTTAGATGACCTACAGTAAACTTTCCTAGTTAATTAATCATAAAGGACTTAAATTGTTGACATCAAATAAATGCCAAAACAAATTAAAAAATTGACATTTCTATAATGATTACAAATTAGCAAATGCTCTATGATTAAGATAGCTGTATTTGTAATTTGTGAAGATTACTTATCTCAAACCAATAAATTTTGGACTGTTTTCAAGATGCATACTCATTTGAATATAATTATTTTGTGTAATTAGTGTTGAATTATTGAATTCTGTATTTACTTCAATACTTCCTAGAATATAAATCACGGCATGCATGCATGTATTTCTTTGAGACAAGGTATACGTAGCCTCAGCTAGCTTTGAATTCCTTCCTGACCCTTCTGCCTCTACTCCCAAATACTGGGATTCCAGACGATGCCATCATGCCCAGCTTCAATCCTGGTTTTCGCAGGGGCCTCCTTTAGTGGTGAATCTTCTGTTTCTTTGCAAATATTGATGTCCATTTTTCTCCTCAATGGCCCTGTTTTTCCTACTATGACACTTCTGGCAACCTTTAGGAGCTATGAGTTGTGTCTTCTTTGAGGATCACCATTTTGGTCTGTAGGATCAGAAGTCCTCTTCTAATAACCTTTCATGGATTTACTCTGTATTTGTAAATATAAAACCAAATATAATATGGCTACATAATGGTAGCTTATGATTATTGCTAGTCAAAGTGCTGCATGTCACAGGTTTTGGAATTGGAAGGCACCTGAGATGGTTAGTGTTGTCAACTTCACAGGCTCTAGAAACAGGGACTCAGTTCTCCTGCATCATGTGAATCCCATGGACTGAAAAGCTCAGGTTGTCAGGCTTGGTGGCAAACGCAGGTAACTAGAGCCATGTGCTGACTCTATACACAAAATTTAGAGAGAGAGAGAGAGAAGGTAGGAGCTAAAAACTATCCTGACCACCACACACAAGCATTGAGGTATGGGGGCACTCACATATACAATAAATATCTGTGATACACAAAAACAATTTATGTGTGCATGTGTGTAAGTACATGTTTCATAGAGGCTATACAACCTTGAGGTCTTCTTCAATCATTTTTCACCTTATATTTTTATAGTTGAGATAAGTTTCATCACTCAGTCTTGGCCTTGTTAATTGCTACTAGACTGCCTGGCTAATTAATTCCTGGGATATGCCTAGTCTAGTGCTGGGGTTAGGAGTTGTGGAACTTGGCTTTTACAGGGGAATCTGAACTTGGGTCCTTATGCTTCATAGATGTGTCACAGACCGAGCCCATCTCTTCTACTAGCTATTCATTGAAGACAGATAAATGGAAATCAAGGAATAAAAGTGATGTATTTATTGTTCAGGTTGCTCTTTAGGAACACACACAAACATGCACGCTTTTTGTATTGTTTGTTTTTTGAGGAAGGATTTCCCTATGCAGTTCAGGCTGGGATGGAGTTCAGGTTTAGAATGAACAATCCTTTCTCAGCCTCCAGGTACTACGATTACATGTGCATCACCATATCCAGTGAAAAGCATATTTTAAAAAGTATTTGTTTATTTACTTTTGTGTGTGTGGTTGTCTTAGTTATTGCTTTTATTGCTGTAAAGAGACACCATGACCAGTTGGGTGTGGTGGCACATGCTTTTAAACCCAGCATGCAAAGGCACATGGATCTCTATGAGTTCGTAGCTAGTGTGGTCTGCATGGTGAGTTCTAAGATAGAGGGTGCTATGTAGAGAGACTCTGTCTCAAACAAACAAACAAGCAAACAATTCCACCAATAAAAAACACTACCACCACTACCACCACCTCCACCAAAAAACCCCATGATATTATGACTAAGGCAACTCATAAAACATAATTGGAGGCTTTCTTACAATTTCCGGGGATGAGTCTATGACCATCATGGTGGGGAGTATGCAAGCAAGCAAGCAGGCAGGAAAGCACGGCGTTGGATCAGTAGCTCAAAGCTTACATCTTATCCATAAACTGGAGGCAGAAAGCTAATTAGAAATGGCATGGGCCATTGGGGATGGGAGTGGAGGGGTAGGGAGAACAGGACTGAAGCCTTGAGGGCCAGCATATTTTTGGTAGTTTATTCTTAATAATATGTCAAATATCCATTAAAAAAAATCAGCAATCCATGAAAACAAATCAGTTCAGCAATATGAATTCAGGGAAATATCCTAAATAGAACATTTCTAGCCAAATGTGGTAGTACATGTCTGTAATCCCAGAAGCTGGGAAGTGGGGAAAAGAATCAGGGGTTCAGGGCTAGCTTGGGCTATCCTACACGTCTCATTCCCTCACTTCCTAAGGAAATGTTCTACATTGGCTTTGACTAGCAGTTACTATTAAGTACGTCACAGGAAAAAGAACATACATAAAAATATTTTGAACACCAACTTAGCAACATTTTTTTCTTCCCTGAGAAAGGATCTTGGCATGTATTCTAGACTGGCCTGGAGCTCCCTATGCAGTTGACTATGGCCTTGAATTCTTCATCGTCCTGCTCTGGCCTCTGGAGGAATGGGATTACAGTAGTTAATGCTGGACCTGTTGCTTGGTTCTTAGTGGTTAGCAATAAAGAAGATGCAAAGCAGGAAGGAGGCAGATAATGTTGGTAACAGCTCATTCTGGAAGAGGATTAAACATATGGTAAAAATGTTCTGGGTTTTTTTTTTTTTTTTTTTTTTGTGGTTTTGGATGAAGTCTAAAGGCTAGCAGTTATCTCTTCTCAACTAGGGTAGCAGCAAAAAGCATGCTTCTATCTTGTTTGCATCCTGGAAAACACATTTGATCTGACTTAAAATAAAATGAGGTCACCTTTCAAGAATTTGCCTCTGAGTCAATAGCAAGTAACATTTTGCACAGAAATTAAGAGTCCTTTAAAGATAAGTTTTCCTTACCTTTAATATTTCTCTACCCGTGATGAATTAAACACTATTTCCTTTGCTCACTCACATTTAGCAATATTCACGTAAGTCAATTAATGCTCTTTCTCAGAAAATATTTACACATAGTATTATCAGTGATGGGGTAAACATGAGAAATTCAATGTTTGGGAGTACTGAGAGACAATATGTTTTGTACTTTTTTTCTTAAGAGCCTAAGGCAGTTTGAGTTTTATACATTCTTGAAAAAACTATTTTAAATTCAGAACTGTCAATTTATCACAGAATTTTCAGCTTCTCATGTACTAGACTTAAAGTTAAGAGATAATAACAGCTGAGAGGCACAAACTCAGTTACTCTTACGTCAGTCACTACAGAATGTCTCTGTGAATCTAATACCATTTTCCCACTTTCAAAATCAAAAGCTTCTAGCAATTTGTTCAAAGAGTAGATTACTGAGTATTTCTGCAAACAGATTGTTTCCACTGTAGAAATGCAATTGCAGCTGCTTCTCTGATAGTCCTCTATATACTTTTCCTTTTTTTGAGACAGGGTCTATGTGGATCAAGCTAGCCTGGAACTCATTCTGTAGATCAGGCTGGTCTTAGGACTTGTTAGCACCACAATGCTAAGCTCTTCCTCTGCTTTTGGGTGAGTTATCACTTTAGCAATTCAAGTTGGGAATCCAAGATATCCTATTGTTCACTGGACCCATGGACCAGATAAAAACTTTTTATTTTTTATTTTTTCTTTTCTGGAGATAGGGTCATCCTGTGTAGTCTAGGCTTGCTTATAACTCAAAGAAATTCTCCTGTTTCAGTCTCCAGGGTGCTGGATCACCTAACTATCCCTCCTCGCCTCTCTGGGCCTCAGTTCTTCAAACTGGGAAATCTTTTTTCCTGAAACGGGTTTCCTTTCCTTTAGGGTCTTCCCTTAGTAACTCCAGCTGGCTTCTTGAACCAAGCTTAGTTCTCACTCTCTCAGGAAAGCATTTCTATACCTCTCTAAGCCAAAGCTCTAATTCACATCCTTCTAGCATGCTTCACTTCGAGTAGACTTTGGTTCAGGAAGTTGTACAGGATCTATCTCGTCTTTCCACATGAGGACTGAATGAATGCTTCTCCTAACACCTCAGAGGGTGAACTCAGTACATCAAACATTCTTAACAATATTGAAAATTTCATGCCTAGTATTTCTCTCTCTCTCTTTTTTAAACAAGCAGGCTCTGGCTTGAGACCAGCTAAACAGATATGGGCCACCGAGAAGCTCAGCTGTTAGGCGCACAGCAAGAACCTTTGACTCCAAGCCCGGGGAACGATGGCTCTGAAGGAAAATAAAGGGCTCCACACAGGCATTTGTTGTATTAGCTTGCAAGAGGGCTTCTTCCCTGCGCTGCACCGGTGGCCCTTCCACTCTTGCCGAGTTCCTCTGCCTCCCCCTCATTCCAGCACCGGGCCGCCAGTCACTCCGAGCTGGGTCAGCATCCGGGTCCTCTCTCCCTCCTTACTTCTTCCTCCTCCGTACCGCCCCCTCCCCCGCTCCCCATCCGGGTTCCCCCTGCCATCGCGCTGCTGCTCACGGTTCCACGATGATCTCAGACTTGAAGCCGCCGGTACGAGACTAGCAGTACCCACATCAACTTCTCACTTTATTGTTCAGACTGCGGCTCTTCCTGAAGCTTCCTTGGAGCCCTCCCCCTATTTCACACAGAAATCTCCGCCCTCCTCAGCGGCCAGCGACGCCGCAATACTCAGAGCAAGAAAATACGCCATCCCTATCATACTGCGCAGGCGTCATATGCCACCTCCCCTCTGCCTTATGGCCGCGCCTCCTTCCCCTCCCCGCTCTCGTCGAACTCAGGCAAGGGGGCATTGCGGTCTTGGTAGTTCTAATGTCCGTAAATTTGCCGATTGGCCTGGAAGACTGGACTACAATTCCCAGAAAGCATTGAGGCATAACTTTCTGTTTCCATAGAACTGGTGGGTAAATGGCGTCGTTGTTTGCATCGCTCAAACCAATAGAAACTTGCAAGAGGCGGGCTCCAAGGAATCCTACCCAATCCTAGGTCGTCTGAGAGGCATCCGGGAACGAGGTAGGGGAGGGGAAAAGAACCGAGGGGAGGGGAGAAGGGGCAGGGGGGCCAGAGTGGGGGAAAGCGATGTTTGCCCGTCAGTCGAGTCCGGAGTGAGGAGCTCGGGGGCTGGAGCGGAGGGAGAGTCTCGAGCCGCGGCTTGCCGCCGCGACGGCCACCGCCTGGACTTCTGCCTGGAGGGAGCCGCAGAAGGTCGGCCGCCGTGTTCCTCCGGAGGGCAGTGAGACCGGGGCCCGGACCTTCGTCCGAGAGGGATTTTTTTGTCGCCCCCTCCCCCCGCGAGGGAGCCGGAGCGGCCGCCAAACAAAGGTACCAGTCGCCGCCACGGGAGGAGGAGGAGTCGGAGCCGGAGTCCCGGCCGCCGGCGGACCCGCAGCTCCTTCGCTCTCTCTCCCCCAGGCCTGCTGGTGTTGGGAGGTGGCGGGGGGAGGCGGATCAGGGGGCTCTGGCCGCAGGGCTCAGACCTCGTCTGTGTCCGAGGTAGGGGCATTCTTTTTTTTATGGGGGAAAGCTCCGGGCCGGGCCGCGCATCGGGGCAGATGGCAACGGGGCTGAGTCGGTGCTCGCAGCGGGGCCTCGGCCTCCCGGGACCCCCGCCCCCCGCGGCGCGGAGCCGGAGCCGCCCTTCCCGGGCCGCACCGTGGGCCCGGCGGCCTCGGCTTGCGGTGCTGCGAGCTGAATGTCCTCGGTGCCCGGTCCCGGCTCCCACTTGTGGGCCTTGGCTCGGGCGGGACGCGGGCGGGCGCTCTGAGGCCGAGCCTCCGCAGCCCTAGGGCCCGCCGGTTCACTGAGGGCTCAGTCCCGGGGCTCCGGGCATCGCAGTTTCGTAGGCTTGGACGGTTGCAGCCGCGCTTCAGGCCGCGCCGGACCCTGGGCTTGTTGTGAGTTTTCTTCTGACAGAAATGGCGTCATCGTGGAGGACGGGGAAAAGTCCGTGGAGTCGCGACAATGGGGCGGCGAGCGGTGGGGGCGGTAGGGGTGCTGGGATGGCGCGTGCCTGCTCGGGGCTCCTGGCCCCACTCGGTGCCGCCCCCGCCCCTGCTGCCCGGGGTGGTGGTGGTGGTGCCACTGGTGCTGACCGGGTGTCTTTGTTTCCCCTCCTGGTGCAGGTGAAGCTGGTGTCGCCGTGGGGATCGCGGCTCCAGAGTCACCATGAAGGTAAGGCGTCACTCAGCCAGTTTGAGTGGCTTTCGAATTCAGGAAGTGTAGAGGCTGTGGCAGGCCTGCGAGTTTTGCAGAGGCAGATGTGTAGAGTGGCTCGGTGTGGAGCTTTCCCGGGAGACAGAGGGTCAGCTGGAGCGAACATCCACAGGCTGTGTCACGAAGTTGTGGAGTCAGTTAGGAGATACCTACCAAAGCTGCTAGGTTTCCCAAATAGAACAGTGCCTTTTGAATGGAACCAAAAGAACAACTGCGCGAGTTAAAGCGTCTTAAATCGTAAAACAGAAAGCTGGTCTAGTAACCTGAATTTCAAAACAGTAATGGTCTGTCTGTTACAACGATGACAGAAAATTTCATTTGATTATGTGACCAGGATCGTGAATTTAAAGCAGAAAGTCAAATATTTTAAAGATGTTTAAAGCAGTTTGGTGCTCTTTACCTATAGAGAGTTGATTTGGCCTGTTGTGCCTTATATTTCTAGGGAATTAGGGTTGTTTGGTTCATTTTTCTCTATGTTGATATACTGGACCTTGGAGTTGATTCATGCGTTTAAAGATATGTTGTGTGTAATGGTCAGGTTGTACTGAAGTAAACATGTTGACCACAGAATAGCTTCTAAGAAATGTAAGTGTCTAAGTAGTCTGTGTATTATTGGTGGAATAAATCATAGCTATTTTAGTTTGTTTTTAATCATAAACCTTTAGGTATCTGAAAAATATCTAGATTTAACTGGTGAACTTTGATTCTAGAATATTTTTTTCTTTAAAATCTATTACAAATTCAGAAATACTTGAGAAGCATGTGTGTATTTATAGGATTGAAATGTTAGAATGTAAATGTCATTTACTTTGACAGTTCTTTTGTATTTTTTTTTAAATTTCTTTCACTTGTCTTCAGTGAGGATTGCTTTTGTAGGACTACATCCAGGCACAGTTTTAAAAGCTTCTGTAGAAGAATACAAATGCTGTTGCCACTTAAGTATTTGTCTATTGTACAAAGCAGTTTAGACCCTTTTAAAGGTTTTTCCTTTTTGAGTTTGGGGCTTTGTAGAAGCTTGGTTTTTATTTTCTAAGTTCCTGTCTTTCCTATGAATGAAAATATAAGCAGTGTTATATGAGAGATGAAGCCTTTTTGTTTGTCACAGATATACAAGCTGTGTGAAACAGTGAAAAGTGAGTGTGTCAGGAACAAGTGAAGTCTTTAGGAAAGGTATGAATCTATCTTGTTGTTGGGTATAACTGGAGAAAAAGTTTTAAGTTTACTGTTACACATATATACTACACAATACATTCAGAAGCTGAATATTTGGAATAAATGTTGTGATCTGTTAGTTCCTATTGTGATGTCTGGCACATCTTAGATTCTCAGTAGATATTTGTTTGTCTGAAAGGGATGTACTAAGTTGAAGATGTCAATTTGTTTTTGTTTTTCTTAATTTTCATTTTCTGTGTAACAACTTTTCCCTATAAAGAGAAAGGAAGGTCGGTAGGTCAAGTGTGAGGGTGCATGGCTGTCAATCCCAGCAGTGGAAGGAGGATCAGTAGTTCAAGGACAGCCTGGGTTGTACAGTGAGTTACAGGTGAGCCTGGCCTCCATATTGAGTTGGAAGGCAGCCAAGTCTACACGAGACTTTAGTCTCCAACAAGCAATCAAAATAACAATGAAAGGAAAGTACACTAGAAACTTTAGCCTTAAAAGTTTCATGGTTTTAAACAAATGCCAATTTTTATGTATCTGTTACTGCCTTTAATATAAAGGTACTTTTTACTAGTAATGTTTAAAAAAAGTTGTTAAACTTTCATAAAAAAAAGAAGTTTTCTAATTTTAGCTTAGGAAGTTTGACAAAATCTATTATTACTAACCACTAGTACTAAAATATTGCTCCCAAGGGCCAGAGATGTAGCTCAGTGGTTAAGAGCCTACTGCTCTTTGTAGATAGGAGCTGAGTTCCCAGCACCTAGAACTCCAGCTTCAAGGGATCTAACCCCCTTTTCACCTCCACTTTGTTTCAGCATTTATTTACATAGTCACACACACATAAATAAACATAATAAAACATAAGTCTTAAAAAAAAATAAGTTTTCACTAGGCACACACCTTTAATTGCCAGCACTCAGGAGGTAGAGGCTGCAGATCTTAGTGGGTTTGAAGCCAGACTAAGCTACATAGTGAAACTGTCAAAGAAACAAAATAAAATGAAGGAAAGCTGTTTGGTGTTGAGTATATCAAGTCCAATTTTGTGTGTGACAGTTTTATGTAGCTTGTGTACATATGCGTGTGTGAAATGGCATTTGAGCTACAGAGTGATTTTTATGCTATCTGTTGAATCTTACCAAACAAATTCTACTTTGAAGCAAGTTTTTAAGTTTGAATTATTTGTCTTAACTGCTAATGTCACTAAGAATCTTATTGTTGCAGTGTATTGAGGTAATGATACGCTTTTGTTTGTCTTAAAGTCTTAAATGTAGAAAAGTTTAAATGTAGGAAAGCAGTTTTCCTATTGTACAACCTTTAAAAACCAATTAACACATGACTAGTGTGTGTGTCTGGAGAATTATTTTGTGATCTGTGAGAACTGTGCTTTGTCACATAAAAGCAGCCTGTTTTAGGATTGGTGCTGCTGTTGCTATGGACACTGCTGTTGGGTAGAGGTTGCTGGTGTCATGTTTTTTTTTATTTTTTGATAAAATATTAACATCTATTTATTTGTATGTGCGTGTACACTTAAATGAGGTCAGAGGACAACTTGTGGAAGTCTCTTTCCACCAAATGGGTCCTCAGGATTGAACTCAGGCTATAAGGTCCTATAATAAGGGCCTTTACATGCTGACTATCACAATAATCCTCATTTTTTCATACTTTCAGTTGGTAGAACATTTTAGCATCAATGGTGATACATTAGGAGATAGGCTATGGAAGTTCATAAATGCTTTTTTACAGTTAACTATGTCAGATTGATTCCTATTTTTCTTTCTTTCTTTCTTTCTTTCTTTCTTTCTTTCTTTCTTTCTTTCTTT
>NW_021604639.1:3086942-3146548 GCF_004785775.1 Grammomys surdaster | reverse complement strand
TTTCTTTCTTTCTTTCTTTCTTTCTTTCTTTCTTTCTTTCTTTCTTTTTCTTTTCTTTTTTTTTTTTGAGACAGGGTTTCTCTGTGTAGCCCTGGCTATCCTGGAACTCACTCTGTAGACCAGGCTACCCTCAAACTCTCGAACTCAGAAATCCGCCTGCCTCTGCCTCCCAAGTGCTGGGATTGAAGGCGTGCGCCACCACCGCCCGGTCCTATTTTTCTTTCTTAACTGAACCTGTTTCTGCTTTTTATATTGTGCATGTTATCAACATTCTTACTGTGTTGCAGTAAGTTGTGGAGTGAATTGGCCTGGTGGCTTAGACATTAGAATAATTAGGGAATGAGTGATATAGGTGCTATACTTAAGAGTCTAGGCTTTTTCATGTGTATTATTGTCTCTCAGTGAGTACTGGCCTGGACCATGTAAACACACTGATTGGTTATAAATGCCCTTTTTTTAGTTCTGGGTATGCATGGATACTTTTTCTCTTCCTCTTTTCCCTTTGCTTCCTTTTCTGCCTCGGCATTTTTTTCTTTTAAATAAATTGTTTAAGAACTACTTTGGTGTGCCAGCCAGTGTGATGGAGTAGCATCAGCAATTTGGCTTGCTCTTAATGTAGTAGAAGACACAGAAAACTAAAGTGCTTTCTAGAGTATTTGTTCCACCGTATGATTATTACAGGATGTGCTGTGAAAGGACAGCTAAGTGAAAGAGCCGTGGAAAGTTTTCTGATGTGGTTGATATCTGTTGATTGGTAAAGATTTTGCCAGCCAAAGAAAGGGAAATGTATTTTAGATACAAGGAAACAGACACTGAATAGAAAGGAACAACATGGGTGGTGCATCTGGAAACTAAAGTTTGTTGGGTGTGTTACCAGGTCTGTCATCTCACCTACTTTGTAGACTTTGGCAGGAGAATGGCAAATTTAGTGCTGCCTCAGTTACAGAGTAAGCTCAAGGCTGACCTGAGTAATAAGAGTCTTATCTCAAAATTTTACAGGGGTATGATGTGCTAAGATGAGACTAGAAGAACAGTGGTAGAAGACGAGGGAGTGAACCCCCTTCCTTTGAGCTAATGAGATTGAAACCAGGGTCTCATACATGTAAGCAAGGACTTAACCACAGAGTCATAATTCTAGTCTGAAATACTCTTCAGTGCTATGTGAGAGGCCTGGAGACAAGGCTCAGTTCATAAAATGCTTGCACAAGCATGAGGGATCTGAATTGGATCCTAGTGCCCAAGTAAAAAAATCTGAATGTGGTGCTGTTCATCTATAATCCCAGCACTAGAGAGAGAGGGAAATACCTGGGGTTTGTTGGTTTTCCAGTCCAGTCAAATCATATTGGTATATTCTAGGTTCAAAAAGAAAAGACCCGATTTGAAAATACTGGCAAGATGGCGTAAAAGGCAAACAAAGGTACTTGCTGCCAAGCCTGACAACCTGAATCTGATCCTAGGAATCCTTCTAGCGTTCACATACTCGTTTTCCTCTCCCAGCCACACACAAAATAAACAAATAGGTTTTGTTTTGTATTGTTTTATTGTAGAGAGGATAGAAGGCATCTGACACCAACCTTTGACCTGAGTACATGTGCACCCATACACATGCACATATGAACAGGTATACACGTACGAGCTACATGAAACCTTAAATATTAATTTAAAGAAAATTGGAGTGCATGTGTGTATGCACTCATGTGCCAGTGTGAACACTGGAGGTCAGAAGACAACTTGGTGTAGTTGGTTCTCTCCTTTTTCCACTATGTGGGTTCTAGGAACTAAATTAAGAACACTAGCCTTGGTACTTTCATTTTTCCATCTCATTTGGCCTTCACAAATGGCTGAATACATGGAACTGCCCAGCTTACAGTTTTATATATTTTTATATGTGTGTGTGTGTGTGTATGCAGTTTTATATACTTATAAAGTTTTGTAACTTTATAAGTCAGCCATCCTTGTGTATTTTGTTAAAGTAAAGGAAAATAGACTCATGCAGCAAGGAAGTCTTCTAAGGGTCTTAAACAAAAAAGAATGAGGTGATAGTTACAGATTTTCAGATGGAAACAGTAGTTGATGGAAGGAGAACAGACTGGACTAAGAGTGGAAGTGGGCAGATCAGTCATACAGCTGTCAGCTGGTACCGTGGGAGAGGGGGATGGAGAAGCCTTAGTTTTGAAAACGGACATGATTAGATTAGAACTGTTGGATGTGAGGTGGATGTCCTTGTTGCTGTTAACATGAATAGCTCCTGAGACAACTGTCCTACACTAACACTCTTTGTTTTCTGTGGTCAAAATGTGAAGCTTCTCAGATTGAATGTAACCAAGAAGATATTCTCAGCTCCTAGGCTGCCCTTACAGTGAGTAAAAGTGTTGAGCTCAACAATCTCTCTGTTATTTTTCTTTTTTTAATTTTAAAAAGTGAGATACAATTCGCAAAGATTTACCCTTTAGCATTTAAAAATATTTTTATTTAAAAATTTGTAACATGTATTTTTTATGTGCATGCATGCACATGTGTTCCATGCCATGTATTCTCAGATGTGACGATTCATGTGTTTATTTGAACAGAAATATGTATATGTTAATTTTTTATTGTATTTTAAATTTATTTGTGTGTGTGGGCATGCACACTGTAGCTTGCATGTTGGAAGTCACAAGACAACCTGTGGGAGTCTGTTCTTTTTTCCCACCATGTAGGGTTCCAGGGATCAAATTCACAGTTATAGCAAGTGCTTTTACTTGTTGAGGCATCAAGATGGCCCAGGTAAACATTTATTTCTCAGTCTGTTGACTCTTAGGAGTGAGCCTTTTCAGTTTCAGGGAGTGTGGCTTGTGATAACCTATAGAGTGCTGAATATTTCCCTTCAGGTCTTTATGTTACGACGAGTGGCTGTCAAGATCCTGGACACTTAAAAAGTGTACTCAACATTTACTGAATTTATTGCATGTTGGTTTCTATTCTAGTTGTTTTAAGATGTATCAGTGAATCAAACAGGTAGAAATTCCTGATCTGTGGTTCCCACGTGTTAAGGTATATGTGTTAGCAAAAAGGAGTAAATATGTTACCTTTAAGGGATAGATAGCTTGGGAATAAGGGGAGGGCTGGACCGGATAAGGGGGAAGAATTTAGGGGCTGAGATGGGGTATAAAAGTTGATATTATGGAGAAGAAATTTGGGCAGATGCTGAACACTCAATTGCCATGTGGCTGGCTAGTCCCCAGAGTTCTAGAGGCCAAGGTAGCTGGTATGAAACAAGGGAGAAAGACAGTGGGAACAGATAGGGTAAAGGGATATGGCTTCAGGCAGAGCAGAGCTGACCCTCCTGGAACCTGGGAAATAGGGAACATTGCAGGTCTTATAGAAAAGTGGTGCAGTCTCACTGCAGAGCGATGGAGTTTATATTTTAAAGGGTCACTGACTGTTGTGGAAAAAATGTAGGAGAGGAGGAGGATGGGAGCCATCAGAGATGAAAGTATTTTATTAAAGGATGATGGTCCTTTAAGATGATAGTGGCTGCTTAGTATTTTCTTTTCTTTTCTTTTTTTTCGAGACAGGGTTTCTCTGTATAGCCCTGGCTGTCCTGGAACTCACTCTGTAGACCAAGCTGGCCTTGAACTCAGAAATCCACCTGCCTTTGCCTCCCAAGTGCTGGGATTAAAGGCGTGCACCACCACTGCCCGGCGCTGCTTAGATTTTCAAAGTAAATGTTTATATTCTGTGCTTGTAAAAAGTCTCGTGTTATTCTGTGAAATGTGGCTTGTAACAAAGTACAGATACACCATACTTAATGGCATTTAGTATAGTTAAAGACTTTAATTTGTGCTGAATCTTTATGGCACATTTAATTGCTAATTTTTTCCTCTCCTCATTCACCTCTGAGCATCTCAATATGTTGGTAGTGTAATAGGCAGCTGCAGGTTGTCACTTTACTGCTGTTGCTGCTGTTGTTATTATTACTACTAGTATTTTATTTTTGAGATAGAGTCTCATGTAACTCAGGTTGACTTTTAGCTGAAGCTGGCCTGGAACTCTAATCCTCTTGCCTCTACCTCCTTCATGCTGGCATTACAGTCTTGTGTATCACCTCACCAAGCTATGTTGTGCTAACTATGAAGTACTGAGTTTTGAACTATGGGCTTAGGCAAGCACTTTACCAATTGACCTATTTTTAATGATCAAAGATTATGTAAAATTGAAGCTTTTGAAAGAACCACTTGTTCTTGCTCAACTTAATACTCTCTTGGAACTTGGCCCTAACTTTCTCAGTCTTACACTTAAAGACCAGGGTCTTTGAACACATCTTTGTTGACAAGTTTGGTTCAAGGAGACACCCATGTACATTTTATACATGAGGTGATTGTAGTTACACAAATGTTCTTTTACTTCTTAGCATTTTTTCCTTTCTCTCCTTTTATTTTTAATCTATTTATTTTTGAAACAGGGTTTTACCATATATAGCCTTGGCTGGTATAGAACTTACTATGTATGTAGACCTGGCTGACCTTGAACTTGAGTTTGCCTGACTACCTCCCAATGGCTGAGATTAAAGGTGGTATACCACTGGGACCCCAGTTTTTTGTTTTTTGTTTTGCTTTAATTTATGTGTATGCCTGAGGCAGAGGCAGGAGTATCTCTGGGAGTTTGAGGCCAACCTGGTCTACAAAATGAGAGCCAGGATAGCTAGATGGTTACAGAGAAACCCTGTCTCAAACACAAACAAACAAAAAAAAGTGTGTGTGTGTGCGTGCTTGTTTGCATGTATGTACCATATGTATGTAGTGTCTGCAGAGGCCTAAAGAGGGTGTTAGAGTTGGAGTCACAGGTGGTTGTAAGTTGCCAGGTGGATGCTGGAAACTGAACCTCGCTCTTTTCTCCAAGAGCAGCAAATGCTCTTAACCACTCAACCCATCTCCAGCTCTCTTGGGGATTTTCTTGCTCATGTCAACTGTTACTTTGTGAGGATAATGATCAAATGCAGACACACTAGCACACCTGTAGCTATGCTTTCAGATGCCATTTTTACTGCTGTTTTTTATGGTGATAACCTTTTTTGAGGGAGGAGGTGGAGTTTCAAATTAGAGTTTCTCTGTGTAGCCCTGACTGTCCTGGAACTTGCTCTGTAGCCCATGCTGGTCTCAAACTCACAAGAGACCCTCTTGCCTCTACCTCCCTAGTGTTGCCTAGCTGTTGGCTTTTCATCTAGTGACATGTTCCCAACTTTCATTGACATACCTATTTTTATAGTAGTGACCCAGATCTACAGTAGAAAGCAATAGTTTTTAAAGACAGGGCCTCATTTAACCTAGGCTGGCCAAAGAGTAGGTATGTATGTAGCTAAAAATGACCTTGAGTTCTGATTTCCCTGCTATTCTACCTCTCAAGTTGCTGGGATTACAGCTATGTGCTACTTCACCTGGAGACAACAAATTCCTGAAGAGGACACTTAGCTGTCTTTCTGATTCACAGAATAGAATAGTGACTCTCTGGCCAGTTGTAAGTCCATTAGAAGCATATGCTAGAATTCTAGTGTTCTGTGAATGAAAGATAGCACCTACACTGAACAATGGAAATCATAATCAGATTTGTTCATTCATTTTGGTGGCGGGTACCGTATTGTGTAGCTCTGGCTGGCGTGGAAGATGATATGTAGACCAGGCTGACCTTAACTCATAGAGCTACCTGTCTGCCTCACAAGTGCTGGAATTAAAGGTGAAGATGTATGCCACCACATCCGTCTTTCATTCTTTTAATAGTTAATAGGCAAATGATTGTAGAATATGGAAGGTGTAGATTTTGGTAAAGTGTAGAGTACTGTTAGAAATAATTTGAAATTTTTATTACCTAAGTGCAAAGTATTAGTTGTTTTGTTGTTGGTTTTTTTTTTTTTTTTTTTTTTTCTAGACAGGGTTTCTCTGTGTACCCCTGGCTGTCCTGGAACTCACCAGGCTGGCCTCGAACTCAGAAATCCGCCTGCCTCTGCCCCCCAAGTGCTGGGATTAAAGGCGTGCTCCACCACTGCCCGGTGCAAAGTATTAGTTTTATCTTGTACCTTGAATGAGACAAAGGAAAATATTAATGAAAATAGGTCAATACTTTTTGGTTTAGTCTCTTTTAAACTTGAGTTAGCTTTTGTTCCTAGATGATTGAAAAATCTTCATATAAATGATTTACATCAAGATGAGAATATGTTACCTCTTGGACAATTAAGCAGTATAGTTTACTTGATATTAGTAATCATCATTTTTAACTTAAAGAGTTTTTATTAAATTAATTTCTTTAAGTGAAGATGACTTTTCTCTTTTAAGTGGAAATGTTATAAATAGTATGCTTTTAAGAAATCTGATCATTTTCATTACTAAATTGATGATAGCATTCGGATTTGGAGAAAGTAGGGTGAAAAGTTTATGCAAACTAATAAACAGTTTACTAGAATATAAAACCAGATAAATAAAATGAAAATAAGAAAAGGCTGGTTTGCATAGGCCAAGAAACCTTACTTGATGAGCTTAGTCTGCTGTGCTCAGAATTATATTTTCTGATAGGTTATAGAAGCAAAGGTGCAATGAAAGATGTAAAAGGGGAAGTGTATACAGTAATACTTGTCTTATATGTGGTGGAAGACAATTGCTGTGAGTTTGAGCTAAAGTTAGCTTGGGCTTTGGTAAGACTATATCTTGTCACCAAAGAAAAGAAAGTACTGCTGTTTTTCCTCACTTAACTCTGGGCAGAGTCCTAACAGTCTTTAATCATGACTTTTGCTTGTTCATAGAAAGTGCAAGCATTAGTGGGCTTTTAGGGGTCTATAAACCTCTCCTTTCCTCAGAGTTACACAGAATTTCATATTGTCATGTATTTTCCAGAGGAGAGTAGCTATAGCTTTCATAAGGTTCGTGCTGGAATCTACACGACTGTTAGGCATATCTGTGTCTGTTAGTTGATCTGCTCCTTTTTTTTTTTTTTTTTCAGAAGCTCGTGCATTCTTCTCTCACCATTAAAGATGCACAAAACCAAATGTCAGTACTCATATTCTAGTTGTATTTTGTTTAGATGACTACCAATCACAAAATGTTTTTATCCCATTGTTTCTAAAACACCGTTTATATAAAAACAGACATAGCTTAATGTTTACTTGTGTGTGTGTGTGTGTGTGTGTGTGTGTGTATGTATGTATGTATGTATGTATGTATGTCTATTTGTGTGTAGGATGCCTGCAAAGGCCAGAAGATAGTGTTTGGATTTCTTGGAGCTAGAGTTAGCAGGTGATTGTGAGCTTTCTGATGTGACCTGATAATGGGTGCTGGGAACTGTACTGCAGTCTTTCTGCAAGAGAAATGGATCATTTTCTTAAGCCTATGTTTACTCTTAGAATACCCAAAATATGTTTTTTACAAGTTAAATTTAATTAAAATTAATCTTAGATTTTATGAGAATATTTTATAAAGTGATTAAAAATTTTATATATAGTAATATTTTACATGCATGCATGTTGTATGCCACATATATGTCTCTTAAGGCCAGAGAGGCTGTTGGATCCCTTAGAACTAGAGTTACAGATGGTTGTGGGTCACTGTGTGAATGCTAGGAATTGAACCTGGATCCTTTGCAGGAGCAGTGCTTTTAACTGCTGAGTCATCTCTTTAGCCCCCATGAAATAATTTTAAAAGTCACTGGAAATTTTCAAGTATGATTTTTGAGGCATATGCATTGCCTACAAGTTAATGTATATTTAATCTCACTCTTGATACAATCATTCATTTGCCCTAATGAGCTTATCATAGAATACTGCCTATGATTACATGTTGATTCAGGATACAGTTGGAGAGATCAGTATGAAACAAGACATTACCTTGGGTGGTGTGATATTTGTTCAGGTTAACTCTAGTGTTTGGTAGTAAGGAGATTGAGTGGAGAGATTTCTTTTCTGGACCATTATTATTGATTTGTGAAAATCAAAACCTAACAGGAAATAGTTTGTATCATCTTTAAGTTACAAATTTGTCTATCATTAATTAAAGATAATTTGGTGTAAACTTTTAAACTACTGTAAGTGCAAGAAAACAGTGTATCTTAAACTTGACAAATATTTTAGAATGGGCCCAGGAGTGTCTAGCTTTTTGAGAACCTGTAGTGAAATAATTGCAAAACTTAATTTATTTATATATTTTATTTGTGTGTGGATGTGCTCATGTGCATTCATGATATGTATGTTTATGTGGGGAGTAGAATATGCCATTATGTATGTACAGAGGTCAGAGACAACTTGTAGGAATCAGTTCTCTGCTTCTACCCTGTGGGTTCCAGGATAGAATTCAGGTCATCAGCTTGATAGCAGTTGCCTTACTCAGCGAATCAGCTATCAGTTCCACATTTTAAGTAAATGTATGATTTTGTATTGTGCTACTGATTGGACATATTCTCTAGAGTCTTTTTGAGACAGGGCTTCTTTGTGTAGCCCTGGCTGTTCTGGAACTCTCTCTGTAGAGCAGAGTGGCTTTGACTTCAGAGGTCTGCCTGTCTCTGCCTCTTGAGTGCTGGGATTATAAGTGTGCACCACCTCCACTACCCATAACCAGTGGTTCTCAACCTTTATAATGCTTCAACCCTTCAATACAGTTCCTCATGTTATGGTGACCCCTAGCCATACATATTTTTTACTATTTCATAACTGTAATTTTGCTATTGTTAGAATTGTAATTTGAATATCTGTGTTTTCTGATGTTCTTAGGAGAACCCTGTGAAAGATTTGTTTGATTCCCCCTCCCTCTGCTCCAAAGGGGTCACAACTCACAGGTTGAGAACCACTACTCTAGACAGACATCTTAGTTAAGGCGTTCTCCTACTGTGTAGCCTAGGCTGACTTTACACTTGGAGTCCTTCTACCTTAGCCTCCTAAGTGCTGTAGGTATGTGCCAAGATGCCTGGACTTGTATTCTCTTAATCTCTTAGTTTGGGAACTTTGGCAATATAAGTCTAGTGTATGTTTTTATTTTATGTGTATGGGTGTTTTGCCTGCATGCATATCTGTGTATCATGTGTGTGGCTAGTACCCAGAGAGGCCAGAAGAGGGTATGATACAGTTTTGAGCTGCCATATGGGTGTTCAGAATTGAACCCAGACCCTCTGGAAGAGCAACAGTGGTTACAAGTGCACTAGCACTTGAGAAGTTGAGATAGGGAGATCTCAAATTTATAGCCAGACACTTGTCTCATAAAAAAGCTGGGAGTACTTGGGAATATTGCTCGGTTTTAGGGGGCTTGCCATAGGTTGGATCTCCAGTATGTATAAAACAAAAGCTCTGATTGTTCTTGGGATCTTTAAAGATTAATTTTTTAATGTGCATTGGTGTTTTACTGTGTGTGTGTGTGTGTGTGAATGCATATATGTATGTATAAATATATGTAGGATAATGTGTCTCCAGGAACTTGAGGGCAGACAGTTGTGAGATGCCATGTGGGTGCTGGGAATTGAACCTAGGGGCCTCTAAAAGAATACCCAGTGGTCATCATCACTTTAGCCCATTCTTAAGTAGTATTCTTGAAAGGTTACTTTTAGGACAGGTCGTAGGCAATGACTCCAGCAGATAGATGCTTAAGCCCAGGGTATACAGCCTAAAAGGATTCCTTAATACTATGGTTCTGTAATGTTTTAAATGGCACATTGTTCTTTGAAAGTTCTGTAGTCATTGGTTATTTCTTAAAACATCCCTCTGAGGCAGGTCAGTAGCATTTTTCTCTTTTTATGGTTGAAGAAGCAGATGCAAGGATGCTGAGTGATATGCCCACAGGCACACATTATACTGATCATAGAGCTTCACTCCAGTTAGTACACTGAGCCCTGCTGCCTAATTATTATAAGTAAGTCATGAAGTGGCTGCCATTTATTGATCTTTCAGTAGCTTTATTGAATAGTGAATGTAGTTGAGAACTCTTTGCCTATTTTATTGGAAACAAATTTTGAAAGTATAATTTATTTACATAGTAGTAGTAAGCAAGAATGCTCACTGTTCTCTTAAAAAATTAGAAGTCATTTGAAACATTAAAATAAACTACAGTGGATTTTAGTTCTAGGAAAACTTCCTAGCTTCAAAGTTTGTTTCTTAAAAGAGAAGAAAAAAAAGCTGTAAAGAGTATGAGCGACAGGAGAGATGGCTTAGTGGTTAAGAGCCTTTTTTTTCCTTTTCCTTTTTCCCTTTTCCTTTTCCCAGAAGACTTGAGTTTGGTTTCTTTAACTTCAGCTCTGGGGGGTCTATGAAGTCCTTTTCTGGCCTCTGCAGACATGCGTACATTTATAACACTTAAACATAAATTAATAATTAGAGATTAGTTTACTTTGTGTGTATATGTATATGTATGTGTGTATGCAGGTGTTCATGCACATGTGCTCAAGTGGGTGTGAATGTACGTGTATGTAAGCTAGGGAGTAGGAGAAATGGGCACAAGTGAGAGTTGGAATTAGACACTAAAGGAAAAAGAGATACTTTAGAAGACACATGTATTATTGCTTAGTATGTTTTACATTCCTTTTTAAATGCAGATCACAAAAGTATCAAGATTTAAATATATCCCATCTTAAAAGGGCAAGGAAAGTTGAAAATTTAGAAAATGTTCTATTAAATTTTTGTAAATTAAGTTTTTGTGGTAGGAAAAAAAAACACACCTGCAAATTAAAACAATCAACTACTACAGGATGTCCTGGTATATAGCTATAATTCTAGCAAGCAGGACACTGAGACAGGAAGAATGTGAGTTTGAGACCTTCTTTGGCCACATAGTGAGTTTGAGACAATCCTGGGTTATATTGTCAGATCCTTTTTCCAAAAAAGCAAAGCCAAGTCGAGGGCATGTTACTCTCTTGTTTGGTAGACAAATAAATTGTAATGTTTTAAAAGAGTATGAAGTGGTTTCTGGTTTTGTTTATACATTTAGAGAGAGAATTTAAGCATCTTAGACTGGACTTTAACTGAAAAAGCTTTGGACAGGTGTTTTGTTTTGTTTGTTTCTTGAGACAGTGTTGTTTTGGCTGGTCTGAACTGACTGGCTTCACACAAAGTTCACTTGGCTCTACTTTCTGAGTACTACAATTAAGTTGTAGTATGTATCACCATAATTAAATTCTTATCCTTCTCCCTCTGCCTCCTAAGTGTTAGGACTACAAGCACCGAATCAGCTGGAGAGATGGCTTAGCAGTTAAGAACAAACACAAGTTGCACTTCCAGAGGACCTGGGCTCAATTCCCAGGAACAACTACAAGGCAGCTTGAACCTGTCTGTAACTCCAGTTCTTGGGCTTCTGACACTCTTCTGCAGACATACATGCAGGCAAAACACCAGTGACCGTAAAATAAAAATAAATTATATATTTAAAAAAGTTAAAAAAATAGGAAGCTAAAAAATAGTTATTAAATATTATTTTTTTCTTGGTCTTTTGGCTAAGATCACAGTATTGCCTGTTCTTATGTGTTTTAGTATTGTGAATATATATATATATTTTGCGCCTCTGCCCATTCCATGCTGGAAATTTGACTGGCTTACTCTTAATGCAGGTCTTGTTCAGATAGCCACAGCTGCTGTGAGGTCATGTATGTATTGGTTCTGTCATGTCTGGAAGGTGCTGTTTTGCTTAAGTTCTTCTTGGCTCCTCTTCTGATGGTCCCTAAGCCTTGGGGAGGGGATGTGATAGAGAGTTCAATTTGTATCTCACCACTTCACTGACACGTGACTAGTGGTGAGTTTCTGTGTGAACCACCATGAGATAGGGTCTTATGAACCTCAGGCTGGCCTCAAACTCACTGTCCCAATTATTGGGACTATAAATGCTTGGAAAATTGTATTTATTGATGTACAGAGAATATGTTTTTCTCATTTTGAAAGGTTAGTACCACCAGTGCCAGTTTTTGTTTCTTATATATTGTTAAAATTTCAAATAATAAAATGTTTAATTGTCTTGTTAAAAATAAATCTACACTGGGACAAGAGAGATAGTTTCTGCAGTAAAAAGCACTTGCTGCTCTTATAGAGGACCCAGGTTCCCAGTATTAGTATGGTGGTTCACAACTACTAGGAACCAATTTTAAGGGATCTGGCACCCTCTTCTGATCTCCATAGGTACCAGAGACTGTTCCATGACTCTCTGAAACTAGGCAGCAAAAGAAATCTTTCCTTTTATTTTCTTTGTGGCAATGAGGAAAGTCTAGTATATTGTCTTAATTGTAGTGTTTAAATTGAAACAAAGACTTGGAGAGACTAAGTTATGCTCTGTAGTCTATACATGTAAGATGAAATGCTGTAAATGAAACATCAGAATATAATATTCCAAAGAAGTGCTGTAGAAACTAGTTTTCTTTTAAAGATATTTTTAAAAGGTGTAGTGGGATGGGGATATTTATCACAGAGTAATTTCTTAAAAATTATTTTAATCCTTTATATCTCTGATAAGGCATACGGCATAACGTAGACTATAGTAACGATTATAAAAATGATGGTCAAATATCACTAAGGGTTCATATCTTTAAGTAAAGTCGATCTTCATGACCATACTACAAGGGTAGGCCAACCGATAGGAGAATGAGGTGTAGAGAACTGGAATTTGTACTCATTCTGGCACCAGAGCTTGCTATCTTAGCAACCACAGTGCTTGCTTGTTGGTTGCTGGGTAGAATGAAAGGACAAATGAAATCGGCTTTTGTTGTTTGTTTCTTTTGTGGAATTGCTGGAGTAGAGTGATGTGGTAAGAGGGGCCAGTGTTTCAACAACCCACTTAGATATTTAAGGAGAGGACTAAATTCCTTCTTGAGTCAATAAAAAAGATAACCTAGTAATGCCACATGCTTCTTAGATTCTAGTTTCCCTCTCCTTCTCTGTGCTAAGGATTAAAACTGGGACCTTGTGTGTGTCACAGCACATACCTCCTTCTCAGCTCCCTTCTGAGCCTGAGGGAGGTTTGAATCCTACTTCTCACAACTGGCAGATTAATTTAAGATTCTTGTGGTTGTAAATGTGGCTTTAGAACCTTTTCCTAGTCTATACTGTTGGAAGCTGCTACTGATGGGTAAGGATTATGGATTTAGACTCCAGAGTAAACAACCTCTTCATTTGGACCTCTTGACCAGTGAAGGAACCAGTGTTCATTTTCATGACATCCCAGAAAATGATGAATTTTTAAGCCAGTGCCAAATTCACATTTTTCTCAAATGGTACTGTTAAACTCCAATAGTTAACATTATTTTTTTGTTGTTGTTTTGTTTTTCATGACAGCATTTCTCTGTAGCATTTATCTGGATAGTAGTCCTGGCTGTCCTGGAACTCTCTAGACCAGGCTGACTTGGAATTTACAGAAAGCTGCCTGCCTCTTCTAAGTGCTATGATTAAAGGTGTGCACCACCACTGCCAGCCTCTATTAATTTTAACACTTTGGATTCTTATAATCCAAAACTTATTCAGATTAAAAACATTTCAGGCAACATAAAAAAGCTTATTCCATAGAAAAATCTTAGATACATGTACTTGCATTTGGTTTATACTTTAGCAGTGGTTCTCAACCTTCCTAATGATGCTACACTTTAATATAGTTAATTATGTTGTGGTTACTCAACCATAAGATTACTTTTATTGCTACTTCATAACTGTAAATTTGCTACTGTTATTAATTGTAGTGTAACCTGTGGTTTCTGTTGGTTTTAGGTGACCCCTGTGAAGGGGTCATGACTCACAGGTTGAGAAACAATGCTTTAAAAGCTCTACAAAGACCCACAGGATGGCAGGGTTTTGGTGCTTTCTTTCATTTTACAGTGTCGGAGCTTGAACTGAACGTACAGTCTGAGCTACATCTGAGCTCCAGGACAGGATGGCAGTGTGTGCATATAGTTTTCGGCCAACTTTTATGGCAAGTGTCATGACTATTTACCCCTGAAGTTACAGTGTAAGTTGTTTTGATTGTAGTATTAACTGTGATGAAGTGTTGATGAAACAGATGCAGGGTCTTAAGAACAGTGACAGTTACAGTTCTCATTGACAGTTCAGTTCAGTTTTAGTTTTAGAAGATCTAATCAGGCACTGTCAGCCTTTCTAATAGCTTTCAATCACAGATACTAAAAGCTTCAAATGTTGGTTTGACCTCACCCCGAGGATGATAAAAGGTGGTATTCTATTGGAGATAGTAGTTCAGTAGTAGGGTGTTTGCCTATCATAAAAGATGGTTTTCTTGTTATATCATACTGGCATTATTAGTTGAAATCCTGTATCATTCTGCCTGACAGATACTTAGCTGTTGGATAGTCAGTGTCTGTTTATAAAGTAGATATTCATAAATTTATTGAAATAGAGATTTTTAGGTTTTGAAAATGAAAGATGTGTTAAACATTTTAGAGACTTTTAAAACTAAAAATTTAGAAATAGATATATATCTCCATCCATCCATCCATCCATCCTGGGGACACAGTTGAAAAAAACTAGACGTTTAAAATTTGTAAAAACAAAGTTAAGATTGATTTCACAGCCAGGTGTTGTAGCACATGCCTTTATTCCTACCATTCAGGAGATAGATGCCAGCCTGGTCTTTAATGTGAGTTCCAGGACATCCAGGGATATACAGAGAAACCCTGTCTTGAACTGCTCCCCCCCCCAAGTGATTTCACACAATTCACATTTTGACATTTATTTTCTTATTCTACTCCCCCCCCCAATATGTGGCATTTTAAAGGGGATCCTAGATATTAATTCACCCCTTTGAGTATATATCTATTAACTTACATGGACTTTTAAAAAGTATAGCCACAGTTGATGTTAATGTCACTAATTAGTAATGTTACTGAATTGTTGCATTCCTTATAACTGTAACAAGTATGTTATTGGCATTTGCCTAGTGACATAAATTGTTTTTACAATTTGTTTGTTTACTTTAGGAGCCAGAAGTTCTCACACCACACATGGAAGATGTGTCCCTAAAAGTGTAGTCTGTTAAGTTTTCTCCTTTTCCTTCATTTGGGAAAGGAATGGTATCATTTCACTTGTAGAAATCTGCAGGCTTAGTTTGGCTGGTTGTGTTTTATAGTTTTGCTCAACCACTTTACTTCCTGTATACTGGCCATTAGTTCTAAAACCTTTCGGTGAGTATCAGAATAGCAGTCTCTGTGTTCTTCTCATTGGGTATCATCAGTTCAGTTCAGTTTTAGTTTCTATCAGCCTTTCTAATAGCTTTCAATCACAGATACTAATAGCTTCAAATGTTGGTTTGACTTCACCCCGAGGATGATAAAAGGTGGTATTCTATTGGAGATAGTAGTTCAGTAGTAGGGTGTTTGCCTATCATAAAAGATGGTTTTCTTGTTATATCATACTGGCATTATTAGTTGAAATCCTGTATAAAGAAAACTCTTCTCAAATCTATTTAGTATCTTTAAAATTTTCAAAAGCAAAATAGATGCTTAATTTTACTTTCTTCACTAGGTTTTGTGATAGTCAATGCTGTGATGACCACTTGTGGCCATTTGTTTCTTGATGTGTAAAACAGAGGCTTTTATATTATTTGATTGTAGGCATATGTCTGTGTGAGGGTGTGTGCACAAGGTACATGTGCCTGTGGAATGTAGAAGAGGCCATCAGAGTTCCCTGTGCAGTTACAGGTGGGTGTGAGCCATCTGTCATGGGTGCTGGGAACTGAACTCAGGCAGTGTGCAAGAGAAATATGTGCTTTTAACTGATGAGCCACTTCCAGCCCTATTTGCAGTAAGATTTCTTTCTTATTTTTTTGTGTATGTGTGATGGGTGTTTTGCCTGCATTTATGTCTGTGCATGCAGTGCATACAGAGGCTGGAAGAGGGTGTCAGACTCCCCTAGGACTGGAATTATATATGATTATGAGTGGGTATTAGGAATTAAACTCAGGTGTTCTTAACCACTGAGCTATCTCTTCAGAGTGCTTCCACCCCTCCCCCTCAAACAAACAAACAAACAAAAAAGCAGGCTCTTTTGTAACCTCTACACAGTGAGTTAGTTGGCCTCTAACCCACTGTGTAAGCAAAGCTGATCTTGAACCCTTGACTCCTGCCTCCACCTGTGAAGTGCTGGGATTTCAGGAGTCCTTCTGCCACACAAGGTTTTAGTTGTCCTTTAGGTTGTCTGTCTGTTGTCTGTCCATGGCCAGATGGAGTCCTTCCTTTCCTGTTCTTTTTTATGTTTTTGTTCTTGTTTTTTTTTTTGTTGTTGTTGTTTTGTTTTGTTTTGAGACAGGGTTTCTCTGTGTAGCTGTGGCTGTCCTGGAGTTTACTCTGTAGACCAGGCTGGCCTTGAACTCATAGATCTACTTGCTTCTGCCTCTTGAACTCTGGGATTAAAGGTATCACCACCACTGCTGGGCTTCATGGAGTCCTTTCTAATAGAGTCCCCTGTTCTTCGAATAACTCCCTTAATTTTTCAGGTTAATCCTGTGTATTTCTTGTCCTAGCCCCAGAATCAATTATTTCTTCAAGAAATGGTTTCTTAACTGGAAAGTGGGCATTAGAAATGTTAGTCAGTTATCAGGGATGTTTAATGCTGCTTGATTACCCATTGCTTCTAAGAAGTTTCCAAGAAGAAAATTTAGAGCCAGATGTGGTATCTCATTGTTATAATCCCAGCACTCAGGAGGCTGAGACAAGAGGATCACTAGGAGTTTGTGGCCAGCCTGAGTGACAGAGTGAGACCCTGTCAAAACAAAACAAACAAAACTTAGAAACATGTGTATGTTGTGATAACATGCTGATATTTTCAGTTTATATAAAAGTTGTTTTTTTTTTAAATTACACTTGTGTGCGCACACATGTACACACTAGAGTAGATAGAGAACAACTTCGGTTCATTCTCTTTCACTGTGTGGATTTTGGGGATTCAACTTGTAGTCAGGCTGAGCAACAGTCACCTATTTGCTAAGCCATTTTGTTGGCCCTACAGTTTTAATTTAACTTGTTTATAATAGAAATGTATATTTAGGATTAGATGGCTGTTTACTCAGTTTAGATGACCCATACAGCCAGTGAGCCATCTGTGTGCCTTCTTCTCATCCTTAGATTTGGTCAGGGCATTGATAATGTGCCATGTTAATGTCACAGCCTGTTTTGGTACCTATTTTGTCTGATGATGTTGGCGTTGACACCCACAGTAAAACAGATGTGTTATCTTTTATCTACTTTATGTCTGACTCATTGGTCAGGAGGAATTTGATAGTGTAAATGGGGACCTAGTGGTCCAGTGCCTAAGAACACTCTTACAAGAATCTTTGGGTTATCTCTAGAGCAGCAGTTTTCAACTTGTGGGTCATGATCCCAGCAGGGTATATCTAATGACCCTATCACAGGGGTAACATATGACATATTTTGCATATCAGATATTTACGTTAGGATTCACAACAGTAGTAAAATTAGTTATGAAGTAGCAATGAAAATTTTATTGTTGGGGGTCACCACAACATAAGGAACTGTATTAAAGGGTTGCAGGATTAGGAAGATTGAGAACCACTGGTGGAGCACCTTAGTATCCTGGGCTTCATGAAGGTATTAGTGTGTTGATTTTTCTCCTATAGCTGTGAATACCTTCCAGCCTTCCTTGCTTGGCTTTTTCAGTGAAGCTTTGGGCCTTGTGTGTTGTTCTGTTCCTTGCAGATGCCATCTTGATGAGAAAGGCACATTTACCACAGCAACAAAACAAATCCATCATAGTTGGAGAGGCATGGTTGCTGGAGCAGGAAAACTGCTGCAAGCACAAAGTACAGCAGTAGTCTGGTACAATCAGGCTTTTGTCATAGTGCTTCTGGGCAGGTAGCAGCACTACTGTGTATACACCACTATGACTGTTCTAGCACCGAGTTCTCCACAGTGAAGATTTGGCATACAGATCTTCAGCTGATGAGCTGCTGACATTGGGGCAGAGATGGAAGCTAAGAGGTCTGGGTAAGGAACAGCAGAGAGCTGTGACAAGCTGGTGACAAGAACCTTGCCCTTCTGCAGAGGATGAAGAAGGGAGTCACTTTGGGTAGAGGGTCCAGAGAAGGTAAGACCTAGAGGCCAGAAGGATCTATGATAAGAGTACACTGAAGTCTAGTCTATGAGCTAGACTCATATGCACCTTTCATAGGTGCATATGAGAGGGAGAGTGGAGAGTGCTAATAATGTTGGAGAGAGGCTTACACTGAGCATCTGCATATAGGTCAGTGGGTCTTTTCTGTATGTTGCCTTCTGGTTGCCAGCCACTGAGTATAGGGCATGACAGAATGCAGAGATGGCTCAGCTGCCAAAGCAGCTACTTTCTCCAGGGGATCACAGAATGAAAAGGAAAGGAAGCCGGGCAGTGGTGGCGCACGCCTTTAATCCCAGCACTTGGGAGGCAGAGACAGGCGGATTTCTGAGTTCGAGGCCAGCCTGGTCTACAGAGTGAGTTCCAGGACAGCCAAAACTACACAGAGAAACCCTGTCTCGAAAAACCAAAAAAAAAAAAAAAAAAAAAAAAGGAAAGGAGACAGGCTCTATGTAGAAGGGATCCATAGAAAGAATTACTTAGAAGACAGGCTTGAGGTAGTTACAGAGGCTTTGCTAATGGGTTTGATACGCCCTCTTCCAGGCATCTGGGTCGCTGTTGTACAGGGCTCACATTGTAATCCAATAGCCCCAAGTTCTATTGCTCCAAGTAGAATAGATAGTTCTGATTGCTAGGAGACATGACTTGAAGTTGGGTATATATGTTGATAGCAGTCAGTGCTGGAATGTTAGGACCTACAGAGCTATTGTTTGGCTCAGACAGAGGCTCATGAGATATTAGGACCAGAGATAGCACTGAACTAGATCCTGACCCATTGGCTCCAACCTCTGGAATACAGGAAGAGGTGGAGTCAATAAAGGTAATCCTGGGAACAATTTTAGCTGGTTCTGTCTCTGATCAGATGCCAAAATGGCTCACTCCAGTAGGACCTTGTCTCCAAGGACCCGTGCTCCCAGATTCACTGTTGCTTTTTCTGCTATGAACAGGTAGTAAGTAGCCTGATTGAACTTTCCCTCTACCCTGGAAAGCCCATTGCTCCTGCAGACTGGAGACCACCTGAGTTCTCACTTTTTAATTTTTTGTTGGAAAATATTTACCAGATTTCAAGATGGTCACTAAATTTTTAAAGCCATGATACTGGTTTGCACAAACAACTAAATTCTATGTCTTTGAACTTTGAAGGTACCGACTGTACCTTCAGGGTCTCCCAGAAACAGCTTTGTGATTCCATATTAAAATTCCCTCTATTTGTAGTTGGCATGGTGGCTCACACCTTTAACACCAGTACTCGGGAAGCAGGAGACAGGCAGATTTCTATGAGTTCCAGGACAACCTGGTCTACAGAGTGAGTTGCAGGACAGCTAGGGCTACACAGGGAAACCCTGTCTTGAAAAACAAAAACAAAAGTTCCTTTATAATAGTTTTCACTAATTGTAGTTCCTACTTGAGTTTCCAAAATTTGACATATTTATACACAGTAATTTCATTGACTAAATTCACAAACACATCCTGTAGTTTATTAAAAGTCCTCGAATAGGCTGTAGCAAAAGAATATTATTTACCTTCTCTGAATTATAGTCAGCACTATCTGAGGGTTAAAAAGCAATGGCCTGTTGTGATGGCTCTGCTGATAAAGGCACTTACGGCAGGACTCACACAGTGGAGAGAGAACCAAATCCCACAAGTTGTCTGACTTCCATGTGCCACAAAAAATAAATGCAGTAAAGAAAAAAAATCTTGGTTTATTAGAGAGACTGTGTGTGTGTTGGTTATATATGTCTAGGAAGGCCAGAGATGTCTTTGTTACTTGCTTTCCACCTTGTTTTTTTTGAGATGTTTTTAATTGAACTAATTCAACTTGATTGGTTGGCTAATGGGCTCCAGAAATCCCCCAATATGTTCACAATTTCCCAAGCACTGGAGTTACAGGCACATGCTGCTGTGCCTGGTTTTTGACATAGGTGCTGGGGATGCAAAACCAGGTCTGCATGTTGCATATCAAGCTCTTTACCAACAGAGCCATATTCCCAGCCCTTCCTTTGGATTATTTTAATCCATTTATGTTGAAAAATTCTAGTATTTCATAACAAATTTTTATAAATTATAACTATCCCTCACCTAACCTGGTGTAGTAGTACACACCTTTAATCCCAGCATGTGGGAGGCAGAATCAGGCAAATCTCTGTGAGTTTGAGGCTAGCTTAGTCCACCTGGTAAATTCCAGGACAACCAGAGCTATATAGTGAGACCCTGTTTCTATAAAACAAAACAAAGCAAAATAAACAAACAAAAACCCCAGAATACTTCCAAAGTATCCCTGGCTTAGTATATGTAGATTAGAAAGTTTTAATGGTGATTTTTAAGGCTGAAAAGTATTCCATTATTTATAATACTGTTACTCACAAACTGTTAATTTCATTTAATTTCTACATTAAGTGTTCCAACATTTCCTTGACCTTTTGAGTGGTATAAAGAGTAGGTTTTAAAAAAGTATATTTGACAGACTCCCTTGAGTCTCTTCAGAGTGTCCCTTACTACAAGAAGAGTCAGAACATGGAGGAGTAAGCTGTTCTCACTTGTATTCTGGCAGCCTGCTTTATAAGGTTGACCTGTTGAGATTCAGCCTGGGACAAGCCAGCACAGTGGAAGCTATAGTCTATGACATAATATAGGATTTCATTTGAAACCTTGTCTTTTCTGCATTATTCTTACTATATAAATATCAGAAGTTATTTATAGCTTAGAGTTGTTAGAGATGGTGGTTTTCTTTGAGATGCATTTCCAATATCTTTTAAGTCTTATGTTTTCCAGCTAGTGAGATTTTAATGGTCAGTCTTCTCTTGTTTGGTCCTGCCTAGAAAGTATTCTTCTGTTGGTTACAGCATACCAGTTTCCCATAATGGCTTGTAAGTTTGCCCTGCTATTGACTGGCTAAGGATTTTGCATGTGATTGAAGTTAGGTATGTTACAAAATAAGATAATATCCATAAAATAATAGTAAAATGTTTTTATTAATAGATCAAGTAAGAGCAACATTAACATGGCAGATTTAATGATATTGGCAATGTTTTCTCTCATTAATAGTGTAAGTAAGAAAATATATTGGAAAGTTCCAGCACCACTCCTAGTGGTTTGGTACTGCAGTTTGGTAATTTGCTTGGAGAGTACACTGACTGTGTGATAATTGTTTTTACAACCCTCCATGCTTTATTACGGCAGAAGGATGGAAAGCAGAATCTGCAAAAGAAAGAAAGTGCATGGGGTGAAATGCATAGGTGTAAGTTTCTCCCAGTAGTCATACAAGCCACACCTAATTCCCCCAGCAAGAAATTGTGACAATGTAAGAGAAATGTTCTAACCTGGGGAAAGTAGTTAGTGGTTACATGTAGGGTTTGGTGACTGTCATACAAATACCCTGTACTTGGCATACATGTAAGTAGTTCTAGACTCAGAGTGAAAAACAGATGCTGAGCATAACCATTTTGTTTGCATGTGCAGCTCAAGCTTAGTGAGCTTTGCTTATCTGATGCTGATGGTGGGAGCTCTTCAGAAATCCAGCTTCTTGTAAACTCCCAAGTGCCAGCTAAGGCCAGCTGGATAAGCAGGACTTTCCAAGAACAGTCTTACTGCTTTCCTTATAGAGAAAAGATTAGCCCTCCTTGCCTGTGATGATAATTTGGTTTGAATTTCTGTTTTTTTGTTTTTTGTTTGTTTGTTTGTTAATCTTCTAGGAGCACCCCTACCCCCTTTAAAAAAAACTATACTTACATGAGCTTTCTCTTCTGTTAAGTTGTTTTGGTGTTTTGAGATAGGGTATCACTATATAACTTTGGTTGCCCTGGATCTCTTAATGAGATCCACCTGCTTCTTCCTTCAGAGTGCTAAGATTGAAGGCCAATACCACCGACACCCAACTAATGAGTTTTTGTTTATTGCCTTGTTGCATCCTATGTGGAAGAAAAATGTGGATTTTTTTTTTAGGGAAAAAATTAGATTATTTTTATTTTGTGTGTATGAGTATTTTGCCTGTATAAATGTGTGCGCACAAGTAGGTGCTTGATGCTCATGGATGTCAGAAGAAAATTTTGAGTTCTTTGGAACTGGAGTAATGAATGGTTGTGAGCTGTTGTTTGGGTTCTGAAAATGAAAACACAGGTTCTCTGTAAGAGGAACAACTACTTTTAACTACTGAGCTGTCTAGCCCTAGTTGTCACACTTTTCATTATCACCCTGCTGAAATCATTGGAGTGTTTGTAGTTCCTGTGATTTACCAATCCACTCGTCTACTCCGTTCATTTTCTGTTATCACATACTACATGGCTTAAGACTAAATGGGAATTCTGTTGCTGAGAACCAATTTAATACCTTGAGATAACCTCAGGACCTGGTGCTCCTTAGTGTGTGGTGTAAGTTAGAATTCTCTGGAGGGCTTATTAAAGCAGTAATTGTTATTTTTCCCCTCAGTTTCCAAACTAGAGCATGGGGTAGCGCTGAACATTTTTACTTTTAACAAATTTCTCTGTAATCCTGATGCTATTGGTCTGGAGAGCCCACTCTGGGAACCACTTTGTGGTCTGTAGTTACAGACTCATATAACAGTTACACATCCTGTAATCCCAGAACACAGGAATACCTAATTCAGTATTTTGAAAGTGAACAAGCAGTTAAACCACTGTTAACTACTGTATATTATGTAGTCTGTATAATGTTTTTTCTTCAAGGTGGATGTAGTTACAGGATGCTTATATAACAGCCCAAGAAATATTAGAAAATGAATTAATTTATATGTTAAAGACTAAAAGCAGTTTTATTGGAAAAATGAAAGTGACTGTAATACAGACTTAGCAACTAATTTGGAGAAGAAAGCATATGAATTCCTGTGTGATATCTGCTAGCTCTCAGCCTACATTTGTATGTGTCCTGTTCTTTCTCTGGACCTGGGAGAAATTAACAGACACTTCTGCTTCTTAGTGATGAATCTTCCCCTTCCTGTGTTTAGAAGCCATGAGAGTTACTAAGACAGTTCCTCCTGAAGAAGACTTTTATCTTTTGCCTCAGTCAGCCCCAGCGTCTTTACTTCTAGGGCTTGTAAAGGGAGCAAGACTCACGAATGATTTTTTTTTTTTTTTTTTTTTTTTTTTTACTGGGAAAGAATATTTATAAGTGAAGTTTATTTCTGAATCTATTTTTTAAAAAATCATATTTTGTTGTGTGTGCTTGGTGAATCCTTATATCACCTAGCACCTATCATTTAGTCTAGAAGATTTTCTCTCAAGTTTTTTTGTTTTTTTTTTTTTAAGAACTTGGGCTGTTAAGGCATATCTCAGAATTTTTCAGGGCTTTCTTGGCGTGTCATGGAAGTGATGCCACAGGAATGCTTTCATTCTTCAGGGAGTGAAGTTCTAGGAAGACAGCTTAACTGGTGACTAGACCATCAGGAGGCAGACTTGGTAAGGAAATTCTGAAAATATTCTTATCCACGTGTGTTCCAATAAGCCCCCATCTCATCGTTCTGAGCTTTTTCTTTAATTTTGGGGATGGAGCCCTGGACCTTGCTCTGATCATTAGTAAATCAGCTTTACTCCAGCTCCTGTGATTTTGTTGTTTGTTTGTTTGTTTTTTTATTTTTAAAATCAAAGTTTAATGATGAACACTATAATAATACTAACTGTCCTGCCAGAAGTCCTTAAGATGAGTGTTTATTCTTCAGAGCAGTGGAAATAGGCAAGATCAAGTGTGCTGAAATGCCTGTCATTAACTTGGGATTGTAGTATGACTCTTAGTGTTTTCCACAGCTATTGTCTTGGTGTTCCTTTAGAGTATGCAGTGGAAATGAGTACTCAGTTCTAAAAATTTGACACTGGTTTGGACATAACAATAACTTCTATTAACTCAGTGTAATCTAGTGGTAAGAAGGTAGGTATACTTCTAGAGTTGAAGAAAGAAATTCTAAAACCAGTGGGAGGACAATCATGAGTAAACCACAGAGAGTGGGGACAAGCATCAAGCTTGAAGCTCCACTTATGTTGTTTTAGACATCACTGACCATTGTGTGCTGCAATAACCCATAACCCATGACATGGCATGATACAGAGAGAGGCTCTTTCAGTGGAGTGTTACAAAGCTCTTCACAGTTGCATCCATAGAGTATAAAACAGATTGAGCCTGCACAGATAGCAAAGAACGTGTATTTCTTTTCATTCTTCACAATTACTCTTCTTCCAACTGTCTAGCTTGGTTTTATAGTCAGACTCACACTATAATTTCCAGTATTTAGGTGGTTTACTAGACTAAGAGCTTATTTAATTTCTTAGATGAAATTGTGTTTTCAATACAATTCTTTAAAAGTTTAGGTCAACAATTTTGAGATTTTAAACTGGAGAGTTTTCCTCTGGAGGCTTTGGCTACCTCTTTAGAACTTTTATCTGCCACATTTAAATCACCAAATAGAGCTTTTAAAATGCATATTTTTTTCTTGGCACCTATCCAAAAACATTGTAGTCCTAATTTAGTTGATGAGTTTATTTGTTTATGAATTAGTGTTGGGGTGGCACTTAATGTTCTTGCATTATTCTTGTCTGTGACTTAGCAGAAGGGTTAGCCAGTGGTTCTTTCATATATGGCGTTGTTACTCTTTCTGTAAAGATGAGGACACTGAGAATCAGGGTATCAGGTAATAAGTTTGAGTCATAAGCCAAGTCATTTCATAGTTGTATCTTCTTGCTTCTACATCCTGTTACCTTTGTATAGCTGTATCAAACTGGACTTTTCAGAGATTTGTTTTATCTAGCCTGCAAATTCTCTGTGAAAAATTATTTCATTGAATAACACATTAATAACATTGTATTCCTAAGATACAGAAGATAAATACTTAAGTTGGGTGTGGTGGTGCATGGCTGTGATTGCCTACACTGCATGTTCAAAGCAAGCTTGAACTACATGAGTCTGTACCCCCATCTTCCCCCTAAGAAAACAAATAACCAGAAGGGATGGAGATATATTTATTTTTTTTCCTAAGTTTTTTTTCTGGGTTATTTCTCTACATCTAGATTATCTTTTAGGATTATCTTTTAGGTTTCTGCAGATGCATTTTATATTTTACAGTCAGAGTTGGCAGTATTCAACATGTTATGGGTTTGATACTAGAACAGAGATGAGGTTAGTAGTAGATGGACTGTTCCTGTGTGGTGATGCAACCCTGAGCCATGTGGCAAAGTACTGCAGCCTTTTGAATGGAGGAAATAGTCTGAGGCTAGGTTCCTATATATGACACTGTTCAGTATCTGAAGTAGTCTAGTCTGCAGTAGTCTGTAGGTATTATGGTTTTTACTGTGAGTGTAAAGTTTTAACAAAATACTATCCATCATGTTATTTATATAACACTCTATTTGAATTTCATAGATCTTGGTAGTTTGAAATTTAGTTCTGCAGACCTTTTAACTTTATATTGTGTAGTCTTGTAAGCATACAGAATCATTATGTTGGGCTGGTGAGATGGCTCAGCAAGTAAATGCACTTGCTGCTAAGCCTGATGACTTGAGTTTGATTCCCAGAACTGACAGTTGAACGAGAGAACCAATTCCAGTAAGTTGTCCTTTAGCTTACACACACACAGAGTACAGTTTTAAAGAGTCATTATATCTCAGGCATGTATGTTACTTAGCATTTCTGAAATCAGGATTCACCAAGCAACCAATACATAGTGTGTCAGCTAATTGGCAGCTTTTCTCCTTTAGTATAAGTATGACTTAAAATCAATAGTAACTTAGATAACATGAACTATGGCAGTTTTATGCTTATATAAATTCAATTACATAAATACAATTTGTTGTCACTCTAAGGAAGAAAAGGACATTTAAAAAGCAACATGCTATTTAAAAATACTAATTTAATTTTGTGTGTATAAGTGTTCTGCCTACATCTATGTGGACCATGTGTATGCAGTGCCAGAAGAGAGGGCATTGGATTCCTTGGAACTGGTGTTACACAGACTGTTGTGGGCCACTCTGTGGGTTCTAGGTCCTCTGGAAGACAAAGTCCAAACTGGTCCTCTGGAAGAGCAGCTAGTACACTTATCTTTCAGACTGAGAAGGGCATTATTTACAAAAAAAGAAAAAAGAAAAGAAAAGAAAGTTTATTAACAATTCTTTTAGGTAGCTGCGGCAGGAAGACTTCATGTTTGATAATTATTCTCAAAAACAAAACTAAATCAAGAAAAAGTAATACTGATCACCTTTTCTGCCATATAGCATCTATTCTGATTTCATGACCTAAGGGTAAATGGAATTGTCAGGAAGCTAGACAGAAATGCTTCTATGTTTGTATTTTGAAAACCACTGAGTCTAGTTCAACAAAATGGCTGCTTGTGTCTTCTCACTATTGATGTTGCCTAGTCATTCCCTTTGCTGTTCTATAAAACTAACAGCCACTCAGGCTTTTCTTAGCTGCTTCTATCTTTAATTAAAAAGCATGATGAGTGATTAAAGTAATGTAGTCTTTGAAAGTTTATCACAGGACAGGCACTTAAACATTTTATATATGATTTTTTTTCTTTAAACACAAAGTCTTTTTATTTAGCTGTAGCTGTCCTGGAACAAACTATGTGGATCAGGCTGAATTCAAATTCACAGATCCACCTACCTCTGCTTCCTAGCACTTAGGATTAAAGGTGTGCGGTACCATGCCCAGCCTTTACATGTAATTTTTGTATAATAGACCACAACTTAATTCTATATTTAATATAATTTATTTAAATAATATTATTCAGTAATAATATATAGTTTTACTTTTAGTAACCCCACTTAGAAATATAGCAGTAGGTGAAGATGCTAAGTAACTTGTCTCTATAACTTGACATATAGATGTATGCCAGTATGCTAGAGTTTATGTTTTTAATCTCCCAGTGTAAGGTGCTTCCCAGTAGAAGGTAATTTTTGCATATCTTAACCAAATAATGACTTGAGTTTCTGTTGTGTCTTGTTTTTTTTTGAGCCAGGACCTCAATGTGTCTCAGGTCTTTGTATAACAAGTATTTCCAGAATTTCTTTTGTGTGTAGGTGATATTACTATAGTGAGGTACATACTTCATGACCTCATGAAGGCTGGATGCCCCAGGGGGTGGGAATTTTGAGGGTGGGGAGGTGGGAGTGGGGTGGGTGTAGATAGAGGTTACATCCACAGAGAAGAAGGAGGAGGGGCGAGGGGATTGGGGGTTCCGAGGGGATGGTGGGGGATGGGGTAAGGGGACAACATAGGAAATGTAAATAAAACATCCAATAAAAAAAAAAAAAGAAAAATAAGATGATCATCTTTCTTCTGCAGGCAACTCATTCTGAAGCAGAGGTTCTCAACCTGTGGGCCTGACCCCCTCCGCCCAAAATGGCTCACATATCAGATATCCTGAAATCAAGTATTTATATTAGATTCATAACAGTAGCAGAATTACAGCTATGAAATAGCAATGAAATAATAGGGTTGGAGGTCACCACAACATAAAGAACTGTGTTAAAGGGTCACAGCATTAGGAAGGCTGAGAACCACTGTTCTAGAGGATTGGTGGGAATCACTGAAATACAGAGTGAAGGACCTGGAAGCATAGTTATATGACCAAATCCATGTGAATCCCTGTGTTCAATACCCAGTGCCACCAAAAAAGCAAACCAAAAATGTCACATTTACAGAATGAGACATGTGGGCAGTAATGCAGTGTTGGTCTCTGGTTAGTATTGCCTACTTGACACCTTGGGGGCAAGCCTCTGAGCAGGTCTGTGAGGGATTATCTTGATGATGCTAATTGAAACAGGAAAATCTATTTTTTTTCCCTCATCCTGGCTGTCCTGGAACTCACTCTGTAGACCAGGCTGGCCTGGAACACAGAAATCCACCAGCCTCTGCCTCCCAAGTGCTGGGATTAAAGGTGTGTGCCACCACTGCCTGGCAGGGAAAATCTAGTTTAAATTATGGGCTCATTCCCTGGGTACCAGATTCTGGGCCATGTAAAACATTTTGGTGGTGCTGGGTTCTGAATGCAGGGCCTAGCAGGTGTGACATGACTCTGATCTGAATGACGTTACTCATAAGCAGACCCTTTTGTGTTTTAGTAAAGTTTTGGTGTAACTGCAAGAATAACAAATAAGATTAGTTTCTTCTGAGGGCAACAAATTGACTATATCTGTGTTATAGGAAGAAGTTTCTCTGTATTGAGGCACTTATAAGTGCCTTTTGTTGTTGCTGGGGTTGGACTCATGTGAGCTACACCTCCAATGTCTTAACTACAGTAGACATTTAATAAAGCCTGTTCATTATGTGCTCTTGTTTTTGTATTGTTGTTTGTCTTCTCTCTCCCCTCTTCCCCTCCCCCCCCCCCCCCTCCTGTTTTTGAGATAAGGTCTCACTGTGTAGCCTTGACTGGTCTGGAACTTGCTATGCAATATTGGAACTGGCCTCAATTCACAGAGATCCTCCTCCTTTGCTTACCGAGTCTTAGGATTAAAGGTATGAATTATCCTGCCCATCCCTGTTCAGTGTATTTGTCTTAGTTACTGTTCTCATTGTTGTGGCATAAACATCTGACAACAGCAACTCAAGGAGGGAAGGATTTACAGGGCAGAAGAAGGCATTTAGTCCCAAGGCAGGGAAGATGTGAGGGCAGGAGCTTGAGACAGATGGTTGTTGTATTATGTCCACAGTAGGAAGCAGCCAACAAGAAGTAAGGCTAGGATATAAAACCTAAAGACTCACCCTCATTGACTTTCTTAATGAGCTCTAACTCCTAAAGGTTCTACAGACTTATAAAACTGTCACTAGTTGGAAACTTGGTGTTGAGACACATGAGCCTGTGAGACACTTCACATGTGATGACAGTGTTCCTTGCTCAGCCATGCTGATGAAATGTCCAGTTAGAACGCTTTTGAGTTATTTGTTTTCAAGAATGTGCAGGCAGTACTTAACTTTTGTGAATATAAAGTTATTCCTCTGGCTAATAGTTTTACTTAGAATTAGTTGTGATTCTATCCCCTTAGAATAGCTTTAAGTTTCAGGAGAACATTAAATGTAGGTAGGTAGCATCTCGAAAACATTTTTTTGTGCTTTTGGAAATGTGATTTTAAAAAATAAAAAATTGGGATACCAGTTTAGAACAAAGAAAAGAACCCAGAATGACAAGTAGAGAACCTAAGTGGATAATTCATAGGAAATATATAGCCTTAAGTGTGTAATATATGCTACATACTTTCAAATACTGTCATACTTACAGTACTAAGAAGTCATGTGTTCCCTTCACCCGATCTGCCAATTAACATCAAGCGTTATAAGCTCTACGTGTCTTGTCTTTCTCTTGTGTATGATTTTCACCTGAAGGCACCCACAGTGCCCTCCACATCAGAGGAGGAGACCAGCAACACTACCATCCTGTCCAGGCTCTGCCAGCTCTCCTAATCATCCATTTCCCTTTCTGGCCTATATCTATACGAGAACACAGGTTGTCTTTCTCTTCAGAATCCTTCTATCTAGAATTTGTCCCCAACTTTCCTCATATTTCATGTTCTCCAGAATTTGGAGGTGTATAAACTATATTCTGCAAGAAGGACAACTTCAACTTGATCTGTTTCTCACATTAGTAGACCCAGTCTTGGCAGGAAAAATGTGCTGGGAATTGAATGTAGTCTAGGAGTGTACTAGCTTCTATTAGTTAGACTTTCTACTGCTTAGCTTGGCATTTGTAACAGTGTTATTCACCTGTGTCATTGTGTCCAAAGGATGTTTTCTTTTTTGCAATCACATTATTAACACTGTACTGAGTGGATGAGCACTCTTTTTTGCATATTAAATTTGTTCATTCATTCATATAAATGTGGACTCATGGATTCTAGGGCAGTGTTTGAGCAGACATCCCATGTTGTGGGTGTGTGTAGATCAGAGGATGACTTTTAAGAGTTGGTTTAGCCCTTCTACTGTGGGATCTGGAGATTGAACTCAGGTTGTCAGACTTGCACAGTAAGGGCTTTTATCTGCTAAGTCGTCTTACTGCCCCCTATCCCCTTATTTTTTGAGACACATCTCTCACTGAACCTAGGATTCATTTATTAGCTGGACTGCCTGGTCCATGAACTCTATTTGTCTCTTCCTGTACTTCAGTGTTAGGGTTACAGATGCTCAGTTATTTTTTGTTTTGTTTTAAATATGGGTGCTTGGGATCTAAACTCAGGTTCTCATTCTTATCTATCACACACTTAGTGACTCAGCCATTTCCCTAATCTCACAGAGTCCAGTTTTATTGAGTGCCTTATTATTATCTATTTTAAAATAGATATAAATAGATATAAATAATTTACAGTGGGATTGCAGACCTTAAGTTGATGGCCTGACATATAGATACATCCCCCAAAATGTGTTGAACAACTAGTATTTATGTGATATAGATTCTCATCTACTTTGGACTATTCTTCACAACACTATAAAATTGGGAATGATCTTGAACTCCTGATTCTCTTGCCTCTACCCTCTTAAGTGCTATAATTTTATAGGCATGCACTACCTATCATTCATTATTTAAAATAATTTTCTGCCCCAGGTTTGTGTCATTTGACTAGTAGGAGCCCTTTAAGCTGCTTCTTGTGTATCTCTTTGAGATGTCTTCACCATTCACTGAGTATTTTCTTTCTAGTACAAAATGTTTTAGATTCTTGCTGTACTTTGCCCAACATTGAAACTAGCCTTGGCTCTAAGGATTCCTGGTTCCTTTTAAGGTGGGAGTACAAACTTTAGAAATGGATGTTTATGGCAACATGTATAGATATGTGTACACATTCCTTATACACTGTGAACCCAAACCTTTATACTGTCAGTTCTTATCCAAAACTTTACTGCCCGTTTTCTTACACTGTCACCTTTGACTGTCCTCAGTGTAGCAAATTTTTCAGACTTGGTGCGCACTTCCTAGTCTTAGCTGCATCCATGTCTTTGGCTGTACAGCCAGTGTTATAATATGCCTTTGGCTGCCACTGTTTTTACAGCCTTGTATGCTCAGCATTAATTTGTCTTTCCCTGGGCCTTCCTAAATTCCATATATATTTCCTATATATGTTTTTAAAAATAGTTGTTTATCTTATTTAAACTTTGTTCTTTAGTATTATACCTATGGCATAGAGGAGGATTCTTATTCATATGCCTGGTGTTTAATGCTACTTTGGGATTATCATAACAAATAGGTTGTTTTTCACAGATTTATTGCCACTCTGTATGTGTAAGGATATTTATTACTGTGGTTTTAGCATCAAACTTAATAGTCTTAGTTTTTGACTCTCCCAGTTGCATCAGCACTGTAACCAATTTAAATGTGGCATGTTTTGTGTTTTAAAGGATTGATCTTAATAATCAAATGGTTTTTTTTGTTTGTTTGTTTGTTTTTGTTTTTTGGTGGTATCAGTGTTACCTAGCCTTTTCAAGAGCTGATTTAGCTGTGTTTTAACACTTGTTTTGAACTACAGCCTGAAGGCACATTAGAGATCACTGTTGGTTCCTTTTATGCACTTATGTGGCTTCCTTGACACTTTGAAGGGATTCAGCTACTGTTAGTGAATTTTCAAAATGCTTTTGTTAATGTTCCTATGGAATTGAATAGATTTTGTATATGTGTATGTCTGTGTGTGTCTTAATGCCAGTTAGGACATTTGGTAGATAGATTAGGAAAATAATTGTTTAAGCAACATGGAGTAACTGTGAATTAGCTGTTGTCTTAGCAACTAGAAAACTGTCCTGTTTGCTAAACAAAGGGATGGTGATTTAGTGGTTTAATTTCCTCCGTGGTATGAAGGTACTACTTAAAAATATCTTATATTTAGCTTCTGAAATAGTCTATATTATTGACCAAAATCTGAAAAACAGAACAAAAAGAGAAGGTAAGAAGATTTTATTTTCCTTCTTGATTATATGGATACACATATCTGCATAGCTGCCAGTCCTCCTAGTCAGAGGAGTCTTGGTTAACCTACTGACACAGTTCTTTGTGTGTGTCTGCTTTGAATCAGAGTATATTAGACTCAGAATAGCTGTGCAGACTTGGTTGATTGCTGCACTAGTGGATCATGGTATACTTCATTGGGCATCAGTTTCATGGAATCCTAGCAACTATTACTACTAGAAAGCCGCATGATTATGTCATGGCTGAGTTGAGCAAGGGAAACAATTTTAAAGGAATTACTTCATACACAGAGCTGTAGAGGGGGGGAAGAGAAAGACAATGGCATCTGTTCTTTATATAGGAATTTTTTTTTAATAATCTAACTCCCCCTTTAAGGAAGTAAATTGTTTAGTCTGTATTTTGCACTGTACACTGGGCATGTTCTAAATACTGCCGATAAAGTATGTACTTTTCATCCCTGTGGGGTAGTTACTATAGAGGTTCCAACCTTGTATCTTTTAACTCTGAGTGGTAGATTTGAACCTGTGCATCTCATTCAGTAATCTGCCTTTTTTGGGGTGGAAGATGCTAGGGATAGAACTAAGCAAAACACCTATTCTATTAGAGTTACATTGCTGTAGAGGTTGGTGCTGTGTCTTAGGGTTTCATTACTATGAAGAGATGTCATGGCCACAGCAGCATTTATAAAGGAAAACATTTAATTGAGGTTGGCTTACAATTTGGGAGGTTTAGTCCATTATCATCATGGCAGGAAGCATGGAAGTGGTAGACTTGGTGCTGAAGGAGCCCCTGAAGAGTTCTACATAATGATCCAGAGGCAGCAGAAGGGGACTGACTTCTGCATGGTAGTCAGGAGAAGACTGGAGTTCCACACTGGGTAGAGCTTGAGCATAGGAGACCTCAAAGCCCACCCCCAAAATGACACATTCTCTCCAACAAGGCCATACTTACTCCAACATGGTCACAGCTAATAGTAACACTACCTATGGGCCAAGCATTTAAACACATGAGTCTATTGGTTGTGTGTGTGTGCCAAACCTATTCAAACCTATATTCTTAATATTTTATATTGTCTTTCATTGATATAAAAATGTGGGGGATATAGGTGTCTTGTGTATGTTTGTATATACATTTACCCATGTGGACATATATAGAGGCCAGATTAGATGTTGGGTGTATTCCCTTTATGGATTCCACCTTAATAAACGTTTTTTAGTTAAAAAATGACTTTGTAGGCCTGGTGATGTTGGCACATGCCTTTAGTCCTAGCACTTGAGAGACAGAGGCAGGCAACTCTCTGTGAGTTCCAGGACATCCTGGTGTACAGAGAGGGCTTCAGGACAGCCAAAGCTATACAGAAGAAACAACAAACAAAAACAGAAACTAAAATCTTGATGTGTATGTATGATTCAGTGGGGTGTGCATGTTACACCAAGTATGTGGAGGTTAGAGGATAAGTTCATGTAGTCATTTCTCCTTTTTGCCTTTATGTGACTTCTAAGACCTGAACCCAGGTGATTAGGTTTGCCAGGGAAGTGCTTCTACCCACTGAGCCATTTTGCCAGCCCTTCCATCTCAATTTTTTGAGAAATGGTTTTTCTCTGAACTGGGAGAACTGGGCACTTTGACTATTCTGGCTGACCAGTGAGCAACTGGGATCTGCCTGTCTCTGTATACCCTCCAGTGCTGGGGTCACGCATCTGTATCGCCATATTCAGCTTTTTATGTGTGTGCTGTGGATCTGAATGCAGATCCTTAGGCTTAACCATGTCTCCAGCCCATAATAAGAGAATTTAACTCTGAATCCCAGTCGCTACAGAAAAGAATTTTTGTTATTAATATAATACCTGGTTGTTGTTGTTGTTTTTTAAATAAAGGCATAGATGTGATGGGAATAGTATGGGTAATGAGGGATGAATGTGACTGATCAAAGCATATGATATGCATATTTAGAAATGTTAAAATTAAATTCATCATTTAACATTATACATGCAGATAAATGATTTAAAATTGTAAAAATAAACAAAACCCCCAATAATGTTAAGGGGGAATGGGAAGGGGGATAACTGGGAAGCTATCTTGAACTTTATTATTCAATTTAGTACTAACAAGTACTGAATCCTGTTACTAGTTGACTAAATGAGCAAAGTGATTCAGCTTTAAATTTGTATGAATTTATGGTGAGCAATCATATCAAGCAAGATTTACCTTTGGAATACTATAAAGTTAAAAAGGTATCCACATGTGAGTTTCTAATAAAGCAATTTCTGAATTGTTTATAACACAGAGCTTCATAATGATATTGTTGGTAGCTAACTATTTTGGGCTCCATTCCTTTCTGATAAAGCTTTCATTTTTCTGATATGCAATTTGAACATTAAGATAGGTTTAGTAAAGTAAACCCATCTAGTTTTTATCTGGGATTAGGACCTTGGTGCTATGAAGGTCTATGTACTTAATAAAGTCTGCTCTTAGCAAATGGTGGAGTAATGACAGACTCAGTGATGACTGTTTCTGCTCTGCTAACACTACTTAGGACAGTATGACCCATATCCGTTAGAGATGTGACTTCAGAGAATCATTTTTATATTTTGGATATATTTAACAATACTGGTTATTCAGTTTACTTCTAGATGATTAAGTATGTCTCAGAGTAACTCAAAGATTTTGACTGCCTTTATAACTTTTGTGCTTGTGGAATTGTTAGACAGATGTACTTAATGTACAAACACTTAAACCAAAGGATGATTTATGAACAGAAAGTAACTTGCCTAGAATGATACAAAGGAAATAGAATTAATTGGGTGTATTACATAAATCTGTAAACTTAGTGCCCAGGGGAGCTGAAGATCATATTTTGTAAAATGTTGTTCAATTATCTGTTCATATATACAGACACATATGCATGAACCGAATGTGACATCACAAGGCCTGAATTTGTCTGTTGGCTCCATTTGCATTTCATTTCAGTGACATTGAGCTTGCCACTCTTAAGGAAATTGTTATGATGTGCAAAAATAGAGGCAATGTTTGGTCCCAGTCTATTTTAGTAGGCTGTTATTAAAGATTAAAATGAAATTTAAAACTTTTGTTTTGTTTTTCCCCAAGACTGGGTTTCTCTGTGTAGCCCTTGTTGTCCCAGAATTCACTTTATGAACCATGCTGTTCTTGAACTCACAGTGATCCCCAGCTTTTGCCTCCTGAGTGCTGGGATTAAAGGCGTGGCTAACAGACCTTTTTTAAAGCTTTAAAAAAAAACCCTACAAAATCCCCATCCCCCCCCCCCCCCCCCGTGTGTGTGTGTGTGTGTGTGTGTGTGTGTAGTATCTGTATCTGTCTGTATGCCCACATACCATTGTGTCCTTGTGGAGGTCAGAGAATAGCTTGTGGGAAGTTTTTTGTTTCTTTTCTTCTTACATCACGTAGGTCCTGGGATTGAATTTAGGATGTGAGGCTTGGTGTAAGCATCTTTACCCACTGAGTCATCTTACCTGCCCACAAAGCTTACTTCTTACATATTTATTTACTTCTGTGTAGATACAGATAGGAAGAATGATGAGCGTGTATGCGGCAGATGGGTTGGTTGGTTAACACTTGGTGTCTTCATTATTCTCTAAAGTTTTAAGATTGTTTTTCCTGAAGCACATCAATTGGTTGGTCAGTAACTTCAGGAATATCTCTACACTCTTCTTTAAGTTTTAGATTGTAGGTGCACACCTCCATGCCAGACTTTTCATTGGGTTCTGGGGATCTGTACTTAGTACAGTGTTTGATTCCTAGCACCTACATGGTGACTCACAACTGTCTGTAACTCCAGGCTCAGGATCTGATGTCCTCATTTGGCTTCCATGACCACTGAACACACACACACACACACACACACACACACACACACGTGTTGCACAGATATACATGTAGTCAATATACTTAAAATAAATAATAAAAAATATGAAGAAAGCAACATAAAGTTACTAAGTTGTAGTTAACATTAAAACATTAATAACAGTGAAGTGTTTTTTTTTTTTTCCACTGTGGCCACATTCTCGTTACAGCCTAAATATATAGCTTGACTAATAGACACTTTCCTAATTTAAAAAAAGCATATCGGTAAGGATACTTGGTGCTTAGCATCATGACCTGGAACCTACATGCTAGAAATGGTCCTCTGATCTTCACATGTTGTGATGAAAACTTAGCATGCATGTTCATGCTAAAGTTTCAGTTATTTTTTTAAATTAAAAGTGTACTTGACTTATCATTAAAAGCAAACAAACAAACAAAACATTTTCCACATTGGGCATGGTGGTGCATATCTTTGATCCCAGCATTCAGGAGGCAGAGATACCCAGTTGGATTTATCTGTGATTTTGAGGTCTACTTGGTCTACATAGCTAGTTCCAGGCCAACCAGGGCTTCCTACACAGGGAGAGATCCTGTTTCAAAGAACAAAATAATAATACAAAAGATAGTGTAACAGATACATATAAGCTCTGTTTGGCTGGCTGAGAAAAGTAGTCTTTAATTCAGTGCGTATCTGTGCTGTGAGATGATGTTGTTGTTGTTTTAAAGCCTACAGCACCCAGACAGAATTCCCATTCAAGTAATAACTAGGCCTGATCCTACTTAGCTTCCAAGATTAGACAAGATGGGATGTGTTCAGGGTGTTATGGCCATAGATTTTTTTTTTAAACGTTATGACATATATATCAGAGTGTCCAACTTTTGACATTTTGATAAGATGGTATCATCTACAAATTATGTTGAACTGCTTTCATAGCTCTTCTGAGACACATGTATGTCTAATTGTAGCCAGAGGTGAATGCAGTAGTAGAAATTGTAGATACAGTTGCAAGCAAATGGTTGTAACATTGGAATCTCTATCCTCTTAAGATAGACTGTTCCTTTTGTTTTAGCTAGGACACTGGGGTGAGCTTAGAGTGAAGTTGTGTCCGGCAGGCGGCCGGAGTGCCGGGTATTTACTGGCAGTGTTTGTACTGCATGCCTCGTTTCTGGAGGGTGTTAATGATATTAGGAGGAAAAGACAAGGGTATGAACAAGTAGATCGGGACATACTCAAATGTTTGAATATTTGGTTTTATTGTAGGCCTTCTTAGGACTTTTAGTGTATCTATGAATATTTAAAAGAAGAGGCAGAGGAATTATTCAATAACAGATTTTTTCCAAACTCCTGGTGCCTCTTTTTGGTGAACGTCTTAGGCTATTAGTACTACTTATAAAACATTTTGGAAAAAGCAACTCACATAACCCTTTGGCTATGGAATTGGTGAAAATATGATTCAGTGCAGAATTGCAACCTACTGTAAAAAAAAAATCAAAGCAGCCAGATTAGAGCCCATAAAGTCAAACCTACAAATGAGCAGTGTGTTTAAAGCTGAAGAACAGACAAACTAACAGAGAGTCCGTAGAAAGCATCCTGTCAGAGCACTGAGACGGTGCCTAATGGATTACTTCACGTGGCTTTCAGAATAGTTAAGTTACTTAAGTAACTTAAGTTACTGTAATAAGATTCGATGTATTCTGATGCCTGATTATAGGGGAAAAAATTAAGCAATTTAAATGAGGTTATATTTCTTTGCATTTTTAGGCCCTTGATGAGCCTCCTTATTTGACAGTGGGCACTGATGTGAGTGCCAAGTACAGAGGAGCCTTTTGTGAAGCCAAGATCAAGACTGCAAAAAGACTTGTCAAAGTCAAGGTATGGTATTATTTGTAATTTAATAGTCAGTCATTAAACAGTTGATACTTAAAGTCTAAAAAAAAAAAATCTAAAATTATCTTTGTACAAAATGAATTTTTAAAGTAGTGGCTATAAACCATTCCCAAACTAAAAATATTTGTGATTTAAAAATACTTAAATTGGAATAAAATTTGCTTATCATAGCTGATAATTTCAGTGTAGACTTGGTTCTTTAGGATTGCTATTTTAGTGCTGGAAAGAATCTTAGACACCATCTAGTTTGATTCTTTAGTTTTACTACATGAAAACATTGGCCAGACATGGTGGTACATATCCCAGTCCTTAGGAGGTAGGGGCCAACTTGGTTTCCATATCCTAGCCAGTCAGGGTTACATAAGTTTCCCCTATAGCAAAACATCAGTTACTGACACTCTCCTGCCACCCTTTCTGCGATCCTGAGATGAAATCTTGGGAATACTAGGCAAATATTCTACCTGCTACAGGACCATATTCCCAGCCCATCCTTTTGTTTCTCTCCCTTCCTCTATTTTTTGAGCAAAGGTCTTGCTGTGTAGCACAGGCTAGCCTTTGAACTCACAGCAGTCTTCAAACGGCAACCTTCTGAATGTTGTAATTACAGGTATATGCCACCTGACACTTGGCCCTCTGGTCATTTTCGAAAAATTTATAATATTTTTCTGAAGTACTTGAGTTTTTAGTCAGTTAATGGACAAATTTAATGGGTTTTATTTTAAGAAATTACCATAAGATTGGTGAGGTGCACCTATGGTTTCAGCTATTAACAAGGCAGAATGCTGGAACTGCATTTCAACTTAGGAATTAGAGACCCACATGGGGAACATAGTGGGATTCTCTTCAAAAATAAGTGAAAGAGACTAGATTTGTAGCATGGTAGTAGAGCATCAGTCTGCTATGAGCAAGGCCCTGCCTGGGTTTGATGATAGCAACAAAAAGTATGAGTAGATTAATGAATAAAAGACCATGTATGTTTAATAGAGGAAAGATGCCTTTATATTGAAAAATACAGGACAGTAAAAACTGAGGACCAGTGAAACATCTTAGTGTTGTGGGTGTTTACCCACTTGCCAATAATGTACTGAATGACTATTAAATTAGGCCTTCACAAAATGACACAGCTCCTCATAGACTAGGCTTATCCTTTTTTTTCCCCTCAATCTTTAAGGAGAATAAGTTGTACATTCAGGTAGTAAGTAGTTAAATACACTATGATGAATGGAATATCCAGTCTAGTAGTTGAAAAGAATGATAATCTATTTAAACAATTTTCTATTAATTTGTTTAGTGTTTGGACTTTTATTTGGGCTAGTTGGTCTGTATTTAGTTTGTGATATTTATACATACATGAGTTGCTATTGTTAGTTTTTGTTTTTGGTGTATAATTAATTAGATTTGTATTTTCTAGGTGACTTTTAGACACGATTCTTCAACAGTGGAAGTTCAGGATGACCACATAAAGGGCCCACTGAAGGTGAGTTTTCATTACTCTCAGTTTTGATTGGAGAATGACACTTGATCTTTTTTTCTTTTAACATATTGGCTGTTCATTTTTAACTCCATATAGTTTTCTCTAAAAAGACTAATATATTTAATATTGAATCATATCTGAAATGATAGGAAAATCTTTTTTTAAAAATGGAATGAGTATTAAGGAGGTATTGACTGCTTCCATTCAGGTGTTTTCCTTTACTGCAAGAATGGGTTTTCCAGGAATAAGAGGTTTTCATGATGTAAGAGGCTCTAAACAGTAAGCAAATAAAAGCAAAGTCCAGAGATCTTGACTTTGGAGCCACCCACTGGCAGATTGAATCTTTTGAGGGTAACTGGGAGGTTGATCCATTTGTTCTTCATTCACTAGTGGGATAGATGTTGCTTTACCTTCTTGTATGCCAGTAAGCCAGTTACGGGGAGTTTGGGAATCCACTGTGTCTGAAAATGTCCACCATCTGGGCTTGAGGAATCTTTAGGAAATACTAAGAATAGTGAAGAAACACTTTGTAAATCTTTGCACAAAACAGCTTACTTGGTACCATGAGCTTCTAAAACTCTTCAATTAAAAAAAAATGTTTGTTGTTATCAGTTCTTACCTTGTAGAGAACAGTTTCCCATCATTTCTATTTTATAGGTATCATCTTTAATTTTATGTATCCATTTGTTACTTGCAAGGACCAGAGGATAAAGGCATATACAGTTATGACTTTAGCTACCACTTAATATGTGCTAGTGCTGTCCCAAGTCTGTTTGCATCTAGTATTTTATTTAGTCTTAAGAACAACTCTATAGAAGAGAAAACTGGAGGAAAGACTTCGACTCCAATTTCATAAGCAGTAATGTCAGCATCAAGATTTTCAGATAGGTTCACAGCCTGTGGTTGAGAAGAAGTGCTGTTTGGATTTGAGTACACAAGCCTATCCCTGCCTCCCAGGCATATAGCACCATTGTTCTTTGCTATCTGACTTGTCCTGTTGTGCTATCAGCCCACAGGTACCTACCACCAGGAAATGTTCATTGTTGCATAGGGGTAGAATTGGCAACTAGACTTAAGTAGTCTTTCTCTCCTTAGTCTGGTCTAGCTTCCTTAATAGTGGTGTAGTTGATTTATTTTGTTTCTTTGTTTTTTGTTTTCTTTGTATTTGATTTGGTCTTATTACTATTTTAAATTTGCATGTCCATTTATAACAAATTTTGGTATAAGATTAATGATATATTTTTACCTGTAGATTCGGTGCGAGGTTGATGTCTCTAGGATTTGAACTATTTCCTGATAGATTTTGTAGCTTTTATCAGGTGGTAGAATGTGACAGCATTTAGTTTCATGTTTCTTTTATAGGAAATGGTGGTCATTTAATCACAGGAAATGGCACATAATGTGATTTTTCATTTAAAAACTGAGTATTAATTCCTCACAGAACTTGTGAGTTTTCTTGTACTCCTTACCATTTGGTCATTTTATGGAGCTAAGGTCTCTTTTCTGAAGGAATTTTTTAAAATCACTATAAGGACCATGAAAGTATAAGTACCAGCATTTTCATGATGAGATAGAAAGTACTGTAAATGCCTTGTCATCAGTAGTAGGATAGTCTAACCCTTAAGGAAAACTCAGGACTTTTTTGATTACCTTTATTCATCTTTAGATTCTTTGAAAAAAAGGTAGAAGGATGGGGGAAAGACAGTTATTTTCAGTCAGTGCTTGTAGTGACCCCTGGGAGTTCTTAAGACCACCTTACAGGCCTAGAGAGACAAAACTGCTTTCTTAGTAATGCTTAGATGTATTTTCCTTACCCAGTGTATGGATATTTTCATTGATAATAGGTAGAAAATTATTGTCAGTAAAACTTAAGGCATCTTGAACACAAATCAGTCTGCTAGCTGTTTTATTCATCACCATTGTAATCTGGCTAAGCACGGGCATCCGTGGTCTCGTCCACTCCCATGACCAGCCCCAAGCGACTGTCTTGCCCTGGTTCCGGCAGCCAAGCCTCTCTGGTCAACAACTGGCTCTCAAGCTAGCATTCTCAGTCTCTGCTTGCTAGGCCGACTGAACCAGTCTTTCTTGGAATGCCTGGAACATTCATTCATCTCCCCTTAGTGCTATGAAATGAAAACAATAGAGACCTATAATATACCAGCCAGATTTATAACGGTAAATCTCCAACCCCAAAATACCCATGCAAAGAACACAAAACTCAATTGATATAAATACAAGCGGCACACCTAGACTGGACAAATATACCCTACATTACTCTGTTGCCCATCTATGAAATCCTTCAGGCCATGTGGTTCTGGTCCTGTCTTGTCTTTCTTCTTCCTCTTTTCCCTCTCTAAAACTTCCAGCTCCACCTTTTCCTTCTACTGCCCAATCACAGCCTCTAGCCTTATCTAATCAATTAAGATTTCACTTGATCTCACCTGAATATGTGATCTACTTGTCATCAGGGAACCCCTCTTGAGGGAGCAAAAGTACAAACAGCAATCCACAGCACACCATGTATGAATTTTCAAAACACACACACACATACACACACACACACACAGAGAGAGAGAGAGAGGGGGGGGGGAGGGAAGAAGGGAGGGAGAGAGAGAGAGAGAGAAACCAACCCAGAGTTCAAGAGTTCAGTGTTACTATTTATTGCTTTTGGTTCATTTGTCTTCAAAGAGTTTTTCTAATATTTTAGGTAGGAGCTATTGTGGAAGTGAAGAATCTCGATGGTGCCTATCAAGAAGCTGTTATCAATAAACTGACAGATGCAAGTTGGTATACTGTGGGTAAGACAACTTTTTATTAATATTTTATTTTTACTTATATAAAATTTATGTTACAGTAATCCAGAAAAAGCTCGATTTCCTGGATTAAATTACCTTTAATGTAATATGTAATAGACTCTGTTGTTATATGTAATAGACTCTGTTGCTATTACTGGTTATATAGCCCAGATTGGCCTCAGCTCAATAAAGGTTTCCTAGTGCTGAGGGCTCAGTGATGTGGTCTTGTGGATAAAGGCATGCACTACCAAACCTGAACCAGAGTTAAATCCATGGTATCTACATGGTGGAAGAGGGAACCAACTTGTGCAAGTTGTCCTTTGGTGTATGGTATACGCATGCAAGTATATATGCATACACACTATGCTGGTTAGTTCATGTCAACTTGACACAGGCTAGAGTGATTGGAGAGGAGGGAGCCTCAGCTGAGAGAACTCCTTTATAAGGTAGGACTTTAGGCAAACCTATTTTCTTAACTTGTAACTGATGTGGGAGGCTCAGCTCTTTGTGGATGCGCACACTCCTGGGCTGGTGATTCTAGTTTTTTTAAGAAAGCAGGCTGAGCAAGCCAAATGGAGCAAGCCAGTAAGCAGTACCCTTCCATGGCCTATGCATCAGTGTCTGCCTCCAGATTCCTACCCTGTGGGAGTTCCTGTGCTCTTCCTTCAATGACAGCGTATGATGTAGAAGTATAAGTCAAGTAAACTTTTTCCTTCCCCAATATAATTTTGGTCATGGTGTTTCATCATAGCAACAGTAATCCTAATTAGAGGGGTTACACATACACACACACACTCTCTAAAAATTTAAAATTCAGATCTGATAACTTTATTAAAAATAGCTGTACTCTGCATGATTTCTAAGGAATATAGGGGTTTCTTGAAATTCTTTGTATTATAAAATAGACATATATCTTCAACATGTGAAGATCATTCTTTATCTAAAGTAATTTTCAAATTGAGACATGATCATCATACTCTAGGGAGTTATTACCTCTATCATTTATACCAAACATTGTAGTACCTTAATGTAGCCGCCTGCGGCCAGGAATAGTATAAAAAATCTTTTAAATCTATAATATTTTTATATGTATTTTTTTGGAATGGCAGCTGGGGTAGGTAGGCCAGGTTGTAATCCCCCCATAAGTTCAATAGTTTCATTAACCTTCCGCAAATCTTGCAATAATCTCCACTTGCCTGATTTTTTCTTAATTACAAATACGTGTGAGTTAAAATCCCAAACCTGTGATCTAACTGCAATTTGCAGCCAATGGAAAAGTGACAATTCAACTATAACCTTCCTTTGTTAACACCAGAGCACAACCATGACTTTGGAAAGTAAAACTCAACCTCTAACAATCAATCTAGTTTCTAAAAACACCAATGCTACAAAGTTTGGCTGTCAATTCCTGCACAAATGCAGGACACACCCCCATGCTGCAAAGTTTGGCTGCCAATTTCTGCACATGAATGCAAGACAGTACAGCCTCTGATACCACAAAGAGACACTGCCCTAAATCTTTTATAAGTCTTTATAATACATAAAATATTACTTAGTTTAGACATATCTTTAGAGACCTGTTTCCTTTGGTTGGCTCATGTCATGTGTTGTTGTTCAGAATGACTCCAACTCTTGAGTTACCAGTCTTAAACCAACTTTCTGTTACCAATATTGCAAATTTTTAATCAAACCCAATAACTTATAAGCCAATAATCTATAACCAAGACATGTAGAACATATTTATACTTTTAAAAACAAATCAAAACGAAAATGACGTGGCTGCACACATTTACTTATTTAAGACCAGACAGAACTCACAGGTTTTCTAGCTGTAATTTTAAGAGAAAGACACCTTGTAACAGAGATTTTTCTGGGACAAACAACTCTCAGCTTTTTTATAAAGTCTAAAAAAGCTACTGGTCTCTTTTAAAAGCAGCTTATGCGAACAGTCAATTCCTGGAAAGGCTTTTTCAGCTCAGCTCAACTCTTAGCTACAGGTGTAGGGTAGCTTATCAGCCTCTGCTGTGTATATTAAGACTGTCTTTAAAACAAAGTTAAACTAGACCAAGAGGTGGATACGTAGCAGCTTTAACCGTTTTTTTTTGTTTTTGTCTTTTGAACATGCACCATAGAACATACATTTAGACAGCGAAACAAAAATTTGACACACGTGGACATTGGCGTGCCAAGGACAGACAACAGACAAAGACATCTAGGAGTCAAAGAGAAACTCAAGACGTCTTCTACGTCTTCTGACTTTCCTCCTGTTCCTAGGAGAGCTTTTCCATTCTTTTTTATTGACACAGCTCAGAGAGAGGACAACTGCTTTTCTGGAATCTTTTCTTTTTCTCTCTCATATTCAAGATCTAACTTTTCATCTCGTTCTTTAGGAGATGTAGCAGGCAGCTATTTTAACACCTCAGTGTCCTGCTTTCTAGTTTTCCAATTCCTTCTAACCCTGCTCTTCTCACCTGAAGCAGCTTTTAGGCTGCGGCAAATGCCTGATTGAAATTCTCCTGTCCCGAATTGCTGTCACCTCCTAGGCGAAATAGGTGTCGGGTCAACACCTGATTGACCTAGATATACTGTACCCCTCTAAACACACTTCCTGTAAACACGGCTTCCAAAAATTAGTTACCACTAGCACTAGTATCAATGTCGTTTGCTCCTTACCAAGTGTGCGGGATACTCTCCTTCTTTTTCCGTTTTCCGTGAGGCCTCACCAAGACAGCTGTTCATCAGTTTCTCCCTCGTTTTCTGGGTTCCACGATCGGGTGCCAATCTCTAGCCGCCTGCGGCCAGGAGTCGAACGGGTTCACCTGGAAAGAGGGCTGGGAATGAAAGGGGGACGGAGAGAGAGAAAAGATGAAGCCAAGACAAAGTTCTCTGATCAAGGCTCGATGGTTTAATGTTAAGCTTTCAATTTAAAGAGGAAGACCCCGCCCAAACCCTTCCTAGTTTCAGCCGGGAGAGTTGGGTGGGATAATCTGTTCTTGGTCACGGTCAAGGCCAGAGATGTCTCAAGGCAAGCCCAGGGGTAGTTCTTCTTTCAAGTTCCTGTAGCAGGATCTTTGTGCAGCCAAGGTGGGTGACTCCACCTAGGTGTCTATTGAGATGCAGCCAAGGTGGTTAGTTCCACCTAGGTCCTATTATCTGGTCTCTTGTGGTAAACAAGGTCTCAGGCCTACTCAAGGCTGGAGGAAGGGCACACCTTAAATCAGCAAATTGTAGCTTTGCCACCTCAGGGAACATTTGGCAATAGGTGGAAACAGTTTTTGATTGTGACAGCTGGCAAAGGAATCTTTCTAGGATGGAGCTCCTGTTGTGTTGTAGGATCAGCTTGCCACACATCAACTTATTTGATACATTTTGCATATAGGGAATGTCCAAATTGAGCAACCTACTGTAATGTAGATGTAAGTATTTTTTGGGGGGGATGGAGACAGATGCTGGGTAAGTTTGTTAGTTTCTAATATCTTAGGTAAGTCTATGGGTGACTGCCAGCAGGAAGTTCCTTTACCATTTTGAGGGTAATTAATTAGCATTTAAATTGTTTCCTCTTTAAATGCCACCTTTTGTTTTGTGTTTCCTACTTCAAGGAGTCTTAAAATATGTGTGTGTGTGTGTGTGTGTGTGTGTGTAGACACAGAGAGACACAGAGAGAATGTATGTCATAACATGTATCGAGGTTAGAGGACTTTACAGGAATCAATTCTGTGTTCCACTGGGAATTTGGGTCTTCATCTGTAGCAGCAAGTGCCTTTATCCTAAGCCATTTCACTGGCCCAAGAAGGATACTTTTATTTGTAAGATGCATTTTGGTAGAAATAACAAACTACTTTAGTAACTGTAATTATAGATATTTGCTAGAAAACATGAAGCATGAACTGAATTTCAAATTAATTCTTAAAAATGGGACTATTTGCACTTAGAAAATTTAATGATTTCTGTCATCATCTTAAAAAATTTGCTTAGTTGCTTCCATTTTTACTTCCTCACAGTTTTTGACGATGGAGATGAGAAGACACTGAGAAGATCTTCGTTATGTCTGAAAGGAGAGAGACATTTTGCTGAAAGTGAAGTAAGTGATGGAATTGAATGAACACATCTTCTCGGTTTTCTTTTGTTGTTGATTTTGTTTGTTTGAGACAGGGTCTCACTATGTAGCCCTGGCTTTAGTTGCCCTGGAACTCATTGTACAGATCAAGCTGGCCTCAAACTCACAGAGAGCCTCCTGCCTCTGCCTCCTGAGTACAAGGACTAGAGGTGTGTGTCACCATGCCTGGCTTGAACACATATTATTATTTTCTATGGAAGGAGTAAAAGTTTGCTTTTTCAATCCAGTGAACAAACCCGTTAATCAAAAAATTACCAAGTACATATGTTAATATGATCTGTGAACTATGCTGAAAGCCTTGAGTTCAAATATCAAGTTCTGTGTTTAAAGCATTTTAGTACTTTTCCACAAAGAAAATAATAGGCTTATTTCACTACCTTGAGGCTGCCTTTTTTTTTTTTTTTTTTTTTTTTTTTTTAAATGAATAGGGATTCTGTAAGTCTCAGGCTGGCCTCGAACTCATGGTTCTCTTGCTTTTGCATCCTGAGTGCTGGGATTATGGTCATATACCACTATGTCTATCTTTTTGGGGCCATTTCTATATAACTTTATGTAAGTATTCCAGCCAGGTTGTATAATACATCTTAGGAATTAATAAATATACTTAAAAAGAGATGAAGGCTATAAAGATGACATTAAGAAGTACTTCATAGTGATGTTGTAGTTCTTCCCTGACTGCCCTTTCTGAAATCACCCTCTTTATCTTTTACTTTGATTTCTCTTTCACAATGTTAACCATTCCCTGACATTTAAGTATGTATTTTGTTTGGTTGTTTTGGGAGTCTACATTCTTAGGTAGCATGTATCACCAGAGTAGGCTCTTTGTCCTCTTCACTACTTTTATCATAGTTCCTGCTGCAGTGGCTGGCACAGGAAAGGAGCTGAGCACTTGTTAGTCATATGTAATGAAGTGCATGTCTACAGAGGCTTTGCTAAGTGCAGTGTCACAGTCTCTGCATTATGTATGCTAATGAACTTTCAACACTTCTAATTAATTAGTTATGAGACTGATAGCCAGAACTAGTCAGAGTAGTACTTTGTAGCAAAAAAGTCAGCTCTTTGAAAGTTGAACCAAGAAAACTGTGCCAAGGATCTGAATTCAGGAGCTTGAGTCAATATACAAAGTTAGATGACTATGCATGGTCCAGGTCATTCTCTCAAAAGTGACTGATGCACAGTGTAACTGAACTGTCATACCTTTGTCCTCTTTGTTTAGAAGAATGCTTGTTATAGGACACTTTATTGTTATTTACTTACATATTAGACCATATATTTTTTTAAATATTTATGATTCCTTCGATTGGAATTCCATTTTTTATTTTAAATTTCTTGTAGTTTTCCACTTCCTACACCTCCTAGTAGACTGACTGCTTGTTATTTCCTGATTATGGTTTGTACTGTCTTGTCTTGGTTCCAGTTGAGCCCACTTGATAGACTCTTCTCTTAAGGTCACTAGAAATGCTTTTTCCTATATAATATCTTTCATGGGCTATTTGCCCATTATATTACCGCACCCTTTATTTTTTGCACTTCTTTTGAGTGTTCTTGCTTTGTGGTCCTTTTCTTATTTATGTGCCCTATAAATTTTAAACTGTTTTAGGGGAGTAGGTACATTTCCTTGGTCATTCTTCTTTTTCCCAGCAGTGTTTTCTCTACAAGAGCCTTCAATAAATAATTATTGGGTTATATTTAGAGATGAGGTTTTGTTTGTTTCATGTTTTGTTCTTTTGAGATGAAGCCTCTCTGTGCAACACAGGCTGACCTTGAAGAACTTGCTCCTTAGTTGACATTAACCTTGAAATTCTGATCTTCCTCCTTATCTCCTCTGAGTCTCCAAAGTGTTAGAATTGTAGCTGTCTTTGGTTGGCTTAGTTTTAGAGGTTTGTTGTTTTGTTGGCTTTTTGAAGCTGTTCTCTCTGTAGGCTGGGCATGTATTGAACTTGTAGCATGAACCTTTTCCTTCTTCCCAAGTGCTGGGATTACAGTTTTGCACCAGCATACCCATGTTTCGAAGGATTAATGCAAGAAATCTGACTACTTTGGAGCAAGTGACATGATGAAATGATCTTTCTGCATTTATGAGGTTTATATGTAACTCCATTCCCTTAGAACACATATTCAGTTATTGCCAGTAAGTAAATATGGCGGCTTAAAACCCTGACTTTTCATCTGATGAAGGCTTGGTGTAAAGAAGTATCTAGTTTAATAGTTTTCCTTTTATCAGAAGAATTTGAACTGGATTGGATAGTCTGAGATAGTACAAGTAATAGCTTTGTGTTTGTGATGCTTTCAAGGAGGATGTTTTTCTTTGTGTTTCTTTCTGCTGGTGTTTACTTTCATTTATGTTTTGCTTAAGGGAAGTTAGGATAATAGAGGTGTGATACAGTCATTAATCCCTTCCTATGTGTCAGTGCCGTGCTAAAGACACTGATGGGCTGTGTAGACATGGCATTTCTACTTGAGTAGCTCATCCTCTATTAGAGAAAAAAATCATTGGTTAAACAATCAGAAATACCTTATAATTTTATTATATTAACGCTTTGTAAGGAGAGTATATAGAAGGGAATGTAGCCTACATCTGTATATACCTGTTCTTTTATTTGGTTTCTCTTGCAGAGGCTCAAGATCAAAGCTAGGTCTTTGTGCATGTTGAGCGAGTGCTCTGCTCTGTCCATAGACACCACTTTTTATAACACTTTAAAATGTAACTTTAAACCTTTTTGCTGGGGCAGACTCTTAGCTGGTCTGTTCTCATGAAGACACCATTTCCTGACCCATCCTAGAGGAAACATTGTATACTCAGAGCAACAGGGGAACCACTGCACTCAGATCAGTTGAGGGAGCTGAAAACCAAGGGGCTCTAACATGGCCAGGGTAATAGGATTTCAGGATTCCATTGGCAGCCTGAGTCCCAGGAGCTCTTTCACCCAGGATTTCAAGATCACATGATCACAGAGACAACTGGACTCTGAGGAGTTCTGACACAACCAGGATAACAGAAGAGATAGGCTCCAGTCAGAGACATTGAGTGCAGGTTGTACTAGAGATAACCAGACAGTGAAAGGCAAGCACAAGAACATAAGCAACAGAAACCAAGGTTACCTGGCATCATCAGAACCCAGTTTTCCCACCATATTAAGTGGTGGATACCCCATGACACTGGAAAAGCAAGATTCAGATTTAAAATAACTTTTCATGTTGACGATGGAGGAATGATAATAATGATAATGAACATAAATAACTCCCTTAAAGAAATACAGGAGAACACAGGTAAATAGGTAGAAGCCCTTAAAGAGGAAACACAAAAATCCATTATAGAATTACAAGAAAACACAACCAAACAAGTGAAGGAATTAAACAAAACCATCCAGGAACTAAAATGGAAGTAGAAACAGTAAAGAAATCACAAAGGGAGACTACCATGGAGATAGAAAACCTAGGAAAGAGATCAGGAGTCATAGACGCAAGCATCACCAACAGAATACAAGAGATAGAAGAGAGAATCTCATGTGCAGAAGATACCATGGAAAACATTGACCCAACTGTCAAAGAAAATGCAAAATACAAAAAGCTCTTAACCCAAAACATCCAGGAAATCCAGAACACAATGAGAAGACCAAAAGGACAATAGGTATAGATGAGAGTGAAGATTTCCAACTTAAAGGGTCAGTAAATATCTTCAACAAAATTATAGAGGAAAACTCTCCACAAATCCAGTCCTACAAGGGATAATTGATGGAAAACTCCAACACAAGGAGGGAAACTACAACCTAGAAAAAGCAAGAAAGTCATTTTCCAAAAAACCCAAAAGAAGATAGCTACACAAACATAATGACACATCTAATAACAAAAATAACAGGACGAAACAATCACTTTTCCTTAATATCTCTTATGATCAGTGGACTCAATTCCCCAATAAAAAGACGTAGACTATCAGACTAGATACATAAACAGGACCCAGAATTTTGCTGCACACAGGAAATGTACCTCAGTGACAAAGACAGATACTACCTCAGAGTAAAAGGATGGAAAACAATTTTCCAAGCCAATGGTCCCAAGAAACAAGCTGGAGTAGCCATTCTAATATCAAATAAAATAAACTTTTAACCAAAAGTTATGAAAAAAGGAAAGACACTTCATACTCATCGAAGGAAAATTTTACCAAGAAGAATTTTCAATTCTGAATATCTATTCTCGAAATACAAGGGCACCTACATTCATAAAAGAAACCTTAATAAAGCTCAAAGCACACTTTGCACCTCACACAATAATAGTAGGGGACTCCAACACCTCACTCTTAGCAATGGACAGATCATGAAAACAGAAACTAAACACACAGTGAAACTAAAAAGTTATGAACCAAATGGATTTAACAGATGTCTATAGGACATTTAATCCTAAAACAAAAGAATATATACCTTTTTCTCAGCACCTCATTGACACCTTCTCCAAAATAGACCATATAATTGGTAAGAAAACAGGCCTCAACAGGTACAAAAAGATAGAAATAATCCTTTGCATCCTATCAGTTCACCCAACTAAGGCTAGTCTTCAATAACAACAAAAACAATGGAAAGCCCACATACATGTGGATATTGAACAACGCTTTACTCAGTGAGAACTTGGTCAAGGAGGAAATAAAGGAATTAGATTTTTTTTTAGAAATTAATGAAAATGAAGGCATAACAAATCACAAATTATGGGACACAATGAAAGCAGTGCTAAGAGGAAAACTCATAGCTCTAAGTGCCTCTCAAAAGAAACTGGAGAGAGCATAAACTAGCAGCTTGACAACACACCTGAAAGCTCTAGAACAAAAAGAAGCAAATATAACCAAACAGAGTAGACATGAGGAAATAATCAAACTCAGGGCTGAAATCAATGAAGTAGAAACAAAAAGAACTATACATAGAATCAACAAAACCAGGAGCTGGTTCTTTGAGAAAATCAACAAGATAGATAAACCTTTAGCCAGACTACCCAGAAGGCACAGAGATGGTATCCAAATAAATAAAATCAGAAATGAAAAGGGAGACATAACAGAAACCAAGGAAATCAAAAAAAAAATGATCATATCCTACTACAATAGCCTATACTCAAACAAATTTGAAAAATTTGGATGAAAGGGTAACTTTCTAGACAGATAGCAGGCACCAAAGTTAAACCAGAAGCAGATAAACCATCTAAACAGTCCCATAACCCCTAAAGAAATAGCAGCAGTCATTAAAAGTCTCCCCACCCAAAAAAAGCCCAGCAACATAAGATTTTAGTACAGAATTCAATCAGACCTTCAAGGAAGACCTAATAACAATTCTCTTCAAATTATTCCACAATATAGAAACAGAAGGAACACTATCCAATTCGTTCTATGAATCCACAGTTAGGCTCATACCTAAACCACACAAAGACCCCACAATGAAAGAGAACTTCAGACCTATCTCTCTTATGAATATCGATTCAGAAATACTCAGCAAAATTCTCACAAACTGAATTTAAGAACACATCAAAACAATCAGCCATTATGATCCCAGGAATGCAGGGATGGCTCAAAATAATGAAATCCATCAATGTAATCCTGAGCTTTATCCCAGGAATGCAGGGATGGTTCAAAATAAGGAAATCCATCAATGTAATCCACTGTATAAACAAACTCAAAGGGAAAAAAAAACTACATGATCATCTCATTAGATGCTGAGAAAGCATTTGACAAAGTTGAACATCCCTTCATGGTAAAAGTCCTGGAAACATCAGGAATTCAAGGCCCATACCTAAACATAGTAAAAGCAATATACAGAGGACCAGTAGCCAACATCAAACTAAATGGAGGGAAACTTGAAGCAATCCCACTAAAATCAGGGACTAGACAAGGCTGCCCACTCTCTTCCCTACCTATTCAATATAGTACTGGAAGTCCTAGTCAGAGCAATTCGACTGCAAAAGAAAGTGAAAGGGATACAAATATGAAAAGAAGTAGTCAAAATATTACCATTTATAGATGATGTGATAGTATACTTAAGTGACCCCAAAACTTCCACCAGAGAACTCCTAAACATGATAAACAACTTCAGCAAAGTGGCTGGATATAAAATTAATTCAAACAAATCAGTATCTTCTTCTATTCAAAAGATAAACATGCTGAGAAAGAAATTAGGGAAATGACACCCTTCCCAATAGTCACAAATAATATAAAACACCTTGGTGTGAATCTAACCAAGCAAGTGAAAAATCTGTATGATAAGAACTTCACGTCTCTGAAGAAAGAAATTGAAGAAGATCTCTGAAGATGGAAAGATCTCCCATGCTCATGGATTGGCAGGATTAATGTAGTAAAAATGACCATCTTGCCAAAAGCAATCTACAGATTCAATGCAATCCCCATCAAAATTCCAACTCAATTCTTCATAGTGTTAGGAAGAGCAATTTGCAAATTCATTAGATCCCAGGATAGCAAAGACTATTCTCAACAATAAGAGAACTTCTGGACAAATCACCATCCCTGACCTGAAGCTGTTTTATAGAGTAAAAACTACATGGGATTGGTACAGAGACAGGCAGGTAGATAGATCAATGGAATAGAATTGAAGACCCAGAAATGAACCCAAACACTTACGGTCACTTCATCTTTGACAAAGGAGCTAAAACTGTGCAGTGGGAAAAGGACAGCATTTTCAACAAATGGTGCTGGTTCAACTGGTGGTTGAATGCAAATTGTAGAAGAATGCAAATTGATCCATTGTTATCTCCTTATGCAAAGCTCAAGTCCATGTGGATCAAGGACCTCCGCATAAAAGCAGATACACTGAAACTAATAGAAAAGAAAGTGGGGAAGAGCCTCAAATCCTTGAGCATAGGGGAAAAGTTCCTGAACAGAACTCCAATGGAATATGCTCTAAGATCAAGAATTGACAAATGCGACCTCATAAAATTTCAAAGCTTTTGTAAAGCAAAAAATACTGTCAGTAGGACAAAACAGCAACCAACAGATTGGCAAAAGATCTTTACCAGTTCTACATCTGATAGAGGGCTAATATGCATTATATACAGATAACTCAAGGTATTAGACTCCAGCCAATCAAATAACCCATTAAAAATGGGGTATAGAGCTAAACAAAGAATTCTCAACTGAGGAAACTTGATTGGCCAAGAAGCACCTAAAGAAATGTTCAACATCCTTAGTCATCAAGGAAATGTAAATCAAAACAACCCTGAGATTCCACCTCACACCAATCAGAATGACTAAGATCAAAAACTCAGGTGATAGCAGATCCTGGCAAGAATGTGGAGAAAGAGGAATACTCCTCTATTGTTGGTGAGATTGCAAGCCGATACAACCACTGTGGAAATCAGTCTGGCGGTTCTTCAGAAAATTGGACATAGCATTACCTGAGGATCCAGCTGTACCATTCCTGGGCATATACCCAAAAGATGCTCCAACATATAACAAGGACATAAGCTCCACTATGTTCATAGCAGCCTTAATTATAATAGCCAGAAGCTGGAAACAACCCAGATGTCTTTAAACACAGGTATGGATACAAAAAACTGTGGTACATTTACACAATGGAGTATTACTCACTTTTTAAAAACAATGAATTCATGAAATTCTTAGGCAAATGGATGGAACTAGAAAATATCATCCTGAGTGAGATTATCCAATCACAAAAGAACACACATGGTATGCACTTATTGATAATTGGATAGTAGCTCAAAAGCTCAGAATACCCAAGATACAACTCACAGACCACGTGAAACTCACGAAGAAGGAAGACCAAAGTATGGGTGCTTTGGACCTTCTTAGAAGGAATAACAAAGCTCATGAGAGCAAATCCGTGTGGAACAGAAACTGAAGGAGGTGCCATCCTGAGACTGCCCCACCTTGCTACCCATCCCATGTGTAGTCACGAATGGCAGATCCTGATGTGGATGCCAGAAAGTGCATGCTTACAGGAGCCTGATATAGCTGTCTCCTTGGAGGCTCTGCCTGAGGGTGACATATATAGAGGTGGATGCTGGCACCTAACAGTTGAACTCATCATGTAGTTCCCACTGGGGGAGGTAGAGAGAAGACTGAAGAATCTGAAAGGGTTTGGAGCCCCATGGGGAGAGAAACTGTACCAACCAGCCAGAGTTCCCAGGTTCTAAATCACCAGCCTGGGAACACATAGGGAGGGACTTAGGGCTCCAGCTGTATATGTAGAGGAGTGTGACCTTGTTGGGCATAGGTGAGAGAGGAAGTCCTTGGTCCTATGAAGACTGGATGCTTCAGTGTCGGGGGATTCAAGAGGGAGGAGGTATAAATGGGTGAGTGGGTGGGGTTACACCCTCATAGAAGCAGGATGAGGGGAGATAGGACAAGGGGTCCCTGGGGGGCCGGTGAAATGGGGAAAGGGGATAACATCTGAAATGTAAATAAATAAAATATCCAAAGAAAAAGAAAAAAATGTCACTTTAAGAAATCTTATCCTTAGATAGTTCCTCTGTCTTGACAACTTTTCCAGGAATCCATCATTCCTCCAGTGTTCACAAAATTACTTCCCAACAGCAATCATTTTATTGGTGTAAAAGGAAAAAGTAAAGTGTTTGTGTGCATATATGCACGCTTGCTATTAGGTGAAAGGAAAATAGACACGTTGTCAACACTGATCTTTTAAGGGTTAAAGTTAATTAGGTAGTGTTTGAAGTGCTACTTTAGGTCTTTTATATACTTTTCAGGAAATGAAGGCTGGAAAAGGCACAAGAAAACTTGTGCAAAGTACATTCATGTGAGTTATGTAGATTATATCAAGGAAGGAATATTTGTTTCCATACCGGCAGTTATATTGTGTGCTTCAGATTAAAAAAGAAAACAAATTAAATACTAAAGGTCAATTTTAAACCTTTTCTTTAAGAAAGTTTTATTGTCAAAAACATTTGCCAAATTATGGTATATCTTCTCTGGATCACCCTTTCAAGGTACTGGTGCTTATCTTGATGGTTAATTTTGTTTTGCTTACTTACAATTATTTTGTGCATCATGATTTACTATGGACAAGGAAAGATTTTGAGATGTTGCTGACCTCATCCTAAGAATTAACCTTTATAAGTAGGTGTCTTACGTCATGTGTTTTGGGTAAGCTATTGGTTCTTTTGTATTCTAGTGATTTTTTTTTTTTTTTTCTGTGTGGCCTACTAATAGGTAATGAATCACCTAGACAGGCAGCCAGGGATTTATTTTTCTTCCTCTCTCCAAATAATGGGCTCATTCATCTTTATTCTAATATCTTTGAAACTAGAGCTTTCTTTTAATAGGAAAGTGATATTGTAGCCTTCCTTGGATTAAAAAAGTTAATTTCAAAATATAAGCATATTATATTGGTTTGGTTTAAAATGAAGAAAGCACTTGGAAAGTAATAACTTTTGTTGGGTTTGTGTTCTCACCCACAGACACTAGACCAGCTCCCACTCACCAATCCTGAGCATTTTGGCACTCCAGTCATAGGAAAGAAAACAAATAGAGGAAGAAGATCTAATCATATGTAAGTCAATTTTCATAACTGTTAGTGAACCTGAAATCATTTCTCTTTCCAGTATTGCTTTAATAGATTTTTAAATTGTGAATTGAAAATTGTTAATGAGCTTTCCTGCTGATGTCAGTTCTAATAGTGATTCAGACTCCTCAGCATGGGACTGAGCTCCATGCCTGCGAGCCCTAACAGTTGTGTTTTCCTTCAGGTCTTCCTTCATATATCTTGATGCTGCTTTTGGAGTAGAACTAGTCAGTTATCCCCATCAGTTTTCTGAAATCATGCCTTTATTCATGGTGTTTTCTTTGTTCCTAGTGCCTCCTCCATGCCATAATCTTTCTTACTCTGTAGCTCTCACCTTTATGTGAGCTATTTTGTCGTTCCCTGCTTTTTCCTTTGAAACCAGACATTATCTCTTCATTTTTTTATTAATATCCTAAATTCTTTGCATTTATAAAATGTCATAGGTACAATTTCATCTCTTATTCTTACTATAGTGGTGGTTTTTAGTATCTATGAGACAAATACCCGAAAGGGTTAAAACCAACTTTTTTGAAAGCAATAAAAAGAAGAAGTCAGGCCCTGCAGTGGTGGTGCACACCTTTAATCCCAGCACTTGGGAGGCAGAGGCAGGCGGATTTCTTAGTTCGAGGCCAGCCTGGTCTACAGTGAGTTCCAGGACAGCCAGGGCTACACAGAGTAACCCTGTTTCGAAAAACCAAAAAAAAAAAGTTGGAGTAGATATGACATTTTAAAATTTATCCTTTCACGTGTTCTTTTAAAAATTAATGATTTGAATTAAAAAATATATCAGAAATTAAAAATATAGAATCATGAAAGAAAATATTGTTAAATAGCTAAAAATAAATAGTTGGATTAATTAGAAACCTTGTGAATGTTTTCAGTATATACAGTCAGATATTAAATCTGATTTTTTCTGCTGTGAAATGGGTAAGTTTACTCATACTAGTTAATGGGCTCATTCATCTTTATTATGATTTTTTTTATCTGAAATAATAGTTTCCTTATTAAAAATAATGATTTCCGTATTAAAATCAGGGTTCTATAAAGATAGATTGGCAGTTAAGGATGGTTACTTCCCTTGTGGAGGAGCTGAGTTTAGTCCTCAGCACCCACATTGGACGACTACTGTAACTCCAGCTCCAGAGAATGTGATGGCTTTGTTTGGCTTGCATGGGCATCAGCTGTCACTCCTGTACACACACAGATAGTTAACACGTGCGTGCGTACATACGTACATACATACATACATACATACATACATACATGAGTGAATAAGTAAATAAAATTTAAGATTAAGGAAATCATCCTGAGACAGGAAGGAGAATGGGGACTTTCCCCACAGACTTTCTTTATTTAAGTGACAAGTTTGGTTTTTCCTCAGCTAGAGTACTTAAGTTACTTTACAAATCAGTTTTAATATCGAATAAACTGTCATTTGAGGAAGGAAGTTAGAAGACTAATTACTGCACTGAAAAGATATTCAATGATATACATATTCCTATCTTACTATAATTTGAGTTTATGTGCTTACTCTCTGAATCTTCTAGAAAATGTTTTCTTTAGTTGCCAGATAATATCTCTGCCTTATTATTATGATGGTGACTTGATTACTTTTAGGATACTTGAATTGTAACTTTAAAAAAATTCTTCTGTGTATGACATTTTTAAGTTAAATGTGTTTCAGCCACAGAGAAAAATAAACCAAGAATAAATGGTGGGCTTAATGTGGTGGTTACATGCCTTTAATGCCAGAGGCATGCAGATCTGTGAATTCCAAACCAGCCAGGGCTATATACTAAGACTGTCTCAGAAAGTGTATGGTGGTATTAATAAGAAAACCTTCATTGTAATATTAGGTGTAACTTTGATCTGATTAAGTTTTGACAGGACTATTACTCAGGTGAGTTGTGGGCTGTTTTGATAGCTTTGAAAATTAATGAGTTAATATTTTATCACTGGCCATTAGTTTTGTTACAGTTTTGTGAATATACTTAAGTTTTAATAACTGATTAGTGCTAATAGAGTAATGAGTGTGAAATGTCAGGTAATCTCATTAGTGGTGATTCCAGTTATCTAGTTTAGTGTGTACATGGCTCTTGATGGCCTGGTTTTCATCACTTTGCCAGTAGCTGTATGACTTTGACAACCTACTGTTTTGATCCCTTCTCATATATTATCTGTAAAATTAGGATTATAGTATTAACTCTCTTAGAGATTTAAAAACTGAATTTATTTATATCATAAGTTATGCATCTCTTTATACACATGTATAATGCTAATATAGTAAGTGCAGGCTAAGTTATCCCTAACCCCAAATGCAGAGGTGTTGTGTATTTGGGTGTTCAGGCTTGATGGTATTTGTATAGACTTTACTGGTGGAGCATTCCTTCTGCAAAGTCTAGAAAGCACATCCGAAATAGAATCATCATGTATTTACATGAAAACATTGGGATCAAATGTCAGCATGCAGAGATCTCTCATTTTTTACATGTTCATCTAAACATCTGGCTTAAGTACTCCCCAGCAGCAGGACTGCACTTAGCAGCTTTGTTTACAATTACAACTTAAAAATCAAATTCCTGGGGCTGCAGTGTGGTTGAGAGCACTGACTGCTCTTTCAGAGGACCCAGGTTCAAGTCCCATTACCACATGGAAGCTCACAACTGTCTGTAACTCCAGGATTGACACTTTGACACAGACATACACACAGGCAAAACACCAAAATAAATACATAAATAAATTCATAATAAATAACTTTAATATTATGTAGATTTGATCTATTAAGATGACTAAAAGTTATAATCTATTAGAATGTCTCTAATGTTAAAGAGAAAATAGTTCTACATTGAACATGATAATGAAGTGTATATGGGTGCTGCTTCTTAGTGACTAGCAATGCTCAATTTCTGTTTAGAATCTCAGCATGTTGTGAAAGATGGGCTTTGGTTGCATTGAACACATGCATTGTTTGATGGCTGGAGAGTTCGTTTTGGAGAGGAGCCTACTTCTGTTTTTTTAACTGGCTCTGCTGGCTGTTGCTCACCTCTCACTGCTGTGATGGGTTGATCTCATTACTGAGAGTTCTGACAGTGTTTTTGCTTGGCATTTTGAGCTTTATTTTATGAGTGAAATACCCATTTTTTTTACCTACATTTCCTCAGAGTTCATTCTTCTATTCTTTACTTATTCTCTACAATCGAGTCTTGGGCCCAGACCTTGAGAGCATTCTTTTTTTTTTTTTTTTTTTTTTTTAAGGTTTTTTTTTTTTTTTTCTTTTTTTTTTTTAATTGGATGATTTATTTACATTTCCTATGTTGTCCCCTTACCCCATCCCCCACCACCCCCTCGGAGCCCCCACACAACCCCCCGCGCCCCCCCCGCCACGGCGGATGTAACATCTATCTACCCCCCCCCACTCCCACCTCCCCACCCTCAAAATTCCCACCCCCTGGGGCATCCAGCCTTCATGAGGTCAAGGTTCTCTTCTTCCACCTATGCCCAGCAGGGCCCTCCACTTTTACATATTCAGCTGAAGCCCTGGATCCCCCCCTGAGTGCTCCCAGGCTGGTGGTTTAGACCCTGGGAGCTGTGGTTGGTTGGTATTGTTGCTCTCCTCATGGTGCCCTAAATCCTTTCAGCTCCTTCAGTCTTCACTCTAACTCCTCTATTGAGAACCCCATGATCAGTTCAATGGCTAGTTGTGAGCATCTGCCTCTGAATATGTCTGACTCTTGAAGGCCTGAGGAGATGTCCATATCAGGCTCTTATCAGCATGCACTTCCTGTCTTCCACATCAGCATCTACCTTTGGTGATTGCACATGGGATAGATACTCAGGTGGAGTGGTCTTGAGACGGCCCCTCCTTCAGTTTCTGTCCCTCACTTTGTCTCCATATTTGCTCCCTTGAGTATTTTGTTGCTCCTTGTAAGAAGGACCGAATCACCCTCACTTGGTCTTCCTTCTTTATGGGCTTCATGTGGCCTGTGTGTTGCATCTTGGGCATTTCAAGGTTCTAGGCTAATATCCAATAATCA
>NW_021604639.1:3019961-3086542 GCF_004785775.1 Grammomys surdaster | reverse complement strand
GTTGCATCTTGGGCATTTCAAGGTTCTAGGCTAATATCCAATAATCAGTGAGTGAATACCATGTGTGTTCTTTTGTGATTGGCTTACCTCACTCAGGATGATAATTTCTAGTTCCATCCATTTACCTAGGAACCCTTGAGAGCATTCTTATGACCATCATTTTCTTTTGAAATTATCTATTGAAAACTTAAGTCCTCATCATGATTTTAACAATGGCTATTTTAAATGTATTTTTAATCAATTATGGTGGTGTGTTCCTGTAATTCTAGCACTTGAGATGGTAAAGCAGGTAGATTAGAAATTTGCAGCCACCCTAGGATATATAACAAGAACATGTCACAAACAAATATATCCGTAGGTTTCCTAGGACTTCATTGTCCCAATAACTTTGTTTTTCTTTCAATAGCTTTAAATCCATATACTACCTATCTGCCTTCATTTATTCCACTTAATTTATAGCCTGCCTTTAGTTAATCCTAGTTAAGTTCAATAATTTTTTAATGACCAACTTCTACCTTGTTAATTATTTAAAGTAAGTTATTGATCTTAATGTGTAACTTAGCTGAGTTCTACCTTTACTATTTTCCTATTCTAGACAGAGGTTGTGTTATTCTGCCTCAATAATACAATGTTTAGAATTATGGACCTGTCTCCATGTGCTTTTCTCCACTAGCTTTGTTACTGGTTTTTGTTTTGTTTTTTTTAAGTAACTTATTAAAGGTTTGTGTGACTCTGGAGTAGGAAGGCAAGCTTCTGCTGTCACTTCCCCAACAGAAGAGAATAAAGCCTAAAAAATTTGCTTTTACTAACTAAGTTTACGTATGGCCATAAGGTTTATCCTTTGTAATGCTAATGATTATCTGGAAAATGAATGTCTATGACATTCATTTGCATACTATAACTCTTGCTTTTAAAAAATTTATTGATTATGATTTTAAATATGTTTACAAAATTGTGCAATGATTGCTACTTGACTACTGTCTGATTCCAAAAGATGTTTTTATGTTCCTTTTTTGAAATAAAAGTTAGATTGTTTTCCTCTTTTTTTTTTAAATATGTAGATAGAAATTGAATTCAGGGCTCTTCGACATGCTAAAGATTTGCACTCCTGTTAACAGTTTAATTTTTGGTAAAAATTAGGAAATATCCCTTTTATGGTTGCTTATGTCCATATATATCCAGTGGTTTAGTTTTTAAGAACCCGTGCATTATTAATTATCTACTAAAATTAATCTCTTTAAAATATACAACACATGAAGTATGAAATTGCTCTATACTTGTCTGAAATAATAGCAGATTGCTGAAACTAGAATTGCATTTTTTCAGTATTCTGAATTTTCTTGTCATCAAATTCAATATAAAGTTTCCTTTTGTCTTCTTATCTCTTTTCCTTTCTAGAATTACGGTCAACTTTTTTCTAATGTCAAGGAAGCATAGTACCTGATTTCAGATATTTCTGCCTCTGCTAGTTGACAAATTCCTATTTTAGTAGTCCAGTGCAATATTCTGTGTTCCTGAATGTATTTTTTTTTTTTTTAGGTAGTATGTTTTTTTTTTTTTTAATTCAGTTTACATCCTGGTCACAGTCTCCACTCACTCTTCTCCTCCCAGTCCCACCCTTATAAATCCTTCTCCACGTTGCCCCTCCCCTTCTCCTCAGAGAAGGGAAGCCCCTCTTGGATACCATCCTGTCCTGAGACATCTGGTTCCAGCAGGACCAGGCACATCTTTTCTTACTGAGGCCCAACTAGTCAGTCCAGGTAGGTGGAAGGGGATCAGAAACCAAGACAGCCCCACACTGCCCATGTTCCACTTGGTAGGGCACCCACATGAAGACCAAGCTGCATAGTTGCCACAAATGTGTAGGGTTCTTAGGTCCAGGTCCAGCATGAGCCCTGGTTGGTGGCCCAGGCTCTGTGGGCCTCCAAGGTCCCAGGTTTGTTGACTCTGTAGGTCTTCTTGTGGTGTCTTTGACCCTTCTGGCTTGCTCATTCCTATCCCTACTCTTCCACAAGACCCCCGGGCTCTACTTGATAATTGTCCGTGGGTCTCTGCATCTGTCTTCATCCTACTCAGCTATTAAAAACAAAGACATCATGAATTTTGCAGGTAGTAGTTTTTTTAAAGAGTTATTTTAGGAACAACCACAATTAGAAGTCAGAGTGAAGGATCTGGTTTTGAGGAACACCGCAGCAGAAGTGCTACTGAGACAAAACAGCAGCAGTGACGAGAAAATCTGATGTTTGAATTCATGCCAAAGCAGAGACACAAGAGATGTCCCTTGTTTTGATTTTGTTCAGAGGGGCAGGGAGGAGATATGAGATGTGGAACAATCGGAGGGTGAACCAGGAGGGGAATAAAATCTGGAGTGTTAAAAAAAAGAAAGATTAAATAAAAAGAAGGAATATAAAAAAAAATCAGATCTACAAATTATCTTTGGAAAGATGTGTATCAAATATGCATCTATTTAAAATAGTACTAAAGATGTTTAAAAGCAGGGGTTCCAAAGCAAGGGAGAGAATGTCACCATGTAGAAAGCTCATGTTCTCTCCATGTTTATCTCCTGAATGTATTTTACAGCAGCACAAAAGAACCATGTGTGCATTTTGTGTGTACTGAACTGGGTTCATTTTTCTTTTAAGGATTGAAATGGTTGTTTCTTTTTCTTTTCTTTTTTTTTCTTTCTTTCTTTTTTTTTTTTTGGTTTTTCGAGATGAAATGGTGTTTAACTGAATTGTCTCCTTGCCCCCTCACTGTTAACTTTTTTTTTAAAATTTTTTTTTAATTTGCCCTTTTTTTTTAAGGTTTTATTTTATGTGTATGGGCATGTATGTCTTAAGTACCATGTATGTGCATTGCTTGCAGAGACCAGAAGAGGGCATTGGTTCTCATGGAACTGGAATTAGGAGGGGCTTGTGAGTGTGTTGGGAAGATAAGCTGGTCCTCTAGAATAGACAGTATCTTAATCCCGAGCCATCTCTCTAACCCCTGCCTTCTCCCTTTTTAAGTTTTCTCAGTATTGGGAATAAAAGAAGATTATCTCCTGAACTTCTTCGGATCTCCTATGTTGTAGTGTAATACAGAGATGTATAGTATGGGCCTTTAGCTTTTTTTGGGGGGGGGATTTGGAGACTGGCTATTCTGTTCTTGCCCCCTTCCCCAATCTTTGTTTTATCTTTTGGAACATGTCTTGCTATGTAAATCATGCTAGCCTCAAACTTGAGTTCTTGCCTTGGCCTGTTGGACTGTTAGAATTACAGGTGTGCACTACTATGCCTATGCCTTCCTTCTTTTTTGCTTTTCAAAACAGTAAGCCCAAAAGATTTTGGGGAGTTGCATATAATGTTCTTTTGTTTGAGGATAAGCTTGCTGCTACTGTTTGGAAATCTAGAGAATGATTTGAAATCTAAAAAGAGTTACTTTTCAGCTTTTAGTGAATATGGGAAAGTTCTGAAACAGCCTGCTAACTATTGGTATATTTATCTTCCTGACGGTAAATGAAAATGTTGTCTGTATTTTTTTTCTTTCTAGACCAGAGGAGGAATCTTCCTCCTCATCCAGTGATGATGACGAGGATGATAGGAAACAGACCGACGAGCTGCTGGGCAAAGTTGTTTGTGTAGATTATGTTAGTTTGGATAAAAAGAAAGCGCTGTGGTTTCCTGCACTGGTGAGTATTTTGGGTATGAAAGGACTTAATCCTTTGTTTTTAAAATAGTATTTATTGGGGGTGGAACTGGAGAGATGGCTCTTCATCTAGAGGTCCTGAGTTCAGTTCCCAGTACCCATAATGTGGCTTACAACCAACCATCTAATGGGATTTTATACTCTCTTCTAGGATCCCAACTGTATATGCAGATAAAGACCCATATACATAAGATGCATAAATTAGTTTTTATTTTATTTGTATGAATATTTGCTTTTACATGTGTATGTCCCCTTGGAGGCCAGAAGAGTGTGTTGCATCTCTTGTAATTGGACTTACAGACACTTATGAGTCCCCAGATGGGTACTGGAAACTGAACCAGGGTCCTGTGCAAGAGCAACAATTGCTTTTACCCACTAAGGCATCTTACTGCTTAGTTATCCACTCTCCTCCTCCCTCTTTTAAGTAAAGTTTTATGAGGTAGAGTTTGGCCTCCAGCTGTATTAGCTTGGCTTTGAGTTCGTGGATCTCCCACCTTCACCTTCCAGGTTAACAGGTACACACCACCTTGCCTGGCTATAAACAGTACAGGTTTTAAAGAGATAAGTTTGTACAGGAAATAATGGTTTTTCTAACTAATGTTGTTTATAGGTACACAATAGGAGAGAGTGTCTAGCTTTATTAAACCAGCAAAGATTTTTTTTCTAAATCGTTTAAATACAAAGAAGTCTTGGTGATGTCTAAGCGAAGCAGTTTGGTAATGAAGAAACTGGGTGTTTTGGGTAGAAAAATCATGATACAAACTTGTAGAACTTGTAAGTCCATTATAAAGTCTAAAATGCAAAAGGAGGGCAGACTTTTTGTGAATTGGCCTCATCTTTCTGGGCCAGATATTGCACAGCTGGTAAAAGTTTCACTTAACACTCACCCTGAGTTCAGATCCTGAAGCTCCCAGAGTAGAAGGAGAGAGCTGACCTTACAGTTCTCTGATCTATATCCGCGTATAGTCCTCCTCTGTCCCAATTAAATACGTGGAAAAAAAATGTGTTTTTGGAAGAGGAATGCTAAATAGAAGTTTTTTTGTTAAAAATTTAACACTCTTCTGTGTAAATAAAATATTCTTTTATGAAAACTTAGCCACATGTGCACACACACACTTGTGCATTGTGACTTTGATTAGCTAAACTAAGGATCTCCCCATTCCCACTCTGTATTGTGATTTCTGAATCATACTGCCACAGCTGTCTTTTTGTATAATGGCCATGGCTCCTAACTCATGTCCTAATGCTAGTATGGGAAACACATTACTTACCATCTCCTAGCCCAAGAAGTTTTTAAGGCATTTTTTGTAAATTTAAAATTAACTATGAAAATTATTTGTGTATGTGTTTCTGTGTATACTATGCATATGAAGGTACCTGTGAAATTAGAAGACATAGAATTCAAGTACTTGTGAACCATCTGACATGGGCATTAGGAATGAAACTTCGGTCTGATGGAAGAGCATAAAGTGTTCTTAACTGTCTTTCTGTTTTATTGTTTTGTTTTTGTTGTTGTTTGAGATAATGATTTTTCTATTTGAGATATGATTTTTTTATGCATTTAGCCTGCTTTTGAACTAAAGAGCTTCCTGCCTTAGCCTCCCATGTCCTGAGATCATTAGTCATTAGGTGTAGCTACAGTGCCCAGGAATTTACTCACTGAGCCATCTCACAGGCCCAATAATTTATTTTTTATTTTACTTTTTAAATTGCACTCATTTATTTATGGGGGGGTATGCCATGGCCACATACATGTGTGGAGTGTGCATGTGGAGGTCAGAAGATGGCTTGTTGCAATTAATTGTTCTCTCTTAACACCCTGTGGGTTCTAGGATTGAATTGATATAACTCTCTTGTCTGGAACTCACAGAGACCTGCCTGCCTCTGCTTCCTGGTGCTAGGATTACAGACGTGTGCCCAGCTGTAAGGAGAATCTTTAAAAACAGACTTTTGTGTTAGATCATTTTATAAGCTTTTAGTTTTTATTGAAGGCTTAACATATGGTCTTCAATATTCTGGGGACTGTGCGCTTTTGTCCTCGGTTCAGCCACAAAGTGCTATTCTACACCTTCAAAACTATTTAAATAGGAGCTATGTAAATAACTATGAGGATACTTTCATTTACGATAGTTCCATACTTTCTTTTAAAGGTGGTTTGTCCTGACTGTAGTGATGAGATCGCTGTGAAAAAAGACAGTATTCTCGTCCGGTCTTTCAAAGACGGCAGATTGTAAGTATAGTTCATGGGATTTTAAATCTGACCCACATAAGCCGTGTTTTCCAAATTATGATGTTAAACTATGACCCTATTTTGTTTTTGAAGAGAAATGTTTCAAAGAGAATGACTTTTACACTCTCTGGAAGTCTTACAATATCTTTCCTTACTCATTAGATCTGCTACTATAGACTTAAGACTTTCTTAGTTATGTATATGATAGCTGGTAGCTTATTGTGGCAGATTCAATGTTTAACGGATCTAACTAGATAGCAATAAATTGAATGTCTTTGGGGTTATTTATTTACTTTGGGGAGTGGTTGTGAGTGTCATAGTGTACATGTAGAGGTCAGAATACATCTTGTGGAGTTGGTTCTCCTTCTACCATGTGGGTTATGGGGACTGAATTCAGGCTGTTAGGCTTGACAGCAGGTATTTTCACCTGCTTGGCCATGTCAGTAGTCCTAAGGCTTATTTTTGATTATTTAATACTCTTTGTTTCTAAATATGATTTACTGTACTGTTTCTCAACATGTGGAGTGAGAGCCCTTGGGGAGGTCTAACAACCATTTCACAGGGGTCACCTAAGACTATGGGAAAAACATAGATATTTACAATTATAATAAATAACAGTAGCAAAATTACAGTTACAAGATAGCATAGGGGTCACCATAACATACGGAACTGTGTTAAAGGGTCACAGTGTTAAGAAGGTTCAGAAGTGATGCTCCATTGGCTAATATATGACTTCTACATTTATCTTAGGATTTAAGGGATCTTTTAAAAATGTATTCTACATAGCAGGAAAGAGAAGTCTTTCTCAGAGAAGATAGCTCCTTCCCTCTCTTCCTTCCTCCTTCCTTCTTTCCTTCCTCTAGCTCTGACTGTCCAGGAACTCCCTCTGTAGACCAGGCTGTCCTGGAACTCAGAGAGCCCTCTTGAATGCTAGGATTAAAGGTGTGCTCCAGCACCATCTGACATGGAGGTTTTTTTATTTTTTTAAGAGAAAGAGTTCTGAATTTGTAGTTTTATTTTTAAGGATTAAGTAGATGTAGAAACTGTTTCCTTTTTTCCTTTCCTCCCTCCTCTTCTCCACCCTGTTGTACTCTTGGTCTCAGTAATCTGTACTTTATCAGCTTCCTAATATCGGGGGTTACAGATTCATGCTACCATGACCAGCTGAAACAGGTTTCCCACTGGGCTTTACTAGGTGTCAGTACCTTTAGGTTAGCACTTCTTAACGTTTAACATTTAGGTTTTCAAGTTCTAAAAAGTAAATTTTGAAAATAATTCATAAAAACAACTTCAACAAAATTGTGATAATCACAGAAATTTCAACACCAGATTTGAGTACTTGTTTTGTAGTAAGAAATAAATTATATTTGGGAGTAGAGAGATGGGGAGATGGTAGTCAAAGGGTATAAGTTTCAGTGTTTTACATATAATGTTACAGTTGTAGTTCTTGGCTTTATCTCATGTACTTGGTATTTCTCCCCACTCCATTCTCTGAAAAGATAACTATGTGAGGTAACAGATGTGTTAGTTAATTGGATTGTGGCAATCATTTATTATAGTATGTGTGTGTCAAATTATCACATTTATGCTTTTATATATACAATTTATTTTGTCAGTTATACCTGGCTAACACTAGGAAAGGTGGTCACATATTGACTGCTTAGATATTTAATGATACACTTCCAGTAAAGTGTGTTGAAGACTCAGAATGATAAATGAATGAAAGTGTATGTTGTGTAGCGGTGGGAGGGAAGGAAGTGTGCACAGATGAAACAGTACCTGAGTTTCTGAGTGGTGGTGTGTGCTGGGGTATGTATGAGACTTATTTGCATAATCCTTACCCACTTGAATGTGCTTGAAAAATTTAAAATAAAAGATGAAATCTTTTTAAATTCAAATTCATATGTATGGATGTTCTGCCTGCGTGCATGTCTTGCATACTTCTGGTGCCTTTGGAGCTGCAGATGGTTGAGCCTCTGTATGGATGCTAGAGATCAAATTCTGGTCTTGTTGAAGAACAGCTGGTGCTCTTAACCCTGAGCCATCTGGCCAGCAAAATAAGATAGTTTAAAGAAATTGAGCACTGAAAATTATATTTGGGTTTCTTGGGGAGGGGTGTGATTAGTACACACCAAATAAATAGAAGCCTAATTTTGGTTTATTTAAATTAAAGAACAGTAAATGATATTTTTCATTAAACCTGTCCCAGTTGTTTGTATCTAGCTTTCCTTAGAGTTGAGGCATTCTGAAATAAAATTTCTGAGTTTAGAAGTTGATTTATAATCCTAAAATAGTTCTTAAAGCATTGTTGAATACCTCTAGAAGAAACTAAAAACTAAAGAAATTTGTCTTATGAATGGGCATATTTTCTTTCTGTCTTCAAGATAATGGCAAGTTTTACTGTTGACTTCTTCCTCATTGGATTTCTGCACTCTGCCATTGAAATGCTTCTTTGTATTACTACATTGCTATAGAGATTTAGCATTTGTTTCTAGGCAGAGCACTGTTTGATACTATTTTTTTCTTGATTCTGGAATTTACATCGAGATATAAACCAAACAAATCTTAAGGCAGGATCCTTCTATAGACAGTGTAATGTGTAGTTCTATGTTCAGTTGTTTTTATTGCTCATGTTAATGGTCTTATTTTTTGTGATATTTGTCTGTGATTTGATGACTGTTTTAATTTCTTATTTTTTTCATCTTTGTAATTGAATAATATAGTACTTCAGTTCCAAGAAAAGATGTCCATGAAATTACTAGTGACACTGCACCGAAGCCTGATGCTGTATTAAAGCAAGGTAAGGGAAAAATCTTGGAAAGATTAAAAGTAGTAAGTGTTTTATAAATTAATGAATTCAATTTTTCTTTTACTTTATTAACATATTTTTATTAGTTTTATATTTTGAAAAAGCTTACATATCTTGTTATATATCTTTTTTTAAAAATAGAAGTTCTAAATAGTGTAATAATCTGGATTAGTGATTTAATAAAAACCAAATAGTTATTTCAATAATATGCACTTTACCTAGGAAATTCATTGTTGGTTTACAGGGATGACAGAAATAAAATTAAGGTAATTTTGGTTTGTTAACTCTGATAGTATATATTCCTAATCAAAGGCTTTAATAGTTTTATTTGACTGAGAAGTAATGCTGTCATTGCATTTGTTAGTTTGTTTTTAGTATTGTAAATTATTGTTTCTTACTTTACCTATCAACAGTAGACTGCCTACAAATTTATGTTTTGTAATTAATACCAATATAGTATAAAAAAAGAATAACTGCTTTTAGCTAATTTTAGTTTAAACTCACTATTTACAAATTTTAAGTTTGGCTTAGTTAGATTTGCAGAGAATATTTCTGGCTACTTTTAGCTTTGTACTTGATATGATACTCTATAGTAATTATTGAGTAAAGTATGAGTCAATAGACTCATAGGATGATGATGCACACCTTTAATCCTAGCACTTGGGAGACAGAGGCAAGTGGTTCTTTGAGTTCCAGACCAGCCTGGTCTATATAGCCAGTTCCAGGACAGTCAAGGCTACCCAGAGAGATCCCATCTCAAAAACAGAAACAAAAAAACCAACAAACAAGTAGTAATGAAAAAACATTGACTCATTTGTTAAAATTGTTTGTAGGACATAAACTTAGTTTCTGTTTAAAAAAGAAAATTGCTTTTTTTCCTCTTGTGTTTGTTTGTTTGTTTATTTTTTCTTGACAGAATTTCTCTTAGCCCTGGATGTTCTGAAACTGGCTTTGTAGTTTGTGTTAGCCTCAAATTCACAGAGATCTGACTGCCTTTACTTCCTCAGCACTAGGATTGAAGTCATGTGCCCAGTTCTTGTTCTTTTAAGATTTGTTTATTTACTTTATATATGTGAGTGTTTTGTCTGTGTGTACATTTGAAAACCAGGAAAGGACATCAGATCTCATGGGATTACAATTATAGATTACATGGGACTACAGTTGTAAACCATTAAGTGGGTGTCAGGAATTTAACTCAGGATCTCTGGAAGAGTAGCCTTAACCGTTGAGCCATCCCTCCAGCCTTTATTTGTTTGAACTTAAGAGCCCTTCCAGTGATAGCAGTGGACTTTAATAACCATAAAATGGATCTCCTGCATATAAGATCAGAAGGATTGAGTGAGTGGCTTCACGTACCTGTTCTTAGGACAGAACCAGGAGTCTTGCACATACTTAAAAACTGTCAATGCTGGTAGCACAGCTTTTATTTCTTATCATATTTAATATTTTTAGATAACTCAGTTGTCTTAATCTGGTCAGTTTGCTGACATTATGGTATGTTTCTAGCCTTTGATCAGGCACTTGAGTTTCACAAAAGTAGAACTATTCCTGCTAACTGGAAGACTGAATTGAAAGAAGACAGCTCCAGTAGTGAAGCTGAGGAAGAGGAGGAAGAGGAAGATGATGAGAAAGAGAAAGAAGATAACAGCAGTGAAGAAGAGGTAAATAAAACTTGCTGATGCCTTTTAAAATGTTAAGTAATGTCTTACTACTAGGGATCTTTTCATCATAAACTTTTGTCTAATCAAGTTTGATTTTTTATCTGAACACAGGGATGTGGGCTTGGGAAATTAACAGTAGTTTCATACACTTACCCTAGGTGATTCAGGGGTGCTTTTACTTAGATGACTAAAATACCACCTAGTGCTTAACATGCTTTAAACCATCATATGGTTCAAAAAATCAGTATATATGATAATTACTATCTCATAACAGGTGTATATCTTCATAATTACCAAAAATGTCCAGAATAATGCCCAGCCAGTATTAATGAAAAGTGAAGGTCAGCATCTTTTAAATTCACGAATGGAAAACAATTTAACTTCATACATATGGATTTCCATATGCATTCATTGGGTCATAGAGTTAAAGTTTTAAATTTTATTATGATTTCAGGTCATAATTCTAACACAAAAAATGACTAAGTCATGTACAGATAATAATATTTACTGTTTTGATCATGAAGTGAACTGTGTTTTCTATTTGGAAAATCATGGTAATTTCTTATGAATATGTAATGTTTTCAGTTTTTGGATTCTATTATTTAATTGTAGTAAATAGTTAATGAAATAGGAGTTTTGGTAATTTTATAATGCAGTGATAAATGATAGCATAGAAACTTGTCTGTTTCAGTCTCACCTATGTCTGCTCTTTATTTTAAATATTAAAATCAGAACTAAGGTTGAGGTATTGTCTGGGTGCTTGCCTTGCAAGTTGGAGACCCTGGCTTCTACCTCCAGCATTATGTGACCAATTCCTTGTTTAGAATCTCTGAATGGCTCCTTTTTAGTATAGAAATCCAGCTCCAAGTGTAAAGTCTTCCTCGATGGTCCAGGCTCTGCTGCCCCTTCCTCATGTTTGTCTCTGTGCTTTCCCTGGGAACTCTTGAGCTCTAGCTCTGTCACCTTACATACTTTGCTGCTTCTCATCTCTCACACCATACCACTCTGCTTCTCCCTCCCTCTGGTGTCTGTGTGCAATACTGGTAGTGGGAACTGCCAGGCACATGTTTGATCATTTTCCAAAACTCTTTAGGGAAATCCCTGAACCATAACATGTCTCCCTTCTCTGGAATATAGCATATATCTCTCCCTGTCTCTGTGTCTCTCCTCACCACTCGTATTTAGGTTTGTTGCCTTTTTTTTTCCTTACTAATTTATTTGTAAGCTCCTCAAAGAGAAGGAGTCTATCTTATCAGTATATTTATACTCTTTGCATTTATCATAGTGCATAACCCATAACATGTGATCAATAAGTATCAGTTACCAAACAATTTGTTGCTTAGATTTGTGTTTTACAAGTACTTTTTTAAAAAGCAAATCTGGGGTGGAGGTACAGTGAGGTAGAAGCAAATTTGGTCACCAGTTAAACAGTTTAAGCTAAATACAAACTTAGATGTTTATGGAATAGAAACAAAACTACTGTGGCTTAAGTCAAATATTTTACCATAGTGACATTTAGGATAATGTCAATTTCCCCCCTTCTGTATTTGTATTTGACTGCCTTACCAAAACCTGACATATGTGGGCTGTTTAAATGGAGAAATGCAGTTTATCACAAGCAAGTTAATAGTTGTCATTTATTCTTTGTCTAACTACCAGTCTAGTAGCTTATTGATAAGTCTGTTTTGTTCTTTTTTAAAATTACTGTTCTTTGCTCCACAAAAAAATTCCCCTTAAAAACAAAGGGGAAAGTTTACTAGAACAATGGCATTGGACATGTGGCTTTTCCAAATTAAAAATATGTTTAACTTTGTTTAGCATATTAGTTGGATCTCCTCTGACTTAGAACCTCTCTTTCAGTTCGAGTAACTGCACAGCTTGCTTGTATGTGCTGAGTCATTTTCTCTGCAGTTATTCCTATGTTCTGTCACAGCAGGCTCCGTAGTTTTTTTTTTTGTTTGTTTTTTTGTTTTTCTTAACATTTGATGCAGCACCTAGCACAGTGCCTACACTTACAGGTGCTTTTTGTTTGTTGAATGGATGAAAGTCAATGAATTGGTGAGTTTCTCCATCTTACCTACTACCCTGCTCCTTGCAGGTTGCTTCAGGACCAGCTCCCTACTGCCACAGCCCTTGGCCACAGCAGCAAGAAGCTAGTCCCTCCCTTGTAATTGATAATTCGGGGAACTATTTTATTACTTGAAGATTTCCCTAAGTCTGAATCTTCAGGTATTGTAGATCAAGTTTGTTCCCCACTTCACTGATTATGTAAGCTTGAGGAACTATACAGTGGGGCTGCCTATAATGAAGGATACTTAGAGCAAATGGGACCTGTGCTTTCTGAGTTCCTTGAGGAGCAATAATAGAATCAGCTTTGTTGTTAAACTCTAGCCCAATTTTAATATACATGAGAATAGGTGTTCTTGAGCCTGTGACCCTAATTTAAAGAATAAATCTCTTGTAACAGTACAGAGATCAACAGTCTTATTAGTGCCTTTTCTTATATAAAAATTGACAGTTGGAATTCTGATGAGATACCTTTTAGGAAGTATTCATTTATATATTGCAGAATGTCTAGACTTAGTTGGTTTTGAACAGCCTAGTAGTAAAAAAATATTTTTGTGAACTGCCTTTTAAATAATTAAGTGAATAATAGTTTTTGCTATTGGCAAGAAATGTTGCTTGCATTAATAAAACTCTGAATTGAGGAAAATAATATCTTTTCTCCTGTGATTAAAATTAGGAAGAAATAGAACCATTTCCAGAGGAAAGGGAGAACTTTCTTCAGCAGCTGTATAAGTTTATGGAGGATAGAGGTAAGTGTGTCACTCTTCCTGTATAAGTTCATGGATGATGAAAGTGAGTTTGTCACTCTTACTGTGTAAGTTTATAGAAGGTGGAAGTGAGTTCGTCACTCTTAGTTCATGGAAGGTAGATGTGAGCATGTTTACTCTTAACTGTGTAAGATAGAAAACAAAATATCACACTTGTTTAGGCATTGAGTAAATCTTACCACCCAGCCTCATAGACCAAGAGAGATCCAGAATTATAACAAGAAGTGTAGGCTTAGATGTGATGGTTCTTGGTTTTAGTCCCAACACTAGGGAGGTTAGTGCTGAAAGACTGAGCTTGAGGCTTGAGGATCCTGTCTCAAAAAGCTCCTTCTCATACAAAAGGAAAAGTAACCTAAAAGCAGAAAAAAAAAAAAAAACCCCATAAATAATTAAATAAATGACAGTCTCCAGCTGAATGTGGGCAGCTTTCTGAATTTGCTTAATGTTGCAAAAGAAATCTAAAGAATAGGACTGGTGATCTGGCCTAGTTAGTAACAGTGGTTGCCTGGCATACATGAAGTCAAATTCTATTTCTACCACATGAACTAGAGTATTGTGGCAAATGCTTATAATCCTAGCTCTCTCCCAGTGAAGCAGGATTATCCTCAGCTATATAGCAAGTTTGAAGCTAGCCTTGGATATATAAATCCCTTTTGTAAACTACACTTTCCCTCAGAAGGAGACAAGGACTAAAATTGGGCCTGGTGGTATAAGCTTGTAATTTCAGCTACTCAGGAGGCTGAGCTAACTGGGCTGAGCTAAGAGGATTTAGGCTAACTGGGACAGCATTGTAACAGCTTGTCCCAAAAAGTAAAAAGAAAGCTGAGTGGTGGCTTAGTTGGTAAATTACTAGTCATGTAAGTTTAATTTCAATCCCCATTACCCATATTTTAAAAAGCCAGATGTGGTGCCATGTACATGGAGTGCAAGTGCTGGGACAGCAGATAGGAGGGTCTTTGAGGCTGGGTTAGTCAAATACGTGAACTCAGTGAGAGACCCCAAGGGAAAACACACACATGTGCATGCACAGGAACATACACACATATAAAAAGTAAAAGGGGGGCTGCAGATATGGCTCAGTGAACAACAGCACTGACTGCCTTTCCAGAGGACTTGCACCCACATGGCAGGTAACAGCTGTCTGTAATTCTACCTCCAGGGGACTTGAGGACATCTATTGGCTTTATGGCATGTGGTGCAAAGACATACATGTACATACATGCATGCAAAGCATCTATTTACATAAAATAAAAAATCTCAAAAAAAAAAAAAGTGGGCCAAGTTCAGTGGTAGAATACTTCCCTAGCATATCCAAGTCATGTTCAATCCCAGGTTTTTTACACGCGCGCACACACACACACACACACACACACACACAGACACACAGACACACAGACACACAGACACAGACACACATGCATACAGCAGGATAGAGGATGTATTCTAACTTTTTAAAATGTACTGTGCCACCAAGACCTTCAGGAACTTGTTCTGTACTGACAAATAGTAGTGGCTGTTGTGGTATGAGTATTTTTTCATTCTTTAATGTTAAATATTTTTTATCTATATATTTTATTTACATGGAGATTAGGCCTAAGAAGTGTGTTCATCCTTATAGTTTTGTGTGAGATACAGGAAAAAAGTACAGAGAATGATTAATACCTAATTAGAGAAGAATCCATACATTCATCCACTTGGTTTTGGAAATGAACATGTTGCAGCCTGGCTTTATTCTCTTCTTTCTCTACCACTTTGTAACATCTTGGAGGTTTTACTTATAAAACCTCCTTTTTAATTTCTCCTTGTAATTTCCTCTGTCATAATGAAACAAAAGTATTGCTTTACTGTAGAATCACTTGGTGTGTTAGTGAGTAAAGGTCAAAGAAAGAATCATGAAATAACTGATTAATACCTGCTCAATGTATACTGCAGTACATTAGTTTTTCTCAGCTTTATCTCCCTAGTGTTTGAAGGATTTGCAGTTTGTCATCCTTTCCTTGTTGTTTATTCTTGTCTTAGTTTGGGTTTTACTGCTGTGAACAGACACCATGACCAGGGCAACTCTTATAAGGCCAACGTTTAATTAATGCTGGCTTACAGGTTCAGAAGTTCAGTCCATAATCATCAAGGTGGGAGCATGGCAGCATCCAGGCAAACTTGGTGCTGGAGGAGCTAAGAGTTCTACCTCTTGTTCTGAAGACAAGAGGGGTCTTGAGGCTAATGCCCACAGTGATATACTTTCTCCAACAAGACCACATCTTCAAATAGTGCCACTCCCTGGTCCAAGCATATACAAACCATCACAATCCTCTTGTATCAGCAGAAGAAAGATACTAGTAAGAAACATAAGACTAGCAGAGGCAGGTGGATTTCTGAGTTCGAGGCCAGCATGGTCTACAGAGTGAGTTCCAGGACAGCCAGGACTATACAGAGAAATCCTGTCTTGAAAAACCAAAACAAACAAACAAACAAACAAACAAACAAAAGAAACATAAGACTGTAGAACTCTGGAGTGCAGATTCTTTAAAATAATGGTGCCATGGGTTTAGATAAGAAAGTGTTTGTTTTTGTTATTGTTCTGTGGAGTATATAGGTGGTAATCATTGGTATTATGTGAATCCTTTGAGATTTTAGATTAATATATATATAGTGTGTGTGTGTTGCTAATATATTATGTGTTTTAATAGGTACACCTATTAACAAACGGCCTGTGCTTGGATATCGAAATTTGAATCTTTTTAAATTATTCAGACTTGTGCACAAACTTGGAGGATTTGATAGCGTAAGTGTTATATATAATCAGAAGTGAAATGTGCTTTTCATATGATATGTTTCCTTAGGTATTATTCATCCACTTGGTGTTGGGAATGAGTGTGTTGCAGCCTGACTCTATTCTCTTTCTCTACCACTTTGTAACATCGTCGAGGTTTTATGTAGTGTCTCCTTGTAATTTCCTCTGTCATAATGAAACAAAAGTATAGCTTTACTGCAGAATCACTTGGTGTGTTAGTGAGTAAAGGTCAAAGAAAGCGTCATGAAATAACTGATTAATAGCTGCCCAGTGTATATCTGCTATCTCTCAAATTGTTGCCTGTTAATAAGAATGTAAGGAAAAAGATGGAACATAAAGTTTAGAATGACAGAGTACATGTCTGATTTCCGATTGAGTGTGTCAGACTTTGATGAGGTCCTATCTTAGTCAAGGCACGGCTCCAGAGACGAAAACACTTTTTTCCCTCCTCTCTTTTCTTTTAAAAATTGGATCTTAGTGTGTAGCCCTTGCTGGCCTGAAACTCTTCATATTGCTCAGACTGGCCTGGAACTCACAGAGCTCCACTTGATTGTGCCACACTCTCCCTCCATCTGTCCACCCCTCCTTCCTTCCTTCCCACCTTCATTCCCTCCCTCCCTCCTTCCCTCCCTTTCTTTCTTCCACCAAAACGTGTGTGTTTGAGTTGATCTGAGATGGTGTTTTAAAATTACCCTGTATGATTCATCTAACTCAGAGTGTGCTCTAGATTAAAATACTTTATTAATAAGTTCATTGAGTAATTTGATATTGAGTAATTTGAGTTTGACAAAAAAATATACTTTCATTTTTCTTTTTGTTAAAAGTCTAATAGCCCAATATTTAATGCTTAGAGTGGCCTGGCATTTGTTTGAGTACTAAAACTTTTTATTTGTAAACCACAATTAAAATTTATCATTATTTTTCATTTGAGCCTAGACCCAATAAATATAGCTTATCATATTTGTTATGTATGTTAAAATGTGTTATTACCATCCCACTTCTAATTTGAAAGTTTTTCTTTCCCTTTGTCTATTAGATTGAAAGTGGAGCTGTTTGGAAGCAAGTCTACCAAGACCTTGGGATTCCTGTCTTAAATTCAGCTGCGGGATACAATGTTAAATGTGCTTATAAAAAGTAAGTCAGTGTACTGGATTTGACTGTCTTTACTATCTTACCTAGAAAACAACCTGGATGTTTACTATTAGTCTATAGAAATAATTCTTGATATTAGATATTTAAGAATCTGTAAAGAAAATGTTAAATGCCATGATCATGTGAAAAGTACAACAAAGAAACTAAAAAGCTCATGTCCCAAAGCCGAAGAGATTCTATTAGCTGTGGGTGTTCTTTGACCCTATCTGGCTTTCTTTAGTTTATTTACAAAGGGTTCATTCTGATTTGCCCATTAGGAATGCTCTGCTGTTTGAATGAAGTTTACTAAAGTGCCTGATACCTTACACATTACAAATACTCAACAATAGATTTTTACCATTGATAATCTTTATAGCTTCTACTTTGTAGCTACTGTTGTTACTTTTATGTACATTGTAACTTTTCACTCTTACCTCAGGTATTATTTTGAAGTTCATTGCTAGCTTCATATGTGTTTTTACCATATTTACCCCTAACTCTTCTTTCTCCACCCACCCAGCTTTGTTTTTTTTTTCTCTCTTTCCTTTCCCTCCCTTTTTTTCTTCTTCCTCACTTTCTTCCTTCTTTTGTTTTTTGTTTCTTTCTTCAAGGCCAATTTGTGTGGCCTAAATATTTTTAGATGTATGTTCTACTTAGAGAGTGGTTAATTTATCAGTGAATACACTCTTAAAGAATATTCTCTCTCTCTCTCTCTCTCTCTCTCTCTCTCTCTTTCTCTCTCTCTCTCTCTGTGTGTGTGTGTGTGTTTGTGTGTGTGTCTCCTCTCCCCCCGCCCCCCTCTCTCCCAAATGCGAACAATTACCAATAGTTCCACAGTTTGGGTAGAATCGAGTACCCAACTCTTGTTTCCTTAATAAGATTGGTCAGGTTTTGTCTTGCGTGGGTTTTGTACATTGCATTGCAGCTACTTTTAGTTCATGTGTGTAGCTGCCCTGCTGTGTGTAGAAGACAGTTTCTTTCTAGTCATCCACTATCTTAGACTGTTATACTCCTTCCATTCCCTCTTCCACAGTGGTTTCTGAGTTTTGGGAGGGGAGTTGCCATATAATTCATACATATATACACATCTATTTTTTCATTATAGGGCTGAACAGTTTGCAGTCTCTTATTCTCTGTACTGTAGTTACTAGGTATTTGTGGGCCATTGTCTACTGCAAGTAGAAGTTTCTCAGGTGATCTATGAGTGTAATAGTAAATCATTAGTTTAATACTATGTCCATTTAGCCACATAGTAATAGTAGGTTTTCCCCTAGGGCTTGTGACCTATCTAACCACACAGGTTCTTAGCCTTATAATGGTACCCATGTATGGGTTTCATTCTGTGGAGTGGGACTTACAGAAAGTAGTTGATTACTCCCATAGTGTTTCTGCCACTGTTGCCCTAGAGGGCATATTTTCCAGGCTAGCCATTGTTGTAGCTTGAAGGGTTAAAATAGATGGGTGTGATTAAGGATTACTTTTCTCCTCTAGGAGTTGGCTTAGCACCTTCCAGCATTATAAAAGATAGCATGAAGGGATGATAAATTCAAGTTTGTAATAGCTTGAGTCCTGTGACTCAAACATGTAGTGTCTTCAGTAATAGGATCTTACTCTCCACTTCTGGAGGGTAACCAAGAGCAAAGGTAATAGTCTAAAATGTTTGGCGGTCTATTGAATGTCAGGCCTATACTTAAAGGGAAGTAATTCATACCCCACTGGACTTTTTATTTGTTATTCTCTGGTGTCTAGTAGGGGCATTGCTGACCTGTTACTGTGCAATGTGTTTTAAAAAGATCTTTGATATTATTTATCCATCTCCCTATTCCCTCTACTAACACATCCTCCATTCCTTTACCCCAGTTTAATCCTTCCTGTTTCATTATTCCCTTTTAACTTTTTATACAAGCGTATTCTACCCCCACCCTTAAAAGTCCCTTCTTGTGGTCTCTTAGTAATTCCCAGACCTCGTGAGTATTCCAGATGAAGTACACATATTCTTAAGATTGTACGTTAACATCTATAGACAAGGGAAAACGTGATGTTTGTTCTTTCTGGGACTGGGTTACCTCACTCAGAATGCTTGTTTCCACCTCCATTCATTTACCTGTGACTTTAAAAAGTTGATTGATTTTATTTTGATACATGGTTTAAAATGGGGGGTGGGGTGGATCTGGGCATAGTGGCCCATCTTTGTGATCCCAGAATTTGAGAGGCTGAGGTAGGAGAGCCAATAATTTTAGGGTTACATATTTATACTTTTTTCTTAATAAAAGATGGAGAACTATTAGAATGTATTAAATAAATGCATATTAAATAACACCTTTGTAAATTGTCCACTGAAATGCATCCTGTATGACCCTCAGGGGGCTTCAGCATCTTCTTTAGCTTCAGGCCACCCCCCAAAAATGAAACAAAAAGAAAACAAACCAAAGCAACACCAGGCACTGTTCAGTCATGTATTGGAATGTTTCTCACTAAATGAATGTACTGTCTTTGCATGTCTGCAGGTACTTATACGGCTTTGAGGAGTACTGCAGGTCAGCAGATATCGACTTTCAGATGGCCTTGCCACAGAAAGTACTTAACAAGCCATGTAAAGATTGTGAGAACAAAGAAGTAAAAGTTAAGGAAGAAAGTGAAACAGAGATCAAAGAAGTAAATGTGGAAGACAGTAAGAACATGATACCAAAAGAGGAGACGCCTGCTGAGGATGAGAGTGAAAGAAAAGAAAATATCAAGCCCTCTCTGGTAACCTCATACTGTTAATTGTCATTTGTCATCTTGATATATTTTCTACATCCTTTGTAAAGTTCCTCAAATTAATTTATTAGCTTTTTATGCATTATTATTCTTCATTGTATCTTTTGTTATGGGCATTTGTTTGTTTTTGATTAGATGAGGATTAAACCCAGAGTGCCAAACTCTTCTACTGAATTATATGCCCAGCCCTCAAATGTTAATTTAGAATAGTTATTATAGCAATTACTCAGATAATTTTAGCATTTTTATATACTATGTTCTCTAAAATGCAAGAATATGCTGACGTTATCAGTAGTAATAGCCATATCATATTAGTTGGCACTTCCTGTTGATAACAGCTAGGATCATTGATTAAGGTTTAAGTTTTTACTGTTGTTGGTTTAGTTCTTCTGATCTTTCTCTAGGGAAGTAAAAAAAGCTTATTAGAATGTATACCTGCACAATCTGATGAAGAAAAAGAAGCTAACATTACAAAACTAGAAGAAAAGGAAAACTTGGAAGATAAAGACGATGCCACGGCTATGGCCGAGGAGGCCCTCAGCACAGAGGTAGATGCTGAAGAAGAGCAAGCACGATCTGGGTAAGACATTTGCTTTGGTTATGATACATTTTGGTTGGATACAGTTGTCTTATTTTGTCTTGTGAATGTCTGAATCTAAATTGATTTGATTTACCAAGTACAAAATAATCATTTGCATTTGTTAAGAAAAATTGATTCCTTCAGAGACACCATTAATGTGAATTGCTAAAAAGATCATATTTTTTGATCTAGTCTTGCTCTCATCATGGAAATTTATAAATAATTTTCTTGAGGGAACAGTACTCTTTACTCTTCTATGGTCCGCTCCTGACTGGGTAATACAAGTTATGAAGATGACACACTGACTATGGGGGCTGAGGGTGTCTGTGTCTTAAGCAGAAACTGTCTGGCTCATTTTCGCTGTGTGTGATGAGTCATACTCACTTGATTTGGCTACTTGGGAATGTTGACTTAAATGGTCTATTGGTGGGTCCTTGACTTTGTAAGAATCTTTGGGTTTCATCTCTGAGACTTAAAAGCATCTGTAGTGTTAGTAACTTTTAAATAAGTAAAACCAGCTTTTTTCGTTTTACTGTTTTAAAAATTTAGCTCCATTATACAAAAGAGAAGGAAAAATTAACTAAATGTGCCCAGGTAAATATAGTCAGGAGTATCTTTTTCTATTCTCCATGAGTATGTACATATTTGAAATATACTTTACTGGTGTTAGAGATTATTCTAGTTTAGAAACTTAGTAAAGATTGGAATTTTTACCTGAAGGATGTTGATCCATTTAGCTTTATGAAATATAAAAGAAAACAACACAAAGGTATGGTTTGTCATACTCCTGGCAGGGTTGAGCAGGACAGTGCAAGGTTCAGATGCATATAGTCCCAGTGTGTGCTGTCTGCCTTCATGTTGTTTAAGAGAATATTAGAGGTATTCCTACCAGAAACTTCCACCCCAGGAGAAAATTCATATCCAGCTTTCAGTTAAAAGTATAAGTGCTGTAGTGTCTGGAGTGTTTTCTACTGTTCTCAGATACTTGCTAGTACCTTTTTCTTTTCTGTTCTTAGTAAGTGTCCCAATTGTTCCTTATGATAATACATAGTGAGTAAGTGAACTTCTCAGTTGTGTTAGTTCTCTATGTACTATAAACATTTATGAGTACAGTTGTGGCCTTCACAGTGATGATAAAGCCAGCATTGGTCATGGAAAACTTACTACATAGCCTAGGCATATAGAAAGCTAGCCTCTAGGTTTATATATGTATACTTGATACTGTACAGTGACAACATTTCTAAGAATGTATCCTGTAAGTAATGCATGTCTATTCATATCACAAACTGAAGTTTCACCTTTTGTGAGCACCCACATTTAATATTTACATTACAATATGCATGAAGAAAATGGTTATTAAAAGAGCAGTCATGTTGCTTAACCACAGGTATATTGTGAGAAACTTACTAGGCAATTTTATTGTTGCATGTAGCATGAGAAAGTGTCCTTTCACATATTAAAGTGCCTATGACCTCACTAGGCAGCATAATCCTGGAGGGGGGATGTCTTATTGTATGTATTGTGTCAACATGACTGTGCTATATATTTTCTTATATGCCTTGCTGTACCACTGCCCTTTGATCATCTGCCCTTTCTCTGGCCTTGCTGCCTCCTTCCCTGCACTGTTGCACTGACATGGCTGCCAGATGAGTAATAGGTGGGTTGCACTCAAACTGCAGCCAGACAAAGATGATTAGTTCCTGGCAGATTGGATCAGGACAGTGCAAGGTATTATGCTATTTATATTAGCACACTATTTAAAAATGATAAATTGTTTCTGGAATTTTCTATTCAGTATTTTTTTAACTGATAGTGATGATGGGTAAATTAAACTGAGGAAAGCAAAACAACAGATAAAGGCAGACCCTAATTAATTTCTTAGTTTAATCAGTATTTACAATCATAAAAAATATAAATACATTGCGATATAATGCCTTGGTTATGTTGATGTTGTTTGGTTGTTTTTTGGTATATAAGCTTTTCCTGATAGGGCACCACCAAAAATTATCTCTGTCCTAACTCCATAGTCTGATTATAGGGGACTAAAAAGGTTGATACTCATAAGATGCTCTGCTTGGTGCTTGCTCTTCAGTGTGTATTTGTTACACTGTGGCTTTTTTTTTTTTTTTAATGTTGTAAGTAGATTAGTAATGCCAAACTAGGAAAATCTGGCATTTCTCTGTTAATTGGGGGGAAAATTTTATTTTGACATAGTTTGTTTTCCAAACATTATTGTTCTTCAGAAGATAGGTAACTTTAGGGCTATCAGGCTTGCTCAGTGGGTAAAAGCATCTGCCCTGCAAGTCTGACTGCCTGAGGTGGAACCCCAGAAATCAATAAGAAGAGAACCAACTCCCCCAAACTGCCCTCTGTCGTACATACTCACCCTATGGCTCATTTTGTTTGTGCTCATTTAAAACATACATTAACACAATGATCTTTAAAAAACAAATAACATATATGTGTGTACTTGTCTGTAATATATACCTGAGCTTAGTTTTTAATGGGTGTGTTGCTTATAATGGGTACTTTGGGAAATTTCTTTCTGGGTGTTCTATGTCTATTGACTTTTGAATTTGCCGGTAGTGCCTTTGAGAAAACAGAGTAGTTTTCTTTGGGTAATTGCCAGTATCTATGATGTTTGTTTCTTTGAACTTCAATGTACAGTTTAATAAAATTTTGTTTAGTTTTGTGTCTGAGATTGATTTTAAGTGCAAATTTTTAAATTTTTGATTGGTCTGTCTAACAATTTCCGGTGTTCTGTTTCCACAACCATATATAGGACTGTCTTTATGTCTGATAATAGTGCCATGTACCTAGTGGGCTCAGTGTATTTTTTGATGTATGAGATGAGTATTTTCACTGATTATTTTGGAGCTTTCTTTTCTTTGTACCATGCTACCCATCATTCCTTTTCTCTCAGATGTCCATGATACAGTCCTAAAACATGAACGAGTCATGTTTTTTTCTGAGTGCTCTCCTAGCAGTTTCAGTGTATTATATAAATAGCATAAATGAATATAAATTTGTTTAATGTTCTTAACAGTTATAAAGCCATGTCTGATGATTTTGTACTTATCTTTGTTGATTAAAATACTTCATAATAGAAATGCTAATGTTTGTTGAATAACAGTTCATGCTCTTCATTTCAGATTAAAACTGTATTCATTTAGACCTAGATTTCTAAATACTGATTGACTTGACTGTATTCTATTTCTTTGCTTTGAGTTTCTGAGAACAGAGTCCTGCTATATTGCTTTTGATCAAGAGATCCTCCTGTCTTAGCCTCCTGAGCTGTGGGATCACATGCTTGAGCCACCACTTCAGACAAAGTTGATAGATTTGTGAACTCATTTGTCATTCCATTTTATCTGTTAGGTTTTCTCATTACATATGTAATTATATAGTAAGAAATGATAGCTTAGACATGTTATCAATAAAAAGATTTTTATGAAAGAATTTAAAGCTGAAATTAGTACTACAGGCCCTTTTCTAAATCTGTTTTCTTATAATTACACATTTTCAATGTGTATGAAGTGATAGATCCTCTATGAGAGAGACATGTTAGTGCACTCACATTGCAAAGCAGACAAACTGCCCAAATATAATACTGGATTTCATATTCACATTTATTTTATATAAAACTAGTGATCAGAAAGATTTAGAACTGGAGATTTTCTCCAACCTTTTCAGTACAGATTTATGGATAATGTAAGAAGAACATAGAAGCTGACATGGTGATGAACTCTAGAGTCTGTGGCAGGAGGATCAAAGTTGAAGGCCAAGCTTGCCTACATAATGAGACTCTGTCTCAAAATTCCTATTAAAAAAAAAAGAAAAAGAAAAAAGAAATATAAGTGTCCAATTTTAGAGTCTATGTGATACTGAGATGATGAAAATAGCTTAGTGTTCCTACTATGATAGTTTGTGTTTCTGTTTTCTGTATTTGGAGTTGGCCTATAAATCTTCCTACTTTTTAAGAAGCTTTCATGTTGAAAGAATTTATGGCAGAAAAATTCAGTAAATGTGTGGGAAAGAGCAGAAATTGTGATATTTGCATAAATAGATGTAATATTTATGTGACCATAGTAGAAAATCCCTGTGAAAGTTAAAATTATATTTCATTTACTTCAACATTTGAGAATCTTGAGCATATCTTAACATTTTACTAAGAATCGTCATCAATTAATGAATATTTTGTTTTAAACATACTTAGGTTGGACATGCTTGTTTTAGAGTAACTTTTAGTCAGAAAATGGTAATGAAGTAATTTTGTGTGTGTGTGTCCATAAGCTGAGCTGTAAATAAAACATGAGAGAGAGTGCTTAATCAGCTAAACTAGTTTTCTGTTGTTCAACACAACTTATATTCCTTTGACTGGTGAAAATCTATCTATCTATCTATCTATCTATCTATCTATCTATCTATCTTAATCTCTATCTCTGTCAGTTTTTTGAGCAGGGTCTTTCTATGTAGCCTTCGACTGGCCTCTGAACTCACATTGATCCTTCTGCCTCATTTCCCAAGGACTGGGATTACAGTGCAGGATTTTTTTTTTAATGGATTTATTTTTGCTGCTTATTTTTCCTCTAAAACTATCTCTCTGACACTTGTCCTCTCATACAGGTTTCAATTTTAAATATTAAATTGAAACTCAGAGCATTTTATACACATGGAACCTGCTGTTCTGGAACAATCACAGCCACAATTTTTATCAGTATATGTGGTTTGGAACTGAAACTCATGAAGTAACTTTTATTAACTCTGCAATTTTTTAAACCTTTCAAGAGATGAAACCAATAAAGAAGAAGATGAATATGATGAAGAAATAGAAGAGGAGGAGGAAGAAGACGAGGAAGAAGACGAGGATGAAGATGATGACGACAACAATGAAGAAGAGGAGTTTGAGTGCTATCCACCAGGCATGAAAGTCCAAGTGCGGTATGGACGAGGGAAAAATCAAAAAATGTATGAAGCTAGTATAAAAGATTCTGATGTCGAAGGTGGAGAGGTCCTTTACTTGGTGCATTACTGCGGATGGAATGTGAGGTAACTTGAGTTTCAGCTAGTGATTATTACAAACACTTCTAAAATAATTTTCTATTTAAAAACTTACATAACGAATTACAGACTTACTAGTACTCTAACTGAACACATTAACATTAAAAATATCAATCCTTTAGCATGTAAATACCTCACTTAATGACACCGTACCACCCTACTTCGTGTTTTCAGCACTTCACAGACATCTTTAGAATATGGAAAGTAGATCTAGACAGTTAAGTCTAATACATGTTTAATACAGTATACACTGGAATGAAATAGTAGAAAAACCTCACACTGGTAATGGGTTTTGCTTTTTGACTTCATCGTATCATTACCAGGCTGCCTGCTTTCTCTACTTAAATCCCCATGCTCTTCTCTGTGGTCTTCCTAAGCCTTCACACCATCTTTTAGTAGGCAATGATTTCAGAGTCGGAGTTTCTTAAGAAGCATACTAGTTTTTAAAAGACTTTATCAGCAGCTACATTACTACCTTTTCAGAAATTGCAGGGCCTTACTTGTGTCTTTGAAACCATAGCTGGAAACAGCAGCAAGTGTGCTAAGAGAGAGTGCACCTACCCATGGCTCCTGAGTTCAGGCAGTGGAAGACAGAAAGCAGAGGTCTAGATATAGGTGTGGTCAATGACTAAAGATTTTTATCATGCATAAATTTGGGGAGTTTAATCTGAAGAGACTATTTCAGTTTTATCCAAAATTGAGAAATCAATTTTGAAGGCAGACTATTTAGTTGTCTTTTAACAGTAACTTCATTAACTTTGGAATGTTTATTGTTACATATGAAATTATATGTATGAAATCTAGTTGGAGTTTGAGAAGTTAGGCTCAGTTGTTTCTACTGGTGGTTTTATCAAGGGAGTCCTTGTGTTTTTCAGGAAAAATACAGTTGTTAGGCTTTATAGTTAAATTTATTTTTGGAGAAGACGTGTGGCTTATGGTCAAGGACCCACTGAGTACTGTGAGTCCTTCAGCTCAATCCCTGCTGTCACCTCTACACAAACACAGTGCTTAATGTTTGGGGGAAATTCTCAGATTCTCATATCTTAGTAGCATACCTTTGTTCTGTTGTAACAGCAGTAAGTTATGTGAGTGTGACCTAATCTGATCGCCTTTCTAATTTGAGGAAAGTATAATTTTATACTTTCATATATAAAAGTATATGTATGACTTTGAAAATGCTTGGAAGGATATGGCAGCTTAAGTCAGGAAAGAGTTCGGAGAATGAATTTCTGGTCAATAAGGTAGTAAAGATACGGATCTCAGAATGTCTTCTCACCAGTGCTTTGAAGTATAGTTGTTCTGAAGCGTACACTTTATCAGATGGTACATGGTACCCTGCTTGTAGTCTGTCCTCACAGCTGTTGGCTTTTCTGTCTTTATTGTGTGGCAGTTCTCTCATTGACAGGTTGGCTGATAGTAGAAACCTCAGATTTTTCTGTGGGAATATTTTAGTCAGTGTCTTCATCTTACTGAATAAAGGTGTTAAAGTGGTCTTGTTCCTCCGTCAGGTGCTTGCAAACCTAAGTGTAGATTATGGAGCCTGAAGGCTGAGCCACCCTAGCTTCAGGACCACCACAGGAATAGAGAGGCTTGCTGTCTCTCATTCTTCAGTCCTAGTTACTTTGATGATTTCCACACAGAAGCAGTTTTTCCTCTTGGCTTATATCAAGTGCTTGAAATGTTATGACCGATGAATAGGATTTAGGCATTGTCTAGATTTCACAACATTCAGGTCGATTATCTTTACTAATTGGCTTCCTAAGCAAAAGCATAGGAAATAAAATATGGAGGAATTTATTTCACACTTTAAATGCAACTTTTTATAAAACGAGTAAAACCATCATATTTTCTGATTTTTAAGAAGAGATTGACTAAAGAAAAGCATAGTTTTGTTAGTGTTTGGGTTGCAGAAGGTAGAAAGAATATTTAGTATTTCAGTTTTGAAATTGACAGAAAGAAAAGAAGATTTTAAGTTGAGGCATTCAGATTTGTGATGATCCAGGAAAGGAAGTGAGACCTGATCCAGCAAGTCATGCTTATATTATTAAGACAAATGTCATCTGTTCTGACCTCAAGCAGTTCTGTGCTAAGAACTTTACAAAGAAGAACCTAACAATCTCGATGAAGACCTCTGGGGTGGATCTGCATAATTCTGCAGCATAGAGGACAGGACTGTACTTCAGCATATTTCACAGTTAATCTTCTATTAGTGAGCATGACAATGTCCCTACTGTTCTCTGCAGTAATTATGAAAGAGTGCCTTAGCGATAAACCAGCAAAAACTATTGTTATTGTTGATGTTTCTTCATGTCTGAAAGTCATACAGAGGACTACAACAAATCACCATCAGCTCTTCAGTTAATTTATGTGACTTTAGGGGTTTCCAACGCTCTTGTGTACATTACCATTTAAGGACATGTTAGACATGAAGCTTTACTCATGGAGCTTCATGAAAACCGCTTTAGTGGCATTCATACTGGTTTACAATAAGGATGCTTTAGCACATTGTTTTTGGAGCTATTTAGGTGTGTATTTTATCTGACTTTTTGTAAGAAAAAAATTTCTTTAAGGAAATAAGAATATCTTAGTTTTAAAAAGTTTTATTGTTGATTTTTGTATTTTTCTGAGATATATAAATTTAACTATTGTTCATATCCTAGTTTACAGTATAAAACATTTTAATGAAGATTATATTTACATAAGCATTAATATTGGAAAGAGTTCTTTGCCACAACAAGAAAGAGTAAAAAGTATTTAATTTAAATTCAAGTAAATTTGGAGCTCTTGAACCCAAGCCACAAATGATATAATACCTGTAGTGAGTTTTTCTGATACAGTGATCTTAAGGTACTGCTAAATGATAGAGAATCAGCATGCATAGGATGCTTGGAGTGATTTCAATCATTGTATGAATAAATAACATACAATCTAGAAAAATAAAGACAAATAAAAGTAATGGATTAAAATAATTAAAAGTTACAGTGCTTTTGAAAATATAGCTTTGTAAAATTTTAAGAATTATATTCCTATGGGTGGGCTGTAGCTTGGAGTTACAGGGACCTGTGAGTTGCCCAACATGTGTGTCAAGAACTGAGCTTGGATCCTCTAGAGGGAGTAGTATGCACTCTTAACTATTGAGCCATCTCGGTAGCATCATTGACTTGTGATATATATATAAAATATATAAAATATATGAACCATAAATTAGCCCTTATTCCTTTTTTTATTCCTTTTTTTCTGTTCACTCTCTTATTTTCTTAGCAGACTATTTTATATTGTTTCTAATCCCCATCCCCCCACCCCAGTCCTCACTTCCAGCTGGTAACTTTGATATTTAATCTGATTGGGAAGTTGAAAAAAGAAAAATTTTACTAATTTATAATTTTTACTAATTTTTTGCTTTTGTCTACAATCAAGCTGTATATTTGTCGCCTCTAGTCACAAGTTAATATCATGCTTGTATCTAGATGTTATCTTGTAAAAGACACAGGCCTGTTTTCTTGATCTGTTCAAATTATCCCCACCACTTGTAGATTTGCACTTACTACTTCTGTCTCAAAGAAAGTCCTGTCTTGAGCCTGCTTGTTCCCACTGTGCCATCTCTATGCATGTCCTATTTTCTCATTTATGGGTAAGGCCACTCAGACGTCCCATACCCCATACTTTTAGAATAGTAATTACCAGGATTACTAGTTTGGCATCCTGTCCTTAACCAGTAGTGTTATATCCAGCTGGTCACTCCTATGGCACTCTTTACTTGGATTCTGGCTGCAGCAACTGCATCTAATTTTTTTTTTTTTTTTACTTTTTTTCCCTTAATTATCTTATGCTTTATTTCTTATTTGTATTTGGAACTTTTCTCTTTTTTTTGTTTTATTTTGTCTTTTGCAGTTTGTTACTTTATGTTGGCTGTTCTCTCACTAATTGTAATAATATGATTCATATCACAAAGTTTTCTGAGCTAAGGAATATGACTTCTCTTCAGAGCACTGAGCTAGTCTCCTTGTTAACAACTGAGAGACGGATTGTTTCATTGGGAGTCCTCTTTTCTTAGGACTTTCATATTTTTCTGTTGTTCTTTTAAAATTACTGAACTCTTACATTTCAGCTTAGTTTTCCAGTTGTTTTCTAGACTAGTCTACCCTTGTTTTGTTGTACTTCATTGTATTCCATTCAGTGGAATTAGTGTACTGAAGAAATGTACAAAATCAATTGTGTTCATGCATTGAGATTATTGTAATAATGATAAAAAAAGCAAATACTCTGGAAAATCATCTGTTGTTCTTTAGTGTAAAAGTTGAAGACCCGTAAAATGTACCTCATTTGATAATGTTTGTAAACAAATGCTTGTAAACTTGTTTTAGAAGAGGTTGACTTTTGAATTAACCACAGTGCAGGACTACAAGTGAAAATCAGCATCAACTTCATGAGAAAGATGAACAGTTCCATTATGGTTATACTGGAGAGCCTTGATTTTTCTTGTATTTTCAGCTCTGACTGTTGACTAAACCTGGGTTTGTCTCATTGAGTAGTTTTATAGGTTGGCAGATGTTTCAAAAACATCCACTTGGAGACATGTTGCATATGATAATTGACAAACTAATAGTACATCTTTTTGTTGTTGTTTAAATATGTACAATTTCCTAAACTTAATCAGCTATTTGAAAAACTCAACTTTGGGGATGCTTTTAAAACTTACATTACGTTTTGCAGCTAATGCCACAGTTCTTAACCATTTGCAGTGACCTGAGCTTGGTTCATACTTGTCAAGGATGTTTTCTTGACATTACATGTTACCTCGGCCTATAGACAGACACTAGCATTAGACTCCTTAGGAAATGCTATTGTTAGAATGACTATACTGTTTTGTTGAGCTTCTTATGACAAAATTTAAGTATAAGAATGCTGTCGTATCCGAGTTTCTATCCTTCTGCTGTTATGTTTTTGGGGTGGTGGTGTTGAAGATAAGGTCTTATATAGCATAGGCTGGCCTTGAACTTCTCGTGTAGGTGAGGGTGACCTTATTTATCCTCCTGCTTCATCTCCTAAGTGTTGGTCTTAGAAATGTGTATCACAATGCTTGGCTCTGTATTCTTTTCCTTCTTCTTTTCTTTTTCTTTCCTCCACACCCTCCACCCCCTCACTGTGCAGCAGGGGAGGAGGGTGTGTGTGTTTTGTTTAGTTTGGTTTTTCAAGAAAGGGATTCTTCCTGTATCCCGTCTGTCCTGGAACTCTCTGTAGACCAGGCTGGTCTTGAACTCATAGAGATCTGCCTGCTTTTGCCTACTGAGTGCTGGGTTTAAAGGCGTGGTTCACCACTGCCAGTCTTAATTTTGATGAATAGCATTCATGTCATTTTATGAATTTAATAGTAATAGAAACTTGTAGCTTTCTCTGGTGAGAGCAAGTACTCAGCGGTCTCTGAGTGGTTTCTTTTAGCTATATGTCAGTATTTTAAATAAAATATGTTGTTAATAATTTTTTAAAAATTACTGAGTACTGTTTTAGAGTTTTGGTATTTAATTTAATAGCCGATTGTTTGCAGTTTTTCTTTTTAATAACCTTTACACTTATTTCAGATAGTTTTAAAGAATTGTATTAACTTGGTTTTGCTCTGAAAGCTTGATTTTGCTTTGTTTGCTTTGCTTTGTTTTAAGACAGGGTCCCACTCTGTATCACTGGCTGGCCTGGAATTCACTGTGTATACCAGGCAGGCCTTACACTCACAGAGATCTTGTCTATCTTTGCCTCCTAAGTGCTGGAATTAAAGGCGTGTACCCCCATGTCCAGGTGTTCTGACAGTATTTTTAAAACACCTGTTTCTGCTTGTAATTTGTTTTTTTTTTTTTAAATAAAGGTATGGCTGAGTATATATTACTATGTACATACAGTGTTTTTTTGAAAGCTGGGTTTCAGAAGATCTGTTGAAGTGGGCATAACCATTTTATAGACTAACATTCTACTGCTTTATTATCACCAAATGATTTGCCAACACAGCCAAACAAAAGTCATAAAGCTTTTCAGAACTTGTAGTTTTCTCTGGTGAGAGCAAGTAGTCAGTGGTCTCTGAATGGTTTCCTTTTGCTATGTGTCAGTATTTTAAATGTATTAAAAAGGTCACATCTGACAGGACCTCTTCTTTCAAAAGGTTTGTATCATTACTTTGCAGTTACTGTTTTGCATTGTCTTCCAGGTTAAATTGTAAGCTCCTTGCGGATAAGAGCTGTGTTGTGACTTCATGCTGAGTACACTGATATGTGTTGAATAAATACGCTTATCTATACAAATTTTGACCATTTTTGTATGCCACGAGACATCTGAGTCTTTTGTATTAAGTAATTTTAGTATGTTTTCTCAGATTAGGCATTTGTATTTGCCTAGCAGTTTAGACCTATATCAGATGCTTATCTAGGTTCTATGTATAAGATTATTATATAATGTACTAATAATGGAATCTAAAAGCTGAGGCTAACTTTTTTTTTTCTTCCCTTTTTTGGTAGCACTAAGGCTCAAATATAGAGCCTTGCTTATGCTGACCAAATGCTTAACCATTGACCTAGACTGCTTAATTAAAATAATGAGACCTAATTTGTTTAATATTTGTTTTAATTTTTGAAATATGTTTCTAAATAGGAAAAACACAACAATAGTCCTTTTCCCTTATGCCCTATCAAGGTGAATCTTTTCTTACGGTGAAGAGGCCATTTATTGTTTCTTGGTACTTTTTAGTAGAGGTAAAGGCAGATGGATGTGTGAGCCATCCAGCCAGTCTCTCTGCTTTCTTGTAGACATAAGACTTTGTGCTTGAACCTCAACAAGACAGCCGTGTATGTGAGCCAGTAGGTCAGGAGACATATTTGTTATAGTTCTCCAACCTCCTTATCATGAAACATGCTGACTGATGAACAGGAATACAAGAATTTGACAGGGTTCATCTCAACAACTGTTGCCCAGAGTTGCGATGTTCAATCCTAGTGTTCTCTCTGCTCCATGGAGATCCAGATTGGAATGCATATCCTTGGTATCTTGTATTGTGCCTCTCTTCGCTAAAGTCACTATGACATTTCCACTCATACTTTGTTCTTACTGGTAGTTCTCTTCCATTTTCTTTCTTACCTTCCTTAGCTCCTCCTTCTCTTTCTCACATTGCTCTGCATTAAGATGCCTGTTCATGATTCCCATTCTAGCTTCATGATCTGCATTCATACTTCTACATACATCCACCTAACACTTAAAGTCTAGAATCTGTGGATTTGAGAAACCATGAAGTGTTTTTTCTGAGCCTGCCTTATTTTATTTAGCGTAATGATTTCTGGTTATCTACTTTTCAGGATGTGTAATGATATTATTTTTTATTTGTAGCTTGATAAAATTTCATTATGTGTATATATGTGTGTCACATTTTCCTCATCCATTTGTCTGTTAATGGATAATTAGGTTGCTCCCAGTTCCTGACTATTGTGAATGGTTGATATCCTATGTGATTCTTTTTTTTTTTAAACTTATTTTTTCTTCACTCGCTTCATGTATCTGTGTGTTTGTATGTGACTCTGTCCATGTACCTCTCATTTGCTCAGCTGTCTTCTGGCTCCCTCCTGTTGATTCTTTAAACAATAATTAACTTGGGGGGTGGGGCCCTGTACAGGAATAATTGTGATAGTCAAGAGGATAAGGCTGTTATTACAGGCTTGCAGTATATTCTTTTATTCTTGTTTGTTAATGTTGGTGTTTTCTGAGACAGAGTCTCTTTCTGTATCCAGATTAGCTTGGAGCTCTCTATTCTCCTGTTTTGGCCTCCTGAGTGATAGATTATAGGCATTCTTTAATATGTTCAGCTCCAACATTCAGGTATTTTTTTGTTTTTGATACAGGGTTTCAGTATGTAGCTCCTAGCTGTCCTGGAACTCCATTTGTAGACCAGAGTGACCTCCAACTCAACAGAGATCTACCTACCTTTGCCCCCTCCCCTGTGTTGAGATTAAAGACAATCATCACAATATCCAGCAATTTTAGTATCCTTTAAAGTTGTATTTTGAGGGATGAATAAATGTTCTATTTAATAAGGTATTTCAGTGAAAAAAATTAAAAATATTTTGCTTTTCTAATTTTTAGTTGAAATTTTTCTCATTTTTACCACTTCCTTTAAAAACATTGGGCTTTACTTTTTTGTAGTATTTTAAGATATTTGAATTCCCAATAATCCAGACACTCAGTAAAAAACAGGAACATCAGGAGTCAAGGTTATTCTCAGCTACATAGCAAATTCTGGCTAGTCTATACTACATTGAAACAGTGTCTCAAAGCAAAAGATCAGCCTAATCTACAGAGCAAGTTCCTAGACAACCAGGGCTACACAGAGGAACCCTGTCTTGGGGGGGTGTAAAGAAGCAAAACAAAAAAAAGATATTTGAACTGGAACTAAATTTCCTGTTTTCTGTCTGCACCAAAAATCCACTCCCATCATCCTTAAAATAAGTGTTATTACCGTCTCTTTTTAGCATATATTAATAATATATATTATTATATAAGACATATATGTATAGAAGTCCTAAGTTCATATAGCCTAAGCACAGTGCGCTGCAGCTTTTTGTTGTAGCTCTGAGTAACTTTCATTTAGTTGGGTCTTCCTGTTGCCTTCTGATAAAAGAGTCAGCATTAGTAACTATGCTGGTTCACTTCTGTCACATACACATGTAGGGCTTTGTTTGTCATCATTGCTGGCTTGAGTTTGGTTCTACTTTTAAATTTATTTATTATTTGTGTGGTATATGTTTGTGGGATGTGTGTACCTATGTATGCCACAGTGTGCATGTAGAAGTTAGAGGACAACATTTTGGAGTTATTTCTCTCTTTCCACATTTACTGGGTTCTAGAGGTGGAATTCAGGGTTGTCAGACTGCATGGCAAGTGTTTTTACTTGCTGAGCCATCTTTCTGGCCCCTTGTGACAGGTTCTTGCTGTGTTGCCCAGGCTGACCTTGAATTCCTAGGCTCAAGTGGTTCTCCTACTTCACCCTCTCAGGTATCTGAAACTCTAGGTCCACCTAGAACCCTGTGTTCATTCTTATAAAATTGTAATATCTCTAGGAAATGTTAGATTTGGGGAGCCAGTACTCTATCATTTGGGGATCCTTTGTCCCTAAATGCATTCTTAAGCATAATGCAGTTTTTTGATACTGCTGTAAAAGGCAAAGTGTACTGTAAATGCTAGGTATACACTACTGTACCAGGCTAAGTACCAAAGGAAAAGTAATACTTACTTTGCAGCTTTCTCAAGTAGAGCCTCAAAACCCATATATGGCATGCAGGTTTAGTTTTCATTTACTAATCTGTTAGACTGCTGGTGTTGTGAGTGGTTCAATCAGTGGGTCACATTATAGAGACACTGAGATGTGTCCAGCACGAATCTTATAACTCTCCATTATCTCTTATGACCACCATCAGATTTAGCCAGTAGGAAGCACAGCGTGCACCTGTGTGGAGCTGAGTCAGCAGTTTCACTGCAGCCTGTGAAACACTAGCCTAAGGGTTGCTTTAGATACTCCTAGGTCTTCTGTTTGTCATAACATGAAAACATTTTTAATCAGTTGATGAACTGTATAATTTAACTATTTCCCCTCCCCCCAGTGGGTGGTTGCTTTTTGAGATTGGGTCACTCTTTGTAACCCAGACTGGCCAAGAACTCAGTTTGTATCCAGGCTGGCCTGAAGCTCCTGAAACTCTTCTGTTAACCTCTCAAGGCCTGATTCATCACAGCTTTTTAATTTATGTTTTGATTTGGGACCATTGTTACTTTACTATAAATGCTTGTAATAATGAAGGCCTTTTAATTTTAAACCTTATTTTCCAGTTTTTGTGTTTGTTATTAAAGGCTGGAGTCAAGGTTATAATTTTTAATCTCCAATACTGCAGATATAAATAAACAATAACAAATAGTCATTCTTTTTATGAGTATAACTTTAAAACAGAAAAAGAGAATGACTGAATTAGTTTCTAATTTTTTTAAAAAAATTTTTTAAATTTTTACATAGCAGTATTTTGCACCTTGTAAAATTCTGAAGACTTTGAACATTGAATGAAGCCATCATAGCTCTATTTACCCTTTAATGTTTGTAAAAAGATGAAAGAAGCTTTTTAGAACACAGAAAACTTGAGGCGGAATAATGTTTTTCTATGAACAACAGCTCCCTCCCCTCTGGTTATTTGCATCCTCTAAATAGTAATAGGAGGCTTTTCTATCAGAGTGTTACTTAACTACAACATTCTTTCTTAGTAGGTCTAGAGGGGGAAAATGTCTATCTTTGCTTAAGAGCAAAACTAATGTGTAGAAAAGATTATAATTTTTCAATATTTATTGTGCATGATTGGTTTGAGTGGAGCAGTAGTGAACCTAGAGGATTTATGAGAGTTTGGTTCAGTCAGTAGCTATAGTGACCATGGGACAGTCAATTTGACTTTCTTTGATGTCTTGGTTGCATACTTATCAGATCTTTAAGAGCCTTTGAAGTTGTAAAATGCTAAAACTCAATATTTGAGTTTCTATTTGATTATAGTATAGTTCTTTCAGTGGCTTATAGCTCATTTATGCTCATTTCTCTTAATTTTAGATATGATGAATGGATTAAAGCAGATAAAATAGTAAGACCTGCTGATAAAAATGTACCAAAGATAAAACATCGGAAGAAAATAAAGGTAAAGTCTTGATTTTGCTATGCACCATTAGCTGTTAAGTAAGTACATTTCTCACCCTCCACCCCTGTAAAAGGCAATTAAATGTACGTGTGTGGGCATGTGCTAATTCTGATATTATCGTCTCTTTTAAATAACACTTTTACCACATATTGGATTTTGCTCTAATTACTTTTGTCACCTGTGGAAAGGTTTTTAGGAAAGTGCTAAGTGATGTTTAAGGCCTTTTCAGTTTCAACCTTGTATAAAGCCGTACAACCAAATTGCATTTATCAATTTAAATTTTTTCCTGTCTTTTGTAGTTTCCAGCTAGGGTCTCTTAAGCATTTTGGTAGGGGATGTAAGTAGATTTAAGGTGGAGAAGAGGAGATGTCTGAGGACAGAGGAGAGTCTATCTCTTCATCTATATGACTAAATACTGTCTCAGAATGTTTTCAATACTCTCTCTACCATACACTCAATAGCTAATATAAGATCTGTGCTCTCATGTACAAGATTGTACCACTATGCATGATTGAATAAACTAGATCATTAATATGGTTTTAAAATTTTTAAAAATCATTTTAAATGGCTTTTTATTGTGTCTACTTGACATGCTTAGTAAAAATTCTGAGACTCAGTCTCCTTATTCCAGTGAAGAGCTGTGATGGGCCTGTCTAGGGCCTCCTTTGTGGTCTTAGATGATGAATGCTTTTATTACTGTATTGAGTCTGTTTCTAGTACAGTAGTCTAGTACCTAAAACTCAGAATTTCTTAAACTCTTTACATACTCACTGTTGATCTTATTGGAAAATATGCAAACCACACTATTTTTAGCATTGTTTTTAGTAATGGAAGAATATTTGTTAAAATGTTTGTTAAAAACCCAGTGTCTTTGTACAAAACAAGCTTTAGCATTTCTAAGTAGACAAGTAGGAGAAACAGTGTTTGAATCATACACATGAAATGTCTCTGTCTGTTTTTGTTCACTTCTTTGTACTAACTTGAGTTAAGCAAGTTAAAATTCTTGCTCATAAGAAAAGAGGCTTGTGAATTGGAAATTAGCAGATTCTAAAAGGTTACATATATATTTATTTATTACTTTTTGGTATTGCACATACCTCCTGCCTTCTCTTAAGTTTTCTCGTGAGAACTATTGTTGTAGAGACTTGTTTGACTGCTACTAAAAAATATATTTGACTTGGACTGAAGTGAATTGTTTCAGCCTTCACTGTGCATGATAGATTGTGATTTCTGACCTCGAGTCATAAAGTGCTAAAAAAAAAAATGAGAGTAACAGCTATTGCAGGCTGTCCTAGTTCACCTGCCTTCTTAGGATGTTCTGAAAGTTAGGCCAGATCCCTGGAACTCGCTATTGAAACATGTACCACAGTCACTTGGAGAACACATTAAAACAAGCTTCCTGGTTCCATCCTTAGCGTTTTGATTCTTCTTTCTAGGGGCTGCTTTTCTAGCAAGTTCTCAGAAATTTCAGGGCCAAGGACCCCCATTTGAAGGACAGCTACTGTCTGAATGTTAACTGTTACACGTAAGGGAATGTTTCTTCCCTCACATATCTTATGTGACATTAGGTATACACCGTCCTTTGGAGACTTGTGAAAATAATCACTCATGTTTTTGGGCTGTCTGTGTAATAGGACTTCAGAATTGTTGCTAAGTCACACTTTAGAGAACCTAAATTTCAAAACAAACAAACAAACAAATTGCTGATAGGAAATACTGTAGCCTTGACTTATCTGTAAATTGAATTTGAGAAAACATAAGCCTTTGAGTGAGGTAGGAAGGCTGTCTCAGCTCACTTCTCAGCATATCAATGTGAGTAACTCTTCCTATGAATTTCAAAGTGCAGAATATGGCCATTCCAGTTTGTTATTTACAGTGAGAATATTCACTTTCATATAACGTTGTTGAAATTGAGTTTCTTCTTTTATAAGTATTAAATTTGGATTTATGATTTAATTTCTAAGAATTTGTAGCAGTTATTAGCAATACTTATTTTCTAGTCTTAATCACCTGCCAGATTCCATCCCTAGTAGATTGTAAATACAAACCAGGTTTTCTCTCTCACAGTGTTTTCATGAATAATCTAAAAAAGAGTCATATCTGGTTATTTTGAAGCTCTTTTTTATGATATTTTTCTCTATTAAATATTTAATAATATTCTCTGATACTTTAAATAGGATTAATGTTAGTTAATGCATATTTTATATATTATATTTTACTTTATTATAATACATAATTATATATACTATATATGTTAAAATAAGATTATAGCTAACATCCAATGCTTTTATTTTTTAATCCAGAATAAACTAGACAAAGAAAAAGACAGAGATGAAAAATACTCTCCTAAGAACTGTAAACTTCGACGCTTGTCAAAATCACCATTTCAGTCAACTCCATCTCCTGAGATGGTTTCCAAGCTAGACCTTGCTGATGCCAAAAACTCTGATACAGCTCATATTAAATCTATAGAAATTACTTCCATTCTTAATGGACTACAAGGTAAACATAAATGTTTCATGCAAGTATTTGATTTTAATTTCTATCTTTAAATGAACTTTTGTGTAAATTGCAATACTGCAATTCCAATACTCTGAAAGCGGAGAATTGAGAGTTGAGCTATATGTCAAGAGTCTGTTTCAGGGGAAGAAAAAAAGCCTTATGTATTCTTGCTCCTTCCACCCCTAAAAATTTATCCCTGAAGTTGAATTTTATAAAAATAGTTCTGTGGCATTGGGAGTTATTTCTGTTTGTTGTTGTTGTTTTACCAAAATTTGCTGTGTTTATTGTTAGCACCTCACAGTGCTGGGTTTCTCTACTTCTTGTCACACACTATCCTTTCTGTTGTGGTATAAAAGCATAGGTTGTGTTATATGTTAAGATGATAATGCAGTTCTGAATGTTGTGAAAAACATCTTCTTATTTTGATCTATGGTTATGGTTAATATCTGTTATGGTTAATAAGAAAGGCAGAGAACTGGACTGGAGAGGTGGTTCTGTGGTTAAGAGCACTTGCTGCTCTTAGGGACCTGAGTTCAATTCCAACACCCACATGGTGGGGCATAAGCATTTAGATCCAGATTGGGCATCTGACTCTTTCTTCTGAACTCTATGGGCACCAAGCACACATTTGGTATATACCCATACATTCAAGCTAAACATTCATATATCCAGAATAATAAAAATAAATTTTATTTAAAAAGCAGTAAGATTATTAAATCTGGCATGAAAATGGATTGGAATAGGGATTTGATTTACAAAATAAATTAATTCTTTTCCCTAAAATATTTTAAATTGCTCATAACTTGATTTAACTATAATAGAAATTACATTTTCCCCTTATTTCAGAAGACTGTATCTGAATTCATTATATAAGCCTACTGCTATGTAATATTCTAAAGTTGGCTTTAAAAGTTCTGTAATATATCTAACATGTAGAATACTATATAGAAAAATATATAGTTTAAAGAATAAGAATTGGACACTTCAATTGTATGCAGATAGTAGTTAAAATAACTAGATGTGCCTCTTATTAGGAGTTCTCACCTAACTTTGTTAATCATTACTTTTAAAGTAGGATTTAATTGTTTTATGGATATACTCCTAAAGAAGATACTGTTGGAGCTGGAGAGATGGCTCAGGTTAAGAGTGCTGGGTGCTCTTCCAGAGGTCCTGAGTTCTATTTCTAGCAACTACTTGGTGGTTCATAACCATCTATAATGAGATCTAGTACCCTCTTCTGACATGGAGACAGAATGCTGCATACATAATCAATCAATCAGTCAATCAATCAAATAAATAAATCTTTAAAAAAGAGATATTGTTTAGTTTAAAAATAATGCTAAACATTTAATGTAAGCCTCGGTTTTTGAGAAAGCATAGGCAGAGGTGGTCTTCAATGTTATTTGGGCCAAGTGTAGTGCACACCGTTGATTCTAGTACTTAGGAGGCAAAGGCAGGCAGATTTCTCAAGAGTTCAAAGCCAGATTGATCTATATGAGTTTCTAGCCAGCCAGGGTTACATAGAGAAACTTGTCTGAGTAGACTTTCTAGGTCATATTGTGATTTCAGAGCCTGCTTCATTGAGAGTTAAATCCATGATTGAGTCATAAGTGAGTTCTTGGAAACCTTAGTGCTTACCATAGATAGAGCACCTGCCATAGACACAGGGATGACCAGGGAGATCTATGCAGTGGGAGTAGTAGACTACTGTCTACTACTGCTCTACATAGTTTATCTTCAGTACCCAATCTTAAGTTGATCAGGATGTTTTTGCTGGGTATTGCTAGTTCTCTAGGAAGCAGCAACATAAAAGATGTGTAAAGGAGAGCTGTAGTTTCATCTGCACAGTCAAAACAGGACAGAGAAAGTATAAAAAACTTATGTAGGCTAATCTGGGTCTTCAAAGAATGTGCATTTAGTTTAATGATAGTTTAGTGGCAGTTTAGTGATAGACCTTAGTGTGACTTCCTTTACAAACGTTACTACTAGTCTCTTTTCTCTACACTAGGTACACTGTAACCTTCCTGGGAAAAATACAGAATCAGTGGGTGAATGGTTAGGTGGATGGATGGATGGATGGATGGATGGTAGGTAGGTAGATGGGTAGAAAGTTTCATTATAATATCTTCTTATGGTAAGTAGGGCAATGTAGAATGCTTATCTTGCTGGAGTAGGCGGCCCAGTGACTAGGCAGAAAGATTTATACGAACTCTAGTGTAGGTTTTAGAATGTTTTTTTAAACTGAGGATTTCCTTATCTTGTTATTCTCATTAAAATCATTCTCATTCTTTTAAAGATTTATTTATTTTATGTGTATGTGTGTTTTGCCTGCATGTGCACCATGTTCCTGGTACCTCCAAGGTTAAAATGCGGGTTGGATCCCTTGTAACTGGAGTTGAGAGGTAGTTGAGCTATGATGTGTGTGCTAGGAACCTTGGTCCTTTGCTAGAGCAACAAACACTCTTAATTGCTGTGCCTTCTCTGTAGCCCTCCATGTTCTCATTTAATGACAGTGCTTTCTAGCATTTTAAGGACAAGTACAGGAAAAGGCTAAATTTCTTGAGAAAATGTCTGCATATTAATTTGTTCACTTGAAAACTGTTATTCTGTTTTCTACTGGTTTAACAGTGCTACTACAGCTTGGGTCAAACTCATAAAGGAAAGAATTTTTATTTCTTGCAGTTGGAGCATTGAGTGGCTTTCTGTGGTAAGGGCAATCACAATGGTGGTAACTCATGAGATAGCTAACCTCCTGAGGTTCCCAGTTGCTGTAGTGTCAATTAAATTCCAGCTTCAGTTTTGAAGAAGATACTTAAATCTTAGCACCTAGGATGGAAGTTTTTCTTTCTGTGTTTATTTGCTTGTTTGAGGCAGACATAAACAACAGTCTTATTAGGCATGTTGCACCCCACCCCTCTTCTTTTTTTAGCTTCTGAAAGTTCGGCTGAAGACAGTGAACAGGAAGAGGAGAGGTGTGCTCAGGACGTAGAGAACAGTGGCAAAGATGAATCAATGGTGGAACATTCAGCCCACACCAGAAATGAGCTGATTTCAAAAGAGGAACAGAGTAGTCCATCTTTGCTAGAAGAAAACAAAGTCCACACAGATTTGGTAATAGCCAAAACAGTGTCAAAATCTCCAGAAAGATTAAGAAAAGATGTGGAAGGAATATCAGAAGATACTGATTTTGAAGAGGAAGATGAAATCACTAAAAAGAGAAAGGATGTTAAAAAGGACACAACAGATAAGGCTTTAAAGCCACAAACAAAACGTGGGAAAAGACGGTATTGCAATACAGACGAATGTTTGCAGACCGGATCCCCTGGCAAGAAGGAAGACAGAACCAAGAGCAAAGAGCCGCTCTGCACAGAAAACAGTAGTAACAGCTCCTCAGATGAAGATGAAGAAGAAAAATCCAAAGCAAAGATGACGCCAACCAAGAAATATAATGGCTTAGAAGAAAAGAGAAAATCTCTGCGGACAACTAGTTTCTATCCAGGATTTTCAGAAGTAGCAGAAAAAAGGATAAAACTTTTAAATAACTCTGATGAAAGACTTCAAAACAACAGGGCTAAAGATAGAAAAGATGTCTGGTCAAGTATTCAGGGACAGTGGCCTAAAAAAACACTAAAGGAGCTTTTCTCTGACTCTGACACTGAGGCTGCAGCTTCTCCACCCCATCCTGCCCCAGACGAGGGGACAGTAGAGGAGTCACTGCAGACTGTGACAGAAGAAGAGAGTTGTTCACCCATTATGGAGCTAGAGAAGCCACTGCCTGCCAGTGTTGACAATAAGCCAGTTGAAGAAAAACCTCTAGAAGTTAGTGACAGAAAAACAGAGTTTCCTAGCAGTGGCAGTAATTCAGTGCTCAATACCCCACCTACCACACCGGAGTCGCCTTCTTCAGTCACTGTAACAGAAACTAGTCAACAGCAGTCTTCTGTCACAGTGTCAGTGCCCCTGCCTCCAAACCAGGAAGAGGTTCGAAGTATCAAGAGTGAAACTGACAGCACAATTGAGGTGGACAGTGTTGTGGGGGAGCTCCAGGACCTCCAGTCAGAGGGGAATAGCTCACCAGCAGGCTTCGATGCAAGTGTGAGCTCCAGCAGTAGCAATCAGCCAGAACCAGAACACCCAGAAAAAGGTGAGGTGGAAAAGAACATGGTGGCTATTTATAGGATTTCCTCTCTCAATGCCTTGATAGTTTCACTGTGTCTTTTAATGTGATGTGGTTGAGCAGTGTGCTTGTATGGTCACAATGGAAATGGACAGCAGGAAGATAATTTAAATAATGATAATGAGATGGATTTGAGAGCCTTTAATGTCTTTTTCTAGTACTGTCTATGACCATTCAAGTGGATTTTAGACCACATGCTACAACTTGCATCTAGGTCCTGGGCTTAGAACTGATGAAATTCATTCCATTGGTTGACTGTTATCATATGAGCCACTTAACTGTATTTCTGTAGCACTGTGCTTGAGTTGAAATGTGCAGTCACTCACAAACATTTTGATTTGTTGTGAGACTCCCTCCACCCTTAACCAAATATTGTAAATAGGAGTTTGGAGCAACCAACTGTCCAGGAACTGCTTCCCTCAGACAGCAGAGTTAAGCTTGATTTACAAGCCTGGCTTATTTGTGTGAGTTTGTAAAGGAATTGATGCTCTATTAGATGTATAGATTCCAAATTGAAGGACCAATATGTGTGTTAATGATATTCTACAGTAATATTCTTGATTTTTCCGTGTAGTTTTTCAAAGTGGAGAATCAAATTAGTACTTTGTGAACATATTAGTGTCTTCTAAGGATATCATAGTTGTATTCTGCCATCATTTTTCTTTATAAACCACTTTAATCAGGTGTTTTAAATCGGTGCACTCTAAGCTGCACCGATTGCATTTGGTTTTGAAACATGCGCATCCACTGTAAAGAGCATTGGAGGGTTTGTGTTTTGAGTATCAAAGGATAGCACAAATAGTAAGAGTCTTAGTCGACGATAAAGAGAGATGGAGTAACCTATGCATGCTGTAATCCCAGCACTTGGGAGGTGGAAGGAGGGGGCTTCAGAGTTCAAGGCCAGTCTTGGCTACAAAATGAGTTCCTGCCCAGGGGTGCTGCATAGGAAGATTCCCCTTTCTGAAAGAAATAAAGGATACTCAGTAAGTCTTTAGTGAAAACAGAAGTTGTGAATGTACAGGTGCAGCTGTTACTGGGACTGTATCCATGTATCATGCTATGTCATGGAGTTACATTACATAGTCATGAAAAAGGCAACTTCAAAGGAAAAGAGTGTAAGTTGGGCCTTCAACAGTGTTGTATTAAATTCCAGCTCATGAGAGATATTATCTTCTTTGACCTCAACAATTAAGAAAAATTAAAGTTATCCAGAAAGAGTTTTGTTATCTTCTCTACTGAGGCTCAGTCAGTGCTGCGCTTTTTTTACTATTAATCTTGGTTAAATTAAAACTGTGGGATTTGGGCTGAAAAGATGGTTCCTTGGGTAAAGGCACGTGTCACAAAGCCTGATGACTCACAAATGTTGTCCTCTTATTCATACACATGTGAAATTTTCTTTTTAAAGTGCTGTGGCTGGAGTAATGGCTTAGTGATTAAGAGTGCATACCACTTTTGCAGAGGACCAGAGTTCAGTTCCCAGCACCCACATCAAGTGGTTCACAACATTCTGTAACTCCAGTTCCAGGGGATTCAACAACATCTTCTGTCCTCCCTACCCAAGCTAATATCCACATATATAATTAAAAATAAATATTTTTTTAAGGTATGGAACTTGAGGCCACCTGCTTTATCAAATCAAGGACTATTGAATTTTTAAAAATTTATGCCTCAATAAACTTTTAGACATCTACCATATGACCTCATTTTTATTAATTTATTTAGTAAAAAAAAATACAGATTTCATACAGTGTACAGCCTATTATATTTTTCAGCCAAGAAAACCATGATATGCAAACTGTAGATTAATTTCACCATGGATAACAGGCGCAGCAAGAAACGTTTTGGTGTCACGCCTGATGTGCTTTTATATGATTTGTTATTAGTAATTGGAAGCAAGCGGATATATCTCTTTGGTCTCTTTTTTTTAAAGCTTATTTTTAGTAGTCTAAGAGAGTATGTATAATTTAAAAGATACAGAAGCATAACAAGGGCTAAAGACAGCACAAGTAGTATATAGAAATGCCACAGTTTAAAGTAGTAATGAATTCATGAACTTGTAGCATCAGGGAATTTCTCATTGAAAATCAACACTTGAGCAAGTTTAAGAAAGGGTGATATGATGTTGGTTTATATTACTCATTGTAGGTCATTTCACACCAAAATATTTTTTAGACCATGTTGCTGAGTTTGTAAGTTGTTTGAATGTTAATTAGCCAGTGTCTTAAAAGTAAATTCACATAAAACAGTTATGAATTTTCTGTCAAAAATGTGTCAGCTAATACATTGTAAAGCACCATTATTTTAGACCTGTAATTGCAGCACTGGGGAGGTGGAAACACAAATCAGGAGTTGAACATATTGGTCAGCTACATGGAGGTTAGAGACAGTCTAAGCTGTATGACTTCCTGTCTTACTTGCCCATATTGTATCGTTCGAAATCACATTACTTTGTTAACATTTCGCCTTGTAACCGAGCATTAGTACTTAGCTTTATTGGAGTTTAACAAGTTACAGCACAGTCCTATTTTTGAGTTACTAGACCCATAAAATGCAGTACTATGCCGACAACATTTTCAATTGTAATTTTTCTAAGAAGAATGAAGCTCTTAATTTTTAAGGGCTAGCTGTCATTAATGACAGTTAAAAGTTGGGAAATAACTGATGATAATTATATAAATCTCATAGAAATGTACAGTTTGAGGATACCTTGCTTTTAGTTAAGTAGTCAACTAGGAAATGTCTTACTCTGTTTTGTATTACTGGACTGGATGTGTAGCTCAGTGGTAGAGCATTTGCCAAGCATCTGTGAAGCCCCAGGCTCAATTTTCAGCCCTATCAAAATAAAAGTGAGATTCTATTTTGTGTTTCTCATTACAGCCTGTACAGGTCAGAAAAGAGTAAAAGATACTCAGGGAGTAGGAAGTTCATCAAAAAAGCAGAAGAGAAGCCATAAAGCCACCGTGGTGAACAACAAAAAGAAGGGAAAAGGCAGTAAGTATAAAATTTACTTTGAAGCTTCAAGATCCAAAAATAATAGTTGACCTTACCCCAAAGGTTATTTGGTTATGGGATAATTCTACATATTTTTTTCTCATAACTTTAAAAAAATCACACAGGCTGGACAGTTGGTGCACGCCTATAATGCCATTGTTTGGGAGGTAGAGGCAGAAGAATCAGGAATTCATGATCTTTCTGGGCTACATAGCCAATTTAAAGTCAGCCTGGACTGTATGTGACCCTGCCACAAACAACAAACAGCTAAAAGTTACCCAGGAGTTTTCTGATCATGGATAAAGTCTAGGATTGAGCAAATCTGTACTATTGGTATTGGTTGCTGGTGAGTGATCATGTAGATATCGTGACCCAGTTACCTTCATGTTTACAGTGTCTACATGTATTATGTATATTTTTGTTATAATGAAGTGGATTGCTTCATAATTCTTTAGAACAGCAGGCAAAGATAGTGTCATAGGCACAGTTCTAGTCTGTGAAATTATTTTCTGTCTCCAAACCATATTACTTGAGAGCAATCACCTGTCTAAGACTGGCAGGGACTTGTCATTGGCCTGCAGAGACTATAATGCTTTGCTTCTTCTGAGAGCTGTGCATTTGATTGATTATTATTTATTTATTTATTTATTATTTTTTTGTAAACAAAATAAGAAGTGGAAAATATGTAAAGAATTTTTTTTCAGGTGCCCCACACTGACCCCTGCTGCTCTTCCGAGACTCCTGCCACCTCCACTGCCTGACCTTTGCTAGCAGCGGCCTTGGCTGCACTGCAGTGCAGAAAAGGGTTACGCGGTCAGCTCCCCGAGCTTCTGCTGAGCCCATATGACTTCCAGGCGGTGAATATGGCATCCTTCGGGGCCCCGGGTGGCTGTGCTCAGCAAGGCCGTGTCAGGCAGGCTGAGGCAGGCCACAGCACATAAAGGGGCCAAGCCTTGGGTGGCTTAGTTAGGAGTTGCTATGGTTTCAGAGCGGCAGTGGGGACTAGGGAAGGATTCATTAAGCTGTGTGCTTAGGAGAGGAAGATGTTGTTTACTCTCAGGGGAGGAGGTGCACCTTTATAGTTTTGATCACTTTTGATACTTTCAAAGCCCCTACTTGGGCACTGCTAAAGGATAATTTCATCAATGTATACCAAATTGGTTCTAGATTACTTGGTATAAATAATAGAATAGTTAAAATAAGTTTTTCTTACACTGTAATGCTTTTGCCTTTAAGATGTCACCATTTTATTGTCACTTCCAGAAAGGCTCATCTTCAAAGAGTCAATAAATAAGTTTGTCTAGAGGAGTTCATGGTAGTATCCCACTTTGATTATCTAGCTTCCATCCTTGTAAATCAGATCATTAACCATTCTCTGACCATTCTTAGTATAATCTCTGCAACAGAATCTATCATTGTACTTAGAATTCAGAAAGAGGACATGTACAACTAAACAAACCCTATTCCTGTCACAAGGCAAGTGGTCAGGGATATGTTCATCCATTCTAGGACTGAAGCTTAATTAATAAATTCTTGATAAACTTGAGTATGTTGATCACAGATAGCATGGCGATGACTTTTAGGAAACAAGCTATTGGGTGAGGAATTTATTACCTATATCAGTGATGGTGATATGTACTTCTGTGGCAGTGGAATTGGTGCATGTTGCTGTGTATTAGAGTTGCTGTGTAATAGAATGAAGAAGTTCCTACAAGGAATCCTTTATTCCGACAGAGTAAAAAGCTCTTTAGCTAGGGAAGAGCCTGTGACTGAGTGGAGCATCTGTGGTATTGATATGTGGGTGCATTGGATACTGGTTCACTGTGTTTCATAGTAAAGCTAGCAGAATGGAGGTCAGATCAACGAGTTCGGACCTGTTGGCAATATAAGTGGGAAGACTTTGGCATTTGGATCCCTTGGATGAGATACGTCTGCATATGCATGTGGTTTTTCTAGGTTTTATATTTCCAGTGCTGGGGCCTGAACCCAGGAACTTGGGCTTGCTAGGCAAGCATTGCACAACTGAACTAAATCTTCAACACTGATTTTCTAGGTTTTATGGGTAGATTGTTTACTGTAGTGGAAAATTCAAGTGGTATATTTAGAGTTACCTCCTAAGTTGATGATAGTTTGACCAACTTTTGTTTATTGATGGTTTCTTTCTCTTTCAGCAAACAGTAGTGACAGTGAAGAACTTTCAGCTGGTGAAAGTGTGACTAAGACTCAGGCAATCAAGTCAGTCCCCACTGGAATGAAGACCCACAATAGCAAGTCTCCTGCAAGGATCCAGTCTCCAGGAAAATGTGGCAAGAATGGGGACAAAGATCTTGATCTCAAGGAGCCCAGTAACCGGCTTCCCAAGGTTTACAAGTGGAGTTTTCAGATGTGTAAGTGACATGTGGTTTAGGATACAGGAATTTTGTCTTAGTTTCTCCTGATGCCAGGACTTGAAAAAAGAAACTACACTGAGCCTGAGAGACCTGACAATGGCATAGTATAGACCTTACTAGGATCCTGATTAGAATGAACAAATTGCTAAAAGAAAATATTAAAACAGGTGCTCGTCAGCAGAAAATATTAAGACAGGTGCTGACAAGCACCTGTGTAAGGTTGAGAATCTGCTTAGAGACGGTACAGGGTGCTGGAGGAATGACTTACGGTTAAGGTTGTCTTCTTCCAGAGGAGGGCAGTTCAGTTCCCAGCACCCGTGTCAGGTGTCTCACAGCTGTAACTCAGGGGATCTGATACTGTGGTCCTCATGGGCACTTGAACTCGGGAACATAGACCACACATACACAATCAAAAATAATAAAAATAAATCCCTTTCTTACTTTGTGTTTTAAAGAAAACATTAGTATCAGAGCTAGGCATGGGGGCACCCACCTGTACTCTCAGAGCTCAGGACTCTGAGACTGGAGGATTAAGAGTTTGAGACTACCTTGGATTACAAAATAAAACTCTCTCTTCCTTCCCTTCCAAAATACAATTTTAACCTTGTGGTGTCTTTGCATCTTATTTGTAAATATACTTTTCCTTTTTGAGACAAGATCTTGCTATATAGCCTGTCTGGCTGGTACTCAGTTTGTAGATAAGGTTGCCTTCAAACTCAAGACGATCCCTGCCTTAGTTGCCTGAGGGCTGGAATCTCAAGCTTGCAACCATAACTGGGTTGGTGGGTTTTTTTCTTTTTTTCTCTTTTTCTTTTTTAAGACACAGTCTAGTTTTGTAGCCTTGTTGGTCTGGAACTGACTGTGTAGGCCAGGCTGACCTGGAACTCATAGACATCCTTCTTCCTCTGCCTTCAAGTGTTGGAATTAAAGGTGTGTTCCACCATGGCCCACACCAGGTATAACCAGGCTCCATTGGTAGTTTTAAACTCCTACACTATGACGGTGTTGTGTATGACTAGAAAACTGAGCAGAGCTTGGGATAGTGGCTGTAATCTTAGCATTCAGAAGACGGAGACACCACTGCATAACAAGACCCTGTTTGCCCAAAAGAAGAATTTTAGCATAATGCATAGATTATAAGGTCTTTGGTTTTTATGTGTCCATTCAACAAATCCTATGCTGTGCATTTCATTTGTGTCTGGTTATTATAGTCAAAGGGCAGGGAATAGAGGAATTGAGAAGTCAAATATTTTAATGTCTTTGATTTTTTTCTGTGATTTAGCTGGTATAACAGGTGTGCACCAACACACCTGGAAAATTGTTTCTTGTAGTTTATCTGTCTTAGACCTTATTCTAAAGCTATATTGGCTTTTTCTCATTTTTATTAACTTATATTCCCAAAATCATATTAATGAAGCTTTTAAATTGACAGCGGACCTGGAAAATATGACAAGTGCTGAACGTATCTCAATTCTTCAAGAAAAATTGCAAGAAATCAGAAAGCATTATCTGTCATTAAAATCTGAAGTAGCTTCCATTGATAGGAGGAGAAAACGTTTGAAGAAGAAAGAGAGAGAAAGTAAGTACTTTTTCCTTAAACATAAGTCAGTTTATTACACTGCTTTTGAGTAAGGACTATGTCTGTTGTTTCTGTAGGCAAATTCTTTACTCTGTCAGCCTCATCTGTTATGGCATCACAGTGCCCACTCACAAAGTGTATACCCTCGGTATAAAGGAAAATAGGGATGTTAGGATCTTCACTGAGTGTCAAATGGCTATAGACCTAGCATTAAGAAGGCAGGGATAGCAAGAGTGGAAGGCCAGGTCAGCCTGGGCTACATAGCAAGAGTGTTTGTCAAAAAAGAAGTTTGGCATAATGCATAGATCATAAGGTCTATTGATTTGTGCATGCTCATTCAATGAATCCTGTATTTTGCATTTCCTTTGTGTCTGTGTCTGGTATTATTGTAATTACTTTGTTTTAAAGAATATGTCAACAGATAATTGCACATCTAATGGGCACAGTATGGTATTTCAGTACATCCACACTTGTGGAGTGATTACTTCAGGATTTTTAGGTTGTCTATCTTCTCTTTGTTATAACAACATTCAAAGTCCCATCTCGTAGGTATTCTGAATTATATAGAACAATATTGTTGACTGCTAAAAGATAATTGCTCCCATCTGTTCCTGATGTTGTATCATGACCTATAATTTCCTAGACACTGTAGACACTGTAGACACTTTCTACATAATGTGATAGTTTTGCTTATAATTTTTGAGGGACCTCCGTGTTGTTTTCTATAGTAGTAATAGTTGATATTTCTTCCAACAGTATAACTTTCTCTTTTTTTCTCCTGCTATTTGGGTTACTTTAGGATACATTTCTTTTGACACCTAAATGAAAAGAAATAATGTGAGATGTCAAACTCTTGCTTGTCTGTAATAGTGAAATTCCATGTCAGGGAAGTTAACCTAAACAGTAGAAACTTATTTTTTCACAGTACTAGAAGTTTAAAGTTCAAAGTCAACACCTTGTTTGTGTATGGGCTGTTGTTGCCACATTCTTGTGGCATGTAAACATCCACGGGGATGTAGAGAGATCTCTGAGTCTTCTTTTATAGGGATATCCATTGGATTGTATTAGTGCCCTATAGTTAGGACTTTTAATTACTTACAATTGGCAGGTTTGGCTACAACATGGAGTTTGGGTTGTTCAGAACTCAGTTCACACCAGAAGTCCTTGGCAGATGTCCTTGAGACAGGATTGCTTAAATGTGATACTGTTGACATTTTGAGCTTGATCATTTTTCCTATAGCCATCCTCTATGTAGCAGCATCTCCAGTGGCCAGTGGCACAGCATGTTAATGCTTCTAGACACTGTCAGGTATGCATAGCATGAAGGAGTGGTAGAATGACCCCACATTAGGAACCACTGCTCTGGGGTGAGAGTATATTTGGTTCTTGTCCATACCAGAATGAAAACCATTGTGGAGTGAAAGTAGTAGAGATTTGAGTCAGGTAAGCAGAGGGCAGCACATGTGAGGCTGTGTAGGATAGAGTGTGGGGTTGCAGTTTTATTCTGAGGAGAATCGAGAGCTGTCAGAAATGTTTAGACAGGGAAATGACATGCTATGTGGAAAGTAGAGCCTAGGAGCAGCAATGGAAGCAGGGAGTAAGGGAAGCCTGTTCCATCAGTTTAGTTCAGATAGTAGCTTAGGGTGGCTTGAAGCTGTATGCAATCAAGATGCGAATCAATTAATGTTGAATTAGCAACATTGCTGATGGAAAATATGAAATTGCATATTCAAGCCGATGAAAATAAAGCAGACGTTAAATTTTTTTTTATTTATAGCTAGGTGTGGTGGCACACACTTGTAATTTCAACACTTGGAAGGTAAAATAAAAGCAGAAATGCCATCTTTGGCTAAATGCTGTGTTTGGGGCTAGCCTGTATTGCTTAAGACTCTGTCTTAAATAAAATTATATTTCTAATGTGCAAAGTATTACATTGTTGTTAACAACAAAAGCTTAGAAATTAAAGAAGTTCTCATTCATAAGTATAGTGTAATACTATTTAACTTTGAAAAGAAAAGGTAATAGAGCTGATACGGCTGGAGCATGATCCTGCACTGTGGTGTTTGCACACATTGCAGCCCTCGAACATGAGAAGCAGGGTTAGGACAGTGTTTGCACAAGTTCAAGATCAGATTGCTCTACATAGTAAAGTCAAGGTTAGTCAGGACTATATAGTGAGACCCTGTCTCATAGCCTAAACCAAAGTCAAAGCAAGAGAGTGTACACTGTATGACACTGTACTATGTTTACTCTTTCCTTCCACCTTTGTGGTGTGTTTGCATGTGTGTGGAGGCCACAGGACAACCTCAGATACCTTATTTTTAAGACAGCATCTCCCATTTGCCTGGGCCTTGTTCATAGGCTAAGCTGCCTGACCACCAGACCCTGCTTTTTTACATAGGTTCTAGAGATGGAACTGGGTCTCTGTAGTCATTTCAGTGACTGGGCTACTTCCTTGACTTCTACCTGTGTTTTAGTAAGTGCTGATATATTTAGGAAATATAAATTCCCATTTTGAGATTCTAGAGATGAAATTCTTTTAGAGCATTAGTTACATATGTTGTTTCTACAGAGATAGTGGCTGTTTGAGGACCACTATAGTCTCTCTAGAAACTGGCTCTGGTGGTCCAGAGGCTCTGAAATGCAGAAGTAGGTGTGTATGGTTATGTTCCATTGCAGTTATCTTTATAAAAGATTAGGCCTTGCAGTACTACTTTCATCTAAAGTTTTAAACAATATAGACAACTAGGAACAGTAGAGGGAGCATTTGGGCAAGTAGGAGAGTTCTACGTATCAAATTTGCTTCTCCAACTTACTTCCATGTATGGAACAAAAACTTGCTTTTACACACACACACACACACACACACACACACACACACACGCACACACACGCACGCACGCACGCACGCACGCACATATACATATGTGCAAGTGTACCGCAGTGTACATCTAGAGGTCAGAGGACAACTTTTGGAAGTCAGTTCTTTCCTTCCACTTTATGAGTCCCAGAGATAAATTCAGATTGTCCAGGCTTGGTGACAGATGCCTTTATCTGTAGAGTTGTCTCACTGGATGTTTATTTCCTTCTTATTTGTGTATGTAGATATTCTTTTAAACCATTCCATGTATTTCCTGTATTGATAATAATGAAAGAATTCCCTGGAGGAAAAACAGTGTAATATGAACTGAGGGAAATAGTGCACCCATTCTTTTTAAAGTTGGAAACAAAATCATTTATTGTGGGAGTGCAGTGTGCATATATGGAGTCCTTTCTTCCCTTCTACCTTGTAGCGTCTGGGAGTTGTTAGGCTACACCTGCCAAGCCATCTCTGAGTTTATTGGAACAGTGGTACAGAAATGTAGTGTTAGAAAAGTAGCAGAAATGTCAGACATTTTTCCCATTTTTCATTCAAAACTGTGTGAGTATTTAGTGAACAAAGTTTTCCTTTAATTATGTGCTCTACAGTGTGGATACATCATTCCTTTCCTCCCTCTTCCCTCTCCACCTTGCTTTCTTTTTTCTTTGGCAGGGCTAGGGATAGAACCAATGGCCTTGTAATCCAGGCATGCACATTGCCACTGAGCTCTACCACTGCTGCTTGAGATGCACTGGCTTTTCCTTTCTTTATACTGTGGTACTTTGAGTAAGGATGGCTCCTATACGATGATTTTGGAGAACACAAGAGAAGTTTAGGCTGAAGATGAGCTTTTGCTTCTTCCCAGTGTAGCCTGCTTTGTAGTCTCACATGTGTTCTTCCTTTTCCTCAGGTGCTGCTACATCTTCCTCCTCCTCTTCTCCCTCATCCAGCTCCATAACAGCTGCTGTTATGTTGACACTAGCTGAACCATCAATGTCCAGTGCATCACAGAATGGAATGTCAGTTGAGTGCAGGTGACAGCAGGACTTGCTAGAGCACTTTGCACTTAATGGCTGTTGAGAGCCACATCTTTTTTTATACTGCACAGTGGCACACAAACACACAAAATCAGACAAGCACTATTTTATATTTAAAAATTATTTCTTGACAAGCTGACTTGGCACTTAAGTGCACTTTTTTTATGAAGAAAAAGTACAACGAACTGCTTTTCCTCAAGCAATAATTGTTTCCAACTTGTCTGGGAATTGCGTGTCTGGTAACTTGAAGGCCTTCCACTGTGGCAGAGGAGGCTTTTCACTGCCTGTAAAGATGACACAGTAGGCAGAGAAAAGGTGGGCCAGAACATGTGAGATGACTTACTGTATATGTATTCCCTTGTATTTTGTTAAAGCTGGAACATTTGATATTTTTCCATTCATTTATTAAAAATATGAACCTATTTTCATTTGTACAAGCTAATTGTTTTTTAAAGCAAGTCACCTTAGGGTGACTTTAATTGTATAAGTCAAGCACATGTAATAAATTCAAAACCTGCAGTTAGTTAACAGGATCTTATTAGACATCATCCTGGTAACCAAATATTAAAGATTCTCTTTAAAAATGACTGAACATGTTTACAGGTTTGAATTAGGCTAAAAGGTCTGTGGTGGCTTTTCACACCCCTTCAAATTGAAATGGGACTACTGTACTTTGCCATTTTTCTATAAATCAGTATTTTTTTTTAATTTTGATATAATACATTGTGTGAAAAAAGAAAATGGCTAATAAACTGTATTAAATCTTAAACAATGTGTAAAGATTGTACTTAGCCAGTTCAAAGTGTATATTTATTCATAATGAATTATAACAGTTATATTTTTGTGTTTTCTTGTAAATGTTTCTTTTCCCTTAAATACAGATAATTCATTTGTATTGCTTATTTTATTATGAGCTTACAACAAAAAGACTTCAGGATCAAACTGTTCGAATGGTTCAAGGTTGTTTATATGACCTGCCTCACAGAGATGCTTGTTATTTTACGTATAAGTAGCTAATTGGATAGTAGGCCTATACAATTAAATGCCTTGTATAAACTGCAAAATGAACGAACGCCAAGCTGTTTTCACTTGTATTGACTTTATGTTGTATGATTCCAATCTCTGTTTGGCACTTGTATTTAATTCCCCACCTTTGTAATACATTTGTATATTGCGGATGTGTTCATTGAAGCTATTTAAAACCGGGCGCTGTTAATACACAGTACTTCACTGTACAGACTGTTTTACTGTTTTAATTGTGGTTCTGTGTGCTTTTTTTTGAATGAGGCTGGCATGTTTTATTTGTTTTCTGGCAATACATGTGAGAATCTCGAAGCGTTTTGTTGTAGATGCTAACGTGTCAGATTCCTTAATCCTTTACATTGAACCTTTCTAAGAAAAGCATTTTCAGTCTTGTAATGTGTGCTTACAGTAACTAATTTTGTTGAAAAATGGTTTCAAATTACTCAGATTTGTACAGACTGTAAAGATTTGTTGACAGCAAAATGTTGAAGAAAAAACTTATAGAATAAAACTATAAAGTATATATTAGGATCTGCAAACATGATGAATTATGTAATATATTGTACAAATGTAAGCAAAAGCTCTGAAATAAAATGCCATAGTTTGTGAATCCTTGATTTTGTTTGTAGAAGGTTAAGTAATTTTAGTTCACTTTGTATGTGATGACTGCTGCGAATATGTACATGCAGCCTGTATTATCACAAGGGCTTACATCAATATCCCAAAGGGAGTGTTCTGCTTTTAAAAATTAAAAGACCCTTTACAGTGCTGGTTGTACAGCAAGTACTAAGTGTGCTCTGGGCCTCAGTTTCAGCTCACAGTACTGCACCAAATCAAACCTTAAACCAAAAAAACAAAAACAAAAAACAACCCCCCCCCAAACCTTAAGTAAAGTGATGTTTTTAGGCTGTTATTATCTTTTTGTATGCTGTTTTGCTAGAGTCTGAATACAAATTTTTTTGTTATGATTTGGGGGTTGTCCAAAGAAGGAAAAAACTAAGTACAACTTTAAAACTCTAGTTTGGGGCTAGCAGGATGCTCAGAGGTAAGCACCAGTCTTGGTTTATGAATCCCTGGTGCCCACATAGTAGAAGGAAAGACTGTCTTCTGCAGGTTATCTTCTGCATTCACATACACAAAATATATAAATATAAAAGATGTTTCTGCAGCATATGATGGCCTACACCCGTAATCTCAGCACTCAAGCGGTTGAGGCATTTAGATCTTGGGCTACAGACCGAGACTCTGTCTCAATAAACATAAACCTTGTTTTTCCTTTTTCTTGAGAATAAAATTGCTATATTGCCCTAGCCTGGCTTCACTCTCACAGATTCTCAGTCCTGCCTGAGACTCAAAGGGCCGGGATTACTGATCTGTAGTTTTAAAAAAAATGTTTATTTTTTCTCAAAATTATTAACTACAGTGTCTCTTGTCATTTAATATGATGGATATTTTCTGGCTCTGCTTTGAGTAACCCCTCTCTACCTGTTACAGGAATCCAGTAATCATTGTTAAGCCAGCCAGTGTACCTGTCCCCATTTCCAAGGTGATCTAATTCACCTGGTAATTTGTTTATTATCTTCAAGTTAATCTGTAATCTCTCTGTGTAGTCCTGCCTTATATAGACCAAGCTGGCCTTCAACTCAAATTTACCTGCCTCTAGCTCCTACGTGTTGGCATTAGAGGTGTGTACACTACACCTGGCCTTAAGTCACTTTTTTGCTCCCAAATGTTCATTATGCCTCCTTAAGTGTGGCTTTTAAGGAGGAATAAGGTGGAAGAGATGGGCTCATAGTCTGTAGAGGGTCTTGAAAGCCATTTAACAAGTCTATACTATATTAACCACTGCAATCACTGAGGGGGTTAGATATCAAAACTGTGCTGTCACTTAAGAGGAAGGGGGTGGTAGCACACATGTACTGCTGTCGCAATCAGCCGAGCAGTATTGAAGACTCCATAGCTTACTTTTCTCATTTTACACAGGCAAGAAAACAAGGACCCACAAAAGGGGAAGTCTCAACTGAGTGCTGCATGGCCCTTGTCATTTTCTTAAGTACTCCTTTCCCCAGCTGCATGGAATACTGGAGGCTGACAAGAGCAGAGCTGGGTTCCTGGCCAGAAACGGCCCTTGCTTTTGAAGACACACTCCTTAAGAATTAGGACAGTAAACTTGCACCTGATTTAGACTTTCTGTTACATCCAACTGACCCCTGTACCTAACTAATACTCTTGAGCTTCAGTTCATCACATTGAAATTGTAAAGTTGAGGCATGAGAATAGATCTGAACAGGCTGGCAGGAATGCACACGGTCTGCTGCAGTTTGGTCATTGACATGTATCAATTCAGGTTCACCTACAACTTACCCATAAGGAGATGATCACATGCTTATGGCCAGTTATTCAGAATTCTTGTATGCCCATGTCCAGGTTTCCCTAGTAGGCTCAGGACAACGGGACAAAATAGTGACCTAAACCATCAGTTCCCCAGCTCCTAAGTACTAATCAGCCACAGACTGCATGGAGAAGGGGTTCTGAATGGAAGGACAAGGCCCCGTCTTGGAAGTGACTGGAACTCAGGGCCAGAGGGAATGTGTGCCTACTGGGAGTCTGGAAGTGAAGACTCCCGCACCGAGGCCATTCAAGGAAGCTCAGGTCTAAACATTACTTTGGGAATGAAGGGGTACAAGAGAAAAAAGGGCCTGGAGTGTGTGTGGGGGTGAGTAGTACATGATGTGGGGGGTGTGGATGGAGCAGTGAGTGCCATGCATTATGTCAGAGCCATGTGTCTGTGTTTGCACTGAGAGCCCTGGAAAATGCCAGGCTGACTACATCTTGCAGGGTGGCCAGTGCCCTCCTGGTGATGGTGTGAGTCTTCGCCCTTCAGTTCCACCAGTGTTTGTGAATTGATTTGGAATTTTGATGGGGATTGCATTGAATCTGTAGATTGGTTTTGGGAAGATGGCCATTTTTACTATATTGATCCTTCCAATCCATGAACATGGGAGATCCTTCCATATTCTGAGATCATCTTCAATTTCTTTCTTCAGAGACTTGAAGTTCTTGTCATACAGATCTTTCACTTGCTTGGTTAAAGTCACACTAAGGTACTTTATATTATTTGTGACTATTGTGAAGGGTGTCATTTCCCTAATTTCTTTCTCAGCCTGTTTATCCTTCAAGTAGAGGGCTACTGATTAGTTTGAGTTGACTTTATAACCAGCCACTTTGCTGAAGTTGTTTATCAGGTTTAGGAGTTCTCTGGTGGAAGTTTTAGGGTCACTGAAGTATACAATCATATCATCTGCAAATAGTGATATTTTGACTTTTTCCATTCCAATTTGTATCCCTTTGACTTCCTTTTGTTGTATAATTGCACTGGCTAGGACTTCCAGTACTATATTGAATAGATAGGGAGAGAGTGGGCAGTCTTGTCTAGTCCCTGATCTTAGTGGGATTGCTTCAAGTTTCTCTCCATTTAGTTTGATGTTGACTACTGATCTGCTGTATATTGCTTTTACTATGTTTAGATATGGGCCTTGAATTCCTGCTCTTTCCAAGACTTTCCATGAAGGGATGTTGAATTTTGTCAAATGCTTTCTCAGCCACTAATGAGATGATCATGTGGTTTTTTTTTCTTTTGAGTTTGTTTATATAGTGGATTACATTGATGGATTTCCGAATATTGAACCATCCCTGCATTCCTGGGATAAAGCCTACTTGATCATGATGGATGATTGTTTTGATGTGTTTTTGGATTCGATTTGCCAGAATTTTATTGAGTATTTTTGCATTGATATTCATAATGGAGATTGGTCTGAAGTTCTCTTTCTTTGTTCTGTCTTTGTGTGTTTTAGGTTTGAGTATAATTGTAGCTTCATAGGATGAATTGGATAGTGTTCCTTCTGTTTCTATTTTGTGGAATAGTTTGAAGAGAATTGGTATTCTTGGAAAGTCTGATAGAATTCTGCACTAAAACCATCTTGTCCTGGGCTTTTTTTTTTGTTTGGGAGACTGGTTAATGACTGCTGCTATTTCTTTAGGGGTTATGGGACTGTTTAGATGGTTTATCTGCCCCTGATTTAACTTTGGTACCTGGTGTCTGTCTCGAAAGTTATCCATTTCATCCAGATTTTCCAGTTTTGTTGAGTATAGGCTTTTGTAGAAGGATCTGAAGATTTTTTGAATTTCCTCAGTTTCTGTTGTTATGTCTCCCTTTTCAGTTCTTATTTTATTAATTTGGATACTACCTCTGTGCCCTCTGGTTATTCTGGCTAAGGGTTTATCTGTCTTGTTGATTTTCTCAAAGTACAGCTCCTGGTTTTGTTGATAGTTTGTATAGATCTTTTTGTTTCTACTTGGTTGATTTCAGTCCTGAGTTTATTTCCTTCTGTCTACTCCTCTTGTGTGTATTTTCTTCTTTTTGTTCTAGAGCTTTCAGGTGTGCTGTCAGGTGTTAGTGTATGCTCTCTCCAGTTTCTTTTTGTAGGCACTTAGAGCTATGAGTTTTCCTCTTAGCACTGCCTTCATGGAGTCCCACAAGTTTTGGTATGTTGTGTCCTCATTTTCATTAAATTCTAAAAAGTCTTTAATTTCTTTATTTCTTCCTTGACCAAGTCATCATTGAGTAGAGCGTTGTTCAGTTTCCATGTGTATGTGGGCTTTCCATTGTTTTTGTCAATATTGAAGACTAGCCTTAGTCCATGGTGATGTGATAGAATGCAAGAGATTATTTCAATCTTTTTGTATCTGTTGAGGCCTGTTTTGTGACCAATTATATGGTCTATTTTGGAGAAGATGCCAATGAGGTGCTGAGAAAAAGGTATATTCTTTTGTTTTAGGATGAAATGTTCTGTAGATACCTGTTGAATCCATTTGGTTCATAACTTCTGTTAATTTCATTGTGTCTCTGTTTAGTTTCTGTTTGCATGATCTGTCCATTGTTGAGAGTGGGTTGTTGAGGTCTTCCACTATTATTGTGTGAGGTGTAATGTGTGTTTTGAGCTTTAGTAAAGTTTCTTTTATGTATGTAGGTGCCCTTGCATTTGGAGCATAGATTTTCAGAATTGAGAGTTCATCTTGGTAGATTTTTCTTTCGATGAGTATGAAGTGTCCTTCCTTATCTTTTTTGATTAATTTTGGATGAAAGTCAATTTTATTTGATATCAGAATGTCTACTCCAGCTTGTTTCTTGAGGACCATTTGCTTGGAAAATTGTTTTCCATCCTTTTATTCTGAGGTAATGTCTGTGTTTGTCACTGAGGTACGTTTCCCGTATGCAGCAAAATTCTGGGTCCTGTTTGTGTATCCAGTCTGATAGTCTACATCTTTTTATTGGGGAATTGAGTCCATTGATGTTAAGAGATATTAAGGACCAATGAATGTTGCTTCCTGTTATTTTTGTTATTAGAGGTAGAATTATGTTTGTGTGGCTATCTTCTTTTGGGTTTGTTGGAAGATTACTTTCTTGCTTTTTCTAGGTTGTGGTTTCCTTCCTTGTGTTGGAGTTTTTCATCAAATATCCTTTGAAGTGCTGGATTTGTGGGAAGATACTGTGTAAATTTGGTTTTGTCATGGAATATCTTGATTTCTCCATGCATGGTAATTGAGAGTTTTGCTGGGTATAGTAGCCTGGGCTGTCATTTGTGTTTTCTTAGGGTCTGTATGACATCTTTCCAGGATCTTCTGGCTTTCATAGTCTCTGGTCAGAAGTCTGGTGTAATTCTTATAGGTCTGCCTTTATATGTTACTTGACCTTTTTCTCTTATTGCTTTTAGTATTTTTTCTTTGTTTTATGCATTTAGTGTTTTGATTATTATGTGACAGGAGGAATTTCTTTTCTGATCTAGTCTATTTGGGGTTCTGTAGGCTTCTTGTATGTTTATGGGCTTCTTGTTCTTTAGGTTAGGGAAGTTTTCCTCTATAAGTTTGTTGAAGATGTTTATTGGCCCTTTAAGTTGAAAATATTCACTCTCTTCTATACCTATTGTCCTTAGGTTTGGTCTTTTCATTGTGTCCTGGATTTCCTGGATGTTTTGGGTTAGGAGTTTTTTGCATTTTGTATTTTCTTTGACAGTTGTGTTTATTTTGAGACTGTTTTAGCTTGCTAAGTTGCCCAGGCTGACCTTTGTCACATAACTAGCTCAGAAGCTGTCCTCTTGCCTCAGCCTTCCACTGAAGAGCTAGGATTACAGGCTCATATGGTCAGGCCCATCAAATCTGGCTTCATGACTAATTCCAGAACCCTGTGTGGCTGTATAATCACTGAGGAATACAATACCACAATATTGCTCAGGGTCTGAAATATTTGGGGACAGGGACTTTGCTGTGTATCTCTGGCTGGCCATGCACAATGCTCCTCTTGGCTCTGCTTCCTCAATGCTGGAATTGGGCATAGTCGGCATCCACTCAGTGGATTAGCATTTTTTTTAACGTTTAAGTATTAAATGTGACTTCAAACTTTTGAAAGGAACCATCTAAAGAAAGAAAACCTTGTGAAGAAGCAAGTACATCCCAAATTAAAGTACCAGCTTTCTGAGAATCTGCAAAGAAAGTGAAAGTAAAGAAACTGGCGGCCAAATGCGACTGGCAAACAGGTTGGCAGAATTCTTTTTAGCTGTGTTAAAGACACTGAGTCTTTTACAGAAATAATACTTATCTTCATTATTTTCTCATTATATATTTCTAAAATTAAAAAAATATTAGGTAAAGTCTCTTAGTATACAAAATTTAATATATTAAAAACACATTTAACTAAAGTGAACAGTTACTGCTGGGCCAGCCTTGTTAGGCTTCTTCCCCTCTGAACTTCATAGTAACCCTTTGGTTATGTCATCAGAGCTTCAGCACGTCTATGAAATAGGAGTTTGGTTTTCTTCAGAACAAGATTTCCGTAGTTAACTTAAATGTTTATTTTACGTTGTATTTCAGGTAATTTTTTTTTTAAAAAAAAACAGTGTAATGATAGCTACACCATCGTTACTTTTCCACTTATCTTTTCCTCATTCATTTTTTGGGGGTGGGGTGGGACAGGGGTTTTATATTTCCCAGCTGAGCCTTGAATTCACTATGTAACTTTTGCTACACTTCAGCTTTGGATCCTCTTACCTCCATTTAAGAGCTGAACCTTAGCTATGTGACATTTAGTGCTTGCCTAAATCTTTTCCCACTCCTTCAAACTTTTTTTCATTTTTCTCTACTCTCAAAAGACCTTTAATATTTTAAATTATATTTATTATGTGTGCATGTGTTGGTGCACCTATTCTAGGATGGCATGTGGAAGTCACAGAACAACTCACATGCGTGTATTCTTTCTACCATAGGAGACATGGGTCAGACTTTGTCAAACAGCTTGACGACAAATGTCTTTACCTGCTCAACCATCCTACCAATCCTTTTGTCCCCCAGTGTATCCTGAGGGCCGCTTGTTGCTAACACTTGCTGACTACTACTTTGAAGCTCTTAGATGTGGTGAGTGATTTTTCCGTTCTTCTCTTGCTTGTCTGTCTTCTCTCTGAGTAAGATGAACCTTTTCTTTGGATTGTTCTTAGGATATTGCTTTTTTTCCTCAGGTTCTTGTCAATCATCTCAGAACTTTTCTTTGTAGGCACTGCCATGTGTGTTTGCCTTGGTCTGTAGACCTGTTTATCTTTTGACTGACAGCATCTTCACCTGTATGTTCTTTGTTTGCCTCAAGATGCCTCATGAGGCTGGGGCTGGGTTGATGGAGTGCTTACGTAGTGTGCAGAAGGCATACTTGTGGTGGCACCTGTTTGCAGGTTCTGTACTTGGGGTGTAGTGGCAGTGGAATTAGGAATTCAAGTTATCCTAGGCTACATAGTGAGCAGCTGGGCTACATGAGATTTTCTTTTTCTTTTTTTTTTCTTTGAGATTTTTTTCTTAAAAACAAAACAAAGTAAGAATGTTTCAAACAGAAATCCTTCTGCATGAATGGTGCCTACTTCACTTCTAGTTAGTAGCCTAAGCCAGTGGCTTGAAATATATCCTATGCTCTTCCCTCTCTGTGTATAGCTCATTGGTTATTTAGTCCTGATGCTTTTGTATGTATGTATGTATGTATGTATGTATGTATGTATGTATGCATGTATCTATCATCTATCATTTATTTTTTATAATAAATGACAATGTCTTTTGCTTCTGTAAGCCAGTCTGTAATTCCTAGTCTCAAGATCCTCCTGCCTAACTTTCCAAGTCATGGAACAGTGATGTGCTTTGGCTCTCAGTGAGTCTGTCTTCTTTCCATTTCCATCCTTGTTCAGGCTGATCTGCTTTTCTCTTGTGCTGTCATGACAATATCTTTCCTGTTTGCTCTTCTATACCTTGTTCCCTTGCTATTATCTCTTTTGTTCTATTGACTTGGGCCTGCATGCTTCCCTCCCCCACTACAGCCTCCCTTCTCTTTCTCCCCTTCCTCCCTCCCTTCCTCCCTATGGTGCTGGACATTGAACAAACAAAAACACACTCCAGGCAAGGGTGTCCATGACCTATATCCCCAGACCCAAATTAATTTTAGAAGTATAGTTTTAATGCGTAGTCCAGGCTGGTCTCTACACCCAGGTACATGTTGCTCTGCCAGATTGATAATTTTAGGTACTGTTTGTTTTGGGTAGTATTCTCTCTTCTAAAGGATAAAGTCAAGTTCTTTTGCCTAATAGGCTGTCCTAACCACACCCCATCACACCTTTTCCTCTTGCCAGCAACATTAGACACAGAAGCCAATAGAATGCTCTTGATATAGTCTTTGATCTGATGAAAGGTAGTAGTATTCATTAAGGCCATTCAAGACATTACTTCTTGAGAATCCTTTCCTGCTCTTTATGTTTCTAGTTGACCCCACATGATCATCTCCTTCCTCATTAGAGCACTGCTCGAAAGCTTTAGAGAGCACAGTGGGAACACAGCAGGTATACACTGTGAGAGAATCATTGCATGACTCTTGCTGTTCATTCTTTTCTCTCACCTTAGGATCTCTGTCCAGGTCTCTTGTCATCATGATGCCAGACCTTAGTGTCCATGCCAGCACCACTTGCTGAATTTACCATTTCAGAACTTACTTTAACTTTAGAATGCAGTCCTTCAATTAGACAGAGCCTTGTAAGTAGGAACTCTGGTTTTCTCAATTGAACAGATTCTGTTTTCAGAGCAGTTGATGGGAATATGCACCTTTCTAGATTCCTACAGTATGGCACAGTGTCTTGGTCTTAGAGAAGAGGATGAAATTAAATTAGACATTAATACAGTGTAAACTAAATGTTGAGCTTTAAGTGAACTGGCTTTTCTTTAGAACCTTTGTGCTGCGGTTGCTTGGTGTTTTTAGTTTGTCTTCAAATATCTGACTTTAAAAAACCATTTTAGCTTACAGAATTTGTTTTCACCTTCTTTTAAGATAATGCTGCTTTGTAGCTTGTAATACATTTCTGAGCACTAAGTTTTATTTCGGGAAGCAGAAGCCACTGGGAGGTAAGTGTTTGGGTGAAGAAGTGGGACTGGCTTGTCAAGAACTGAGTTGCTATTTGTTTGTTTGATTGTTTGTTTAATGACTGTTATTTTCTTTGGTTTTTCCTTAAAAACATAGGAATATGCCCTAGCAAGTGCTGATGTAGAAGAAGAAATTGTGAGGAGCAAAGGCAGGAATGGAAAAAGTCATAGCTAGTGGAGAAGCATCCAATGGTGTTGCTCTCAGCCTCTGCTGGGACCAAAGAATAGAAAAACCCACTCAATTGGGAGAAGAGCAGTTGAAGGAGGAGGACTTCTTCTTCCTGTGGGCGGTCTTCCTGTGCCGTGGGATAAGAAGGTGAGCATGGACAAGGGTAGAATACACCTAAAGATGTTAGTAACTCAGATTGCTTTATTTAGTGGGTTCATAGTTTATAAGTCATTGTAGCTTCATTGCCATATCTTCCTAGTCACCACGCTGTGGAGGGTCCTGGTGCCAAGTCATGTCTGCACTGTTGCAATGGCTATTTCTGGCTTGGTTTGGTTTTCTTATTTCAGCTTGTCTCCTGTTACTGTTACTAGAGGGGAAACTGTGCTTTTCTGCCTCATTCACTGTTGTATCCAGCCTCATATGTTCCAGGGTCTCAGGGAATATTTGATGGATGGAAGAGAAGCACTAATTAACGCCTTCTGTTCTTCCGGATTTGATAACCAAAGCCATCCTTTTGCCTTCAGTGTACATGTGGCTAGTAGTCACTGAATTGACAGTCCTCATGCTCAAATCTTGCTAATCTTTGGAAGGGTGGTTTATGGTCTCTTTCTTTAAAAACAATGCAACCTATGAAACACTGTGGCCTGTATTCTGTTACCTTCTGTCTCCCAGTGTTTGAATTTCAAAGATACCATGTTCTTTCCTTTAAGGAAAAAAAAAATCTTGTTTTTAGATTTGTTTATTTCATGTGTTTAACTGTTTTTTCCTGAATGTATGTATGTGTATTACATGTGTTCCCCAGGAGGTCAGAAGATGGAATTTTGTGTTCCCTGGAATTGGAGTTACAGATTGTTGTGAACCATTATATGGGTGCTGGGAACTGAACTTGGGTCCTCTGTTAAGAGCAACAAGCTTAACTGCTAAACTACCCCTTGAGTTCTCTTTTTTTGTTTTTGAGATAGGATCTCACTGTGCCTTTACTTTGGTGGCTAATCAGTAGCAATCCTTCAGCCTCTGCCTCCTAAGTGCTGGATGAGCCACCATACCTAAGTGGGTTTTGTTTGTTTGTTTTGTTTGTTTGTTTGTTTGGATGAATCTCCCTATATGCCCCATGCTAGCTTTGAGATTTGAATTGGTCTGCCTCAGCCTCCTGCATATACATTTTGCTGTTGATTACTGATTTTAGGTAATAGTGAACTCAGGAGAAGGGAGTGTTATCGTAGGAGCTCTACAAATGTATTTATACAGTAATTGGCTTTAAAGTTAGAATTAGTTATAGAAATTATTTTGTCCTACCTGTAAAAATATATTTTTATATATTTTTAAATACATTTTATACCTGAAAAACATATATTTTTCACATCTTGATATAATCCAAGACTAACGTCTAAAAATTACTACCAGGAATCTCCTCATACTTGTGGTCTGAATCAGAGAGCTGAAGAACTTCCTTGTAGAACAGCATCCTTAAAAGTTACTGTGGTGTAAGCCAGTGTGAAGAGATGAGAGACTATGTGCAAGTTGCAAGTGTAACTGTCAGGAGCCATAATAGGACAAGCTAATAATTAGCAGTTGATCTTCCTGAAATGCTTGCCTCGGATTATTATCTGCGACAAGTGTGTCACATCAGCAAGGCTATGCTGGACATATTTTAGGAAAGATCCTGCTATTACTATGCTTTTCCTATTGTTATTATCATTATTAAACATATAACAATCACTAAGCAATAGCACTCCCCTTTGGAGCAGATCTCTGCAGACCCACGAAGATGTACTGTCTTGTAGTGACGCTATATAGACAAATAGACGACTTCTTAAGTCTTAATGATGATCCTATAAGAGTTCCTAAAATTATATCAATGATTATTAAACTCTTTTATAGTGGGACTGCTATTAAGTCCCTTTTTGATAGTCAAAACTGCTATGAGAACTCTGCCAGTTCTGTCATCAGTTAACAGCACTTAGATAGTAACCAGACTCTCTCCTGCTCAGAGCACATTCCAAGGTGGTTGTAAAACAATTAACCAAAGGTCACTAAAAGGGAACTCACGATTTATTATAGGTGCTAGGACAGAAGAGAAAATATTGCCTGGGTTTATCTATACAAAACTTCACTAATTTCTT